>NC_060119.1:189425550-189743384 GCF_021461395.2 Schistocerca americana
GACATCAAGGGGACACGAGTGGGCCTTCGGCTCCGATAGCCCACATCGATGATGTTTCTTTGACTGCTTCGCACGCTGACATTTGATGGCCCAGCACTGAAATCTGCAGCAATTTGCGGAAGGGTTGCACTTCTGTCACGTTGAACGATTCTCTTCGTCGTTGGTCCCTTTCTTGCAGGATTTTTTTCCGGCCGCAGCGATGTCGGAAATTTGATGTTTTACCGGATTCCTGATATCCACGGTACACTTGTGAAATGGTTTAGTGGGAAAATCCCCACTTATCGCTACCTCGGATATGCTGTGTCCCATCGCTCGTGCGCCGACTAGAACACCACGTTCAAATTCACTCAGATATTGATAACCTGCCATTGTACCAGCAGTAACGATCTAATAACTGCGCCAGATACTTGTCTTACACAGGCGTTGCCGACCGCAGTGCCGTGTTCTGCCTGTTTAGACATCTCTGTATTTGAATACGCTTGCCTATACCAGTTCCTTTGGCACTTCAGTATATCCCGACATCCAGAAGAGACACGACTTTATGTCAGGACATGTGGAAGGCCACGTAGAGATGATGTGGTTGTTTTGAAGTTTCCTCGGACTAAATCTTTCAGCTGCAAAAGACGTGTTGTGTCGCCTCATCTTCCATTAGTGATGTGGACACAGTTGTGTTCTTGCAGACCTTGACTCAAGTGTTGTTGTGGCGTAGCAAGACAGCCACGCCACGGAAGTAGCCGAAATGCACGCGTTTAGTTCACGCAGGCAAGAGATAGGTCTGTAACAGGATAAGTAATGAATGCTATATAGAAAAGTACGTAGCTGCTGGAATACTTAACTTTAATCCATCCTTGTGGTACATCTGGAGATTGTGGCGATACAAGTGAGACTCTTTAGATACATGCAATGTTACTAATGGCGCCTTGCTAGGTCGTAGCCATTGACTTAGCTGAAGGCTATTCTATCTGCTCTGCAAATGAGCGAGGCTTCGTCAGTGTGCATCGCAAGCTACGTCGTCCGTACAACTGGGGCGAGTGCTAGTCCGTATCTCGAGACCTGCCTTGTGGTGGCGCTCGGTCTGCGATCCCTGACAGTGGCGACACGCGGGTCCGACATGTACTAATGGACCGCGGCCGATTTAAAGCTACCACCTAGCAAGTGTGGTGTCTGGCGGTGACACCACAAGTGTAGCACAAGATGGTCCTTATAACGTGCAGACATCACTGTACAGCTAACAGGCTTGTGAGGTGTCGTCTCCTCGAAAAAAAACGGACCTAGTATGAATCATCTTCTGAAACCACACCACACATTCACGTAAGTTGAGTGCACAACATATGAGAGTAGAACCCCATATGCGAAAGCTCCGTGCATTCACGGCACTGTGCGGAATAAAATGTGCCTCATCCGTTCAAAGAATGTTCTCTGGCCACATGTCATACGTTTCCATGCATGGGAATGGGAAAGTCACGGCCTTGTAGCCTATCTTGGGACTTCATTCTTGCATATTCTGAAGCTTATAGGGATACCACTGTAAGATCCATCGCAAAATCTTTTGAACTATTGACCAGAGAAGAGAATTTCCGTGACACAGTATGAGCACTGGCTGTAGAATTTGAAGCATGCGCTGCATGGTCGTCTATAGCTACAGCAATTTCATCCTCAGCTGCCCTGAGAATGGGTCGCCTCCCCCTTCTCCCTGGTGCGCTACCTAGTTCACCTCTTTCTTCAAATTTATAGATCATTTCCTTAGGCCGTTATTGACATGGGGCCTTTTGCGGCTGTTTCTGTCGGCGATACTCCCGCAATGCACCGCTGGTACTGCAGTCGTTCTGATAAAACAACTTTACCAGCAGTGCCCAGTCTCTCTTCTAAATAGCCACTGAGCATCGTACGGAAAACTTCAATCCTCTTCACACTTTACACCAACAGTCACTTCACAAAAGAAATCAACATATGTCGCCACATGATAAACAGCATACTAACGTCAGAACAGGAAACCTTTTCAGATTCTGACTGCTTAGAGCGCGATATTTTCCTCTGGTGGCAGAAAGTGGAACTACTATTTTTAGCAACATACTCCGCGATCGCACCGATTAATAAACATACACAAGATGTTTCAGCATTCTGAGATGCACACAGCCCGCACTGCACCACTTTCAACACCGTCAGTTTAATTAGAACCACCTGGTGCAACACAGCTACAGCCTCCATTGATCAGAGTAGTGGGAAACTTAAAACAGAATGTTGAGTAAGTGGATTTTACATCACAAACTGTTTGCAGCAGTCCTAGAGGCATTAAAACTGGGTAAAATAGCATAAATGTTATGGAACATACATGAAGCACCTGCCTTTTCCAGATGGCGTTGCTCTGTGGTCTTTGAGTGCAGATGAACTTCATCAACGAATGGATAAACTGAATAGATCAAGTCGCACTGACGGAAATGAAGTGTTTCACCGTGAGCATCTTGACTGAATATTATCAAGCTAATACTCTAGTATTTCCGTGCCTGTGGGATATGTTGATTAATATGTCATCATGCTGTGAGCTTATTATCAGTAAGGGACACTCAAACTGATTTTTTCGAATTAATGAAGACTATTTGGTGTGTCTAACGTTACTGGAAATTTTCAGCTGGAGATCGCTAGACAGCTTGCCCAGAGGACATGCACGTGAAGCTCGTAGACATCTTTCGGATTTTGAAAAAGATCGAATCACTGGCACGAGGGACATGCCATTATCTTACTGTCATATCACACACGCAGGCATTTGGCTGTAATGCAATGGTTGTAAAACAAGTGTTGGTGAGACTTGAGTCAGGACAGCAGTGCGGCAAGGAGATTAGGCACGGGTCGTTCTAGAAGGACTGCACCACGAGGAGACTGCAGGGTTCTTCGATCAGCTCTACTGAATAGACAGGTGACAAGGGCTAAAATCCAAGTAGACGTCACCATGAACGATCGGGGTATAATTACTGGAAGCTAGGTTGAGATCCCTTGTTGCCATGCTTTGTTTACTACTGACGCCAAACCACTGACTACAAATACTCGTATGGCGTAGAACCACAGTCAACTGAGTGGTATTCTGTGGTGTTCAGCTATGAGTTTCGCTTCTGTTTGCGGCTGCCAGATCGACACCAAAGTGTTCGTAGAAGATCTGAGGTAAGGTCACAGAAATGGGGGATTCTGGAGACTAGTACCTCTCCTACTCCTGGAATCAAGGCAAGGGGAGCTATTGGATATCACAACTCGCGTTATTTGATATTTTTTGAAAGAAGGTTGAGTGCTCGTTAGTTGTTACAAGAATGGTATAAACTCAGTTGTCATGCCCTCCTTTTCCAGGTTATTTAATGCCATACTTCAGCAGGATAATGCAAGGCCCGATAGTAGAGTTCACACAAAAATCGCCTTGACTGTTCTATGATAACGCCTCAGAGTTGCCACAGTTGTAGGCAACTATGGCTTTCTGGCTGTACTGACAGCAGCCTTTTGGGCCACGTATCTGAAAGCTGGCAACAACGCCGCCAATTGAGTGCGGTTTTCTTCCGCCTTATTGGGTATAGGATTTGTCCACACTGCAGCTGCAGCCTCATCCCCTCCTGGCGCGAATCCCAACGACAAACAGGATCGGCAGCGTAGCTGTAAGTTAACCCTTTCGTGAGCCGTGGGAAACATGCTTCCCACTACAATGAACTCGCTTCTAGTCCCGTGGGATTCACAGTTCCCACCTCTATACATTGCTACTACCTAGTGAACAATATAGGGTACAACTTCCAATCGGAAGTTCCCGCCGATTTTGCTGTACCTTCGAGCAGAGGCATTGTATAGCTGAGTGTTGTTCTGTAGAGAAGCCTTTCAGTGCTGTTTGCGTGACATTTTGTGATTTTTTTCCTCAGAGCTATAGTATAAGGTAAATACTTTTGATTTACCCAAATTTATGAAGGAAAACGTAAAATTGGAACGAGGAGAACTCCAGTTTGAAACAAAAGGAGCCATTTCTGCAGTAAAATGGATCGATGACCGTCCAGTCACTTTCCTGTCCTCAGTTCATGAACCATGAGAAACAGCCACAGTGAGAAGGAGAGACAAGGATGCTACTAGTAAAGAGATTTCTTGTCCTGAAGTTGTGGCAGAATACAACAAAATAATGGGCGGTGTCGATAAGTTTGGTCAATTACGAGAAAGGTATGCTATTGGCAGACGTTCTGTAAAATGGTGGCACAAAATATTTTACTTCCTGGTGGACGTTGCTGCAGTGAACAGTTTTATCCTGTGGAAAAGAAGTAAAAGAGAAAGTGGACAGCATGATCAGCTCACATACAGGATCCATCTAGCCAGACAATTGATCGCTGGCTTCCCATCACAAAAAGGGCGCGGACAAAAACCTGTCTTTCTGGCAAAAAGGGGTAGAGTACCTGAAGATTTTCGTCATGTGGCTGTAGGGGAGCATCAACCCATGTTAGGAGAAATCTACTGGACATGCCGTCATTGTAGTACAAAAACTGCGGAAAAGAGCACTCGCTGTGTTTGTACATATTGTCAAATACCACTTTGAATAAACCCATGTGTCCGAAAATTTCATGGCAAGTAATTGTGAAAAATCATTGTAACAAGAGAGGTAAATTTATCAAATAAATGTGACATATATTGAAAAAGTTGTTTTTGTCATTTAACTCCAAGGAAGGGCAGTGGGAAGAATACTTCCCACCTCGTTGTGTGACCTCACTTTCACAGTTGGAGCAAATTTGATATTCTGTATGATAAATATATCTATCTGTTAACTACTATCTTCTCTCCATTCATTAAAAAAAACTCCTCAATAATTTTGCCCACGAAAGGGTTAGAGGCGCCAGCAAGGTGATGGGAGAGAGGAAAGGCTACAGCATAAATGTAGGGCTCCGTATTCGACAGGGAGAGGTTGACATTTTGTATGAAAGGGATTCCAACGATCTAACTGTGGTATCGATAGCTACGACGCCACGGCGTAGGTGCAAGTTCATAGGTTGGCACTACGACACTGACACCGACTACAGCGCCCTCTGGCAGGCGCTGTTCAGTTCTACGAGCGCCGCTGCAGATTCTACCCATTTGATTCCTAGGAGACGAGCTAGCAACATTGTTTCTACTTCGCAGGGGGCCGTTACTGACTGTTACTCCAATGATAGATGGTCTCACTACTAGTAGCCCTTACCGTTGATATGCGTACGGTTTCGCACCTACGTGCTCATCTGTCCGCAAAGTTAAGTAAGAAGAGTTACAACTTATACGCAGTACCGCAGTACTCCCTTTTCCTGCTCTTACTCGCTTCCTACATTCGGCCTACCCTTCAATTTACAGGAACAGACCCACGCGCCGCCTTCCAGGCGGGATACAAAACTAACAATAAACACAGAGGAATAAATGGGGCAATATTAAGATCCACGTTAAAGTTACAATGAAGAGTACACCAACAGCACTGTAAAAATAGCAGGGCGCTCACTTGTGGAAAGACGCGCCCAGCGACGGATTGAGCGCTATATACAAAAGGCAATGCCCTGATTGACTAATAGCAGCGCCCAGCCCAACCGGCTAAGGATAGAAACTTTATATTTCGAGAAGGTGTGGAACTTACACGGTAAACAGGGATAAACGGTTTTTTGAAAAATGTCGCAATTTTGAAGCTAGACCTACGAAAATTAGTATTTGGCTTCACGGTCCGAAATAAAGAAATACGTTTCTCAACATTTTTGGAAATTTAACTATGGGATCAAATAGTGGATGAAACCTTTTTTGAAAATACATCATTAAAGAACCGCTAAGGTATTTTTAAAGCTACATCTATGAACACTGGTATTTGACTTCTCGGCCACAAATAAAAAAATATGTATCTCAGTGTTTTTCGAATCTGAACCTGTAAGGGGGTGAAATTGGGGATGAGACTTTTTAAAAATATTTTAATATGAAAACAGTTTTAAAGCTAAAACTATGAAAATTTGAATTTAGCTTGTAAATTAGAAAGAAAAATACGTGTTCCACTGATTTTGTGAATTCAGCACCTACGGCGGTGAAACGGCCGTTTCAAGTTTTTATGGAAAATTTCGTTGTGCAAGCCTTTTTGAAACTAGATCTATGAAATTTGTATTTGACTCCTCTGTTAGAAATAAAACACGCGCGTGTCACTGTTTTTGGAAATTCAACCAATAAGTCGTAAAACGTGTTAGGGAAATATTCCATTGCGAAAGCATTTTCAAAGCTAAATCTCTGAAAATTGGCGTTTGGCTTCTCAGTTTGAGATGAGAAAATACGTTTTCACTATGTTTAGGTATTGAACTCCTAAGGGTAAAAATAGGGGAACAAAGGCTTTTTGAAAGTATGTCGCTATTAAGGGAATTTTGAAGCTAGAACTAAGAAAACTGGTATTTTGCTTCTCAGAAAGAAAACAAAAAAATACGTGTTTCATTATTTTGGGAAATTTAGCCACTAAGAGGGCAAAATAGTGGGCGAAAGTTTTGTTTTTAAATAAATAATCACTGAAGAACTACTAGAGCATTTTGAAGCTACATCTATGACAACTGCTATTTGACTTCTTAGTTGGAAATAAGAAAATACGTGTTTCAGTGTTTCTGGAAATTCGATCCCTAATGGAGAGCAACAGGGGATCAATTTTTTTTTAAAGAAAATATTTCGTTACATTAAAAAAATTTAAAACTAAATTTACAAACAGTGGTATTTTACTTCTCGGTTAGATATACAGAAATATTTGTTAGGGATGAAAGTTACTATGGAAACATCTTCACAAGAACGCAGAAGGCCTGATTAACAAAAACTTTGGACTCCAGATACCGGAATCTGGTTTGTGGTCAGAAGTAGTTCGGAAAAGACCATGTTTATATGGTCTTAATTAGCGTGAAAAGCTTAGATGTTGTAATTTGTGAACAACGTAATAATTCGATCAAATAAAAACAAAGATCTCTGCAGGCTATGCAGTCTAAGCGAGCGAAGCAGCGGGCGCTAAGCTACACTCATTCTCATAAATTAAGGATAATGCTGATACAAGATGAAACAACGCTCTGGTGGGCGGTTTGCGGGTTTAAATCACCTCGGGGTATGAGCATGCGGTGCATTTGACCTGCGGTCGTCGCACGGTGGCGCTGGCAGCAGTCCACATATGCAGACGTGTGTTGGTGCATACCAGAGTGCGGTACAGCGAGTAAGTGTGAAGACGTTTTCAGACTTGCTAATGGTGACTGTGTGTTGAAAATGGCTGAAAGAACACATATTTATGACGTTATGAGGGGTAGAATACTAGGACGACTGGAGGCTGGTTAAAAACAGCAGGTCGTAGCACGCGCCCTCCGTGTGCCACCACAAAGTTTGATCTCAAGATTATGGCAACGATTCCAGCCGACAGAAAACATTTCCATGCGCTACAGTACGGGACGTCCACAGTGTACAACACTACAAGAAGACCGATATCTCACCATCAGTGCCCGCAGACGGCCACGGAGTACTGCAAGTAGCCCTGCTCCGGACCTACCGCAGCCACTGGAACAGTTGTCTCCAGACACACAGTCTACAGACGACTGAACAGACATGGTTTATTGGCCAGGAGACCTGCAAAGTGCATTCCACTGACCCCTGGCCACAGCCTGTAAAGCCTGGTGTCAAGAACGCAGTACATGGTCACTGCAACAGTGGTCCCAGGTTGTGTTCACGGATGAGTCCAGGCATAGTGTGAACAGTAATTCTCTCCGGGTTTTCATCTGGCGTGAACCAGGAACCAGGTACCAACCCCCTAATGTCCTTGAAAGGGACCTGTATGGAGATCGTTGTTTGATGGTGCGAGGTGGGATTATGATTGGTGCACGTACACCCCTGCATGTCTTTGACAGAGGAACTGTAACAGGTCAGGTGTATCGTGACGTCATTTTACACCAATATGTCCGCCTATTCAGGGGTGCAGTGGGTCCCACCTTCCTCCTGATGGATGATAACGCACGGCCCCACTGAGCTGCCATCGTAGAGGAGTACCTTGAAACAGAAGATGTCAGGCGAATGGAGTGACCTGACTGTTCTCCAAACCTAAACCCCATCGAGCACGTCTGGTATGCTTTAGTCGACGTATCGCTGCACACTTCTGGAACTCCGACAGCTCTGGTGCAAGAATGGGAGGCTATACCCCAGCAGCTGCTCGACCACCTGATCCAGAGTATGCCAACCGATTGTGCGGCCTGTGTACGTGTGCATGGTGATCATATCCCATATTGGTGTCGAGGTACATGCGCAGGAAACAGTGGCGTTTTGTAACACGTGTTTCGGGACGGTTTTCTCAACTTATCACCAATACCGTCGAGTTATAGATCTGTGTCATGTGTGTTCCCTATGTGCCTATGTTATTAGCGCCAGTTTTATGTAGTGCTACGTTGTGAGGCATCACATTCTGCAGTTATCCTTAATTTATGAGCGTGAGTGTAGTTACACGTGAGCAGTGGCAGCCACGTGCTGCCACGGGCTACGCGCAGGTTACCTGGTGCCAGTAGGGGTCTGTGTCGCTGTGCGAGGCGACCATGTCGTCGACCCAGGCTCGGTTCTTCTCCAGGAAGCTCTGCACAGCGCGGCAGGCGGCTGGCCGCCCCTTCGCACCGTCCGCCGAGTCGCTGCAGTAGTCCGCCATCGTGTTTGTCCAGTGCATCGCGATCAGGTCGGCCGTGGTCACGCCCTCCACAAAGCCCACCGTGAAAGCCTGCGTCTCGTCGTCGAAGCCGGGGTTCGTGTGCATCTCCAAGAAGGCCCATCTGGAAATGCACAAAACGAACGCCTCGTTAGTCTTTCTTTCTTCGTTATGTGGTCTGCAACTCACGACACAGTCTAGAGAGAGCAACTGTTACTGAAATTACTAAAGGCAATTCCTCGTGTAAATATCATCTCCAAATTGGCTAGTTTGCAGAATAGTCACTGGGGTGCAAATTTTACTCAGACCACACTGAACAAACTGAATATTGGCCTGCCTCAAGTTTCAGTCTTCCCTCCTATAATGTTCAACCGGTATAACCGAGATCTGCCAGAAACTGTCTCGCAAATTAATATACGCCAATGACATCTGGCAAGAGGCTCAACACACTATCAGAGAGAGAGAGAGAGAGAGAGAGAGAGAGAGAGAGAGAGAGAGAGAGAGCAATAATGATAACAGTGGACGCGCTTGTATCGGATAGGCAAGTTCACTGTGCAAAATATCAATCTCCCCTGTTACAAGAACAGAATAATCGGTTCGGAACGCTCTAGATTATGTAGATGACTCGGTACCAAGCGGTCATGTGACCATCCACTGCTAACGAAAGTTATTGCAGATATATATATATATAGAGCGTTCTGAACACCGACGTTTTTGAGATTCTTGATTCTCGCGCAATTTGTCTGGTACTGATGTGCGGACTAGCCGCGACAGCAGCTAAAACAGCTACTTGGCCATCATCATTCGTCGCAGGTCGTGGTTGACGTTTCACATGTAGCTGAACACTTCCCGTTTGCCGGACGAAGTGGCCGCGCGGTTCTGGCGCTGCAGTCTGGAACCGCGAGACCGCTACGGTCGCAGGTTCGAATCCTGCCTCGGGCATGGCTGTGTGTGATGTCCTTAGGTTCGTTAGGTTTAACTAGTTCTAAGTTCTAGGGGACTAATGACCTCAGCAGTTGAGTCCCATAGCGCTCAGAGCCATTTGAGCCTTCCTGTTTCCTTAAATAACGTAACTATCCGGCGAACGGTCCGGACACTTGGATGATGTCGTCCAGGATACATGCCACACGCCCGTTGGGCATTTTGATCACAATAGCCATACATCAGCACGATAGCGACCTTTTCCGCAATTGGTAAACCGTTCATTTTAACACGGATAATGTATCACGAAGCAAATACCGTCCGCACTGGCTGAATGTCACGTGATACCACGTACTTATACGTTTGTGACTTTTACAGCGCCATCTATCACAAAGCGAAAAAAGTGGTCCAACTAAAACATTCATATTTCTTTATGTACTACACGAATCTGTAATAAAAAATGGGGGTTCCTATTTACAAAACCACAGTTGATACCCGTTTGACCTATGGCAGCGCCATCTAACGGGCCAACCATAGCGCCATCTGGTTTCCCCCTTCAAGCTAGCCAAGTTTCGTTCTTTGTAGTTTTTTCGTTTGACGCTTATTTCGTGAGATGTTTGGCCCGGTCACGATCGTATGTGCGTGTGTGTGTGTGTGTGTGTGTGTGTGTGTGTGTCCACCACAGTGAGATGGATCAGCGTCGAACTTCTACAGAATCGAAGAAAGATTGTGACGTTTTTGGAGAACGAAAATCTCTCAATAAAAATCAACATGGGTTCCGCAAAACTCAGCCAGCTCTGTTCCCTATGAGATCCATAGTGCCGTAGACAACGGCGCTCGGGTTGATGCCGTGTTACTTGTCTTCAGGGAGCCATTTGGCACAGCACCGCACTGCCGTTCAGTGAAAAAAAACTCGACCTTATCTAGCACCGGACCAGATTTGCGACTGGATTCAAGACTTCCTTGCAGACAGAATTCAACGCGTCGCTTTTAACGGCACAAAATCGGCAGATGTCAAGGTAATTTCTGGAATACCCCAAGGAAGCAGGATAGGGCCTTTATTGTATGTTCTAGTAGAAAGCGTCAGAAGTTCTTAATCAGTAGTCGCAGATGGTCCGGTTGTTGGAGACATAACGACTTGCAGTGGAAAATTGATGAATGGTGCAATCTCTGGTAGTTGAACCTGAACGTAAATGAATGAATATATGCGCACACACGGGGAAAGAAAGCAAAAAATGGTTCAAATGGCTCTAAGCACTATGAGACTTAACATCTGAGGTGATCAGTCCCCTAGACTTAGAACTACTTAAACGTAACTTACGGACATCACAAACATCCATGCCCGAGGCAGGATTCGAACCGGCGACCGTAGCAGCAGCGCAATTCAGGACTGAAGCGCCTAGAAACGCTCGTCCACAGCGGCCGGCGGAAAGAAAGCTACTACTGTACAACTAAACTACTGACGAGAAACTGCAGGAAGCAGTATCTACCGTAGATTATCTGAGAGTAACCACTCAGAGCAACCTTAACTGCAATGACAACATAAAACAGTAAGAAAAGCAGATGCCAGACCGATACATAGGAAGAATCTTAAAAATGTAGCTCATCCACGAAGAAAATGGCTTATAAGGCGCTCGTTACAATAGAGAGATGATCCAACGAAGAGCGGCGCGTTTCGTCACGCGATCGTTTAGTCTTACCCAGATGTTCAACAAACCCCATTGGCAGACGTTACAAGACAGGCGTTGAGCATCACGGAGAGGTTTACTATTGAAATTTCGAGAGAGCACTTTGCGGGAAGATTCGGACAACGTATTACTTCCTCCCGCATAAAAGTCGCGTAATGACCACGACGAGGAAATTCGAGAAATTTGATCCAGTACAGAGGCTCCCCGACAATCATTCATCCCCACGCCGCAGGTGGAACAGGGTAGGGGGCATCAGTTAGTGGTACCACCATTAGGTGGCTTGCGGAGTATGATGTGTACGTAGGTGTAAATTGAAGGAGCTACTGTGTTTGGAGGTACATATGACAACATCGTGACTGAAGATGCCCGGTTTCTTGGCGTATCAACGAGGTATGACCAGCATATTTACAGCCGAGTAACACGGCGTAAGAGCAACGGTCGTAAAAAGATCCTTCCGAACAGGATCACGGACGAGTGTGACGCCTTATCAGCGACAGACTGTTTCAAATGCTGCTGTCAGTGAACGCAGATAGGTCTCAAGCAGTTTCCCAGCGAACTCTGCTAAGGGAATGGCATGCAATGGCCACTGGGAGTGTGGTACCTCGCGACAGGACACTGCTCATAGCGACACGAAGTTGCACGTCTTACACGGGCCAAATAACACAGACTACACATTAGTGTGGAGGCATGTAATACGGCCCTACGAGTGGCTACTCTGCCTCTTTTCAAATCAAGCAAGGCGCGGGGTGCACTTAGCCCGCAATGTATGGAAGGTGCAGTTCAGGCCGGATGTGGTTCCGCGATGTTTTATTGGTGTTTTTCGTACCACGAATAGGACGTATCATTCAGGTTACCGTAAACATCAATCAGCACTCTTATTTCAACGTTCTCGTAGATCAAGTGTTGTTGAATAAGTTGTGCACATTCCAGTCTTCAAGTTTACGGCAGTCGTGACCACAGGCCTGCGCACAAACATTCCTGGTTTGCCGAACACTCAGATGCTCTATAGCATCTTGACTTAGCCACTAAATCACCCGATCTTAATCCGATGCAAACTGTCTGGGACTGTTTGGAACAGCGGTGGAAACGTGACAATCAATGTCGTCGCAATTTGGTGGCTTTAGTGTATCTAATCATCAACGAGGGTCTTCAGCTCGATATGGGAAACCTGAAGAAATTCATATTCTCTCTCTTCCTCGCCGAATTGAAGTCATTATTAAGGATAGGTCTCCTGCGTTATCCCGTGTGCTTATGTATTAGCAGTACCGGAAAGTAATGCTTTGTTTGTATACATTAAATTGAAACGGATAAATTGTTGACTAGTTTTTATTGTTAATAAGTGATGCAATCACCCCTGATGTGCAAATTTTCAATGCCGTATCGATAAAAAATTAATTAGTATTTCAGGAAAATTTCTGGAGATGGTATTTTGCACCTCATCCAAAGTTTAACATTTTTTGCCACTGAGAAAATGCTGTAGTGATCGGCATGAATGGAAACCCGAAGGCTCCGAAGCCTAGCATTGTGGGTGAGGCAATACCTCCCACTCCAACTCAATTTTTTTCCAGGGCTTATCTTGGGCAGTCTGGTCTTTCATTATCTTGTTGAAGAATAACATCTTTTCCGTTGACACTCGCTGAGCACTTTTCAATTAAAAATGGATTTATCTACCCTGTTGTTCACAGTAAAGGTCTGCATTCTCAGTCTGTCCAGGTTTCAGCACTTCAAAATGAACAACTTCACGAATACTCCACCAAACACACAAAAGCGCCTTTCTAGAGTGAAAATCTTGCTTCCTGGCTATACATTTCGGAGAGAGCCACTGCCTTTTACGCTCTGAATTATCAAAGCCGACCCATTTTTCCATCTCTAGTGATCTGCACTGTGCCGCTGAAGCAATAAGTTACATGTGGTGGACCGATTGCTTTGTTTTTCCTTACTAATTTGAAGCAAACGCTCTATGATGGTAGACCAAAGCTAATTAAGATTCTTTGACGGTTCCTCGATTGTCTGACACGAATTTGCTCCCATTTATGCCTTTAGAATGTCACTGTCTGAAGTTTTTGGTCGTACTTCAAAATGGTTCAAATGGCTCTGAGCACTATGGGACTTAACTTCTGAGGTCATCAGTCCCCTAGAACTTAGAAATACTAAACCTAACTAACCTAAGGACATCACACACATCCATGCCCGAGGCAGGATTCGAAACTGCGACTGTAGCGGTCGCGCGGGTCCAGACTGTAGCGCCTGGAACCGCTCGGCCACCTCGGCCGGCTTTTGGTCGTACTGAACGATACGAGTCGGAAAAAAGAAAATTATCAGATTTGAACTAAGAAAACCACATTTGCATTTATGATCTTTGATAAACATAGCAAATGTTATTGTTAGCGACTGTTACGTTACTAACACCGTGAAACTTAAAATAGCATATGAGGCCGGATATGTACCTCTCCTGGTATTTGGTTGCCAATGCAAAAAAGAAAATATATAGGGCCTAGTTCTTTACGAGTAAACAAATCATTCTAACATTAAAATGTCTTTGGCACGATTTTTAAGTACACAATGAGCTGATAAATGACTAACGCCGACATGCGCAGAAACATTTACTTTCCAGTCCTAATATATGTATCAAACTGCGTCTACATAGGACCATTCCATTCAGGTGCTTACCTTTTATTGACAGTGGTGTATCAGCCTCGTACAACAAATAGTTTTCGTCTCACAGTAGGATTTTCAGACAGTAAATTACCCATGAGTATTTGCAAATACCGCGGTCACCTTCGAGCCTGTACACTTCGTTTACGTATTCGCAAATACAAAGAAGCCAGAAGGTACAAGACAGTGTAACCGTAAAGGACACGTAGAAACACTAAGAATAAAATACCTGCATTCATTTGAGATGGACATAGCGAACAGAGCTGTGTTTTGCGAGACAATCGCTTTTAAAAGCCTAAACATTGCAACTGATTCAAATTCTTATTCTATAGAATAGAACACGCAAGCACAGCCATAGACAAGCCTAGAAAATGGAAAATAGCACACATACATCTACATCTATACTCCACAAAACCACCTTACGTCGAGCAATTGGTGTGGAGAAAACGGCTTTCGGTAAGTGTTTGTATAATTCTGTTTTCCTCTGATTTTACCGTTTCTGTCATTTCGCGTGTTGTATGCGGCAGGACGTCATACTGCGTTGGCTAACTAACTCTTCCTGGAAAGTGCGTTCTCGTAATTGCATGTGTGACGCAAAACGCATGTCTGTTGTTGAGTTTCAGTGGGTGTGTGAAGCTCTCCCGCTTACTAAACTAACCGATGACGTAACGTGCTTATCTTCTTTGTATCTTCTGTCTCCTTTATTAATAAAGGCCCAAACAATCATGAAACATTCAGGAATTTATCGAACAAAGGTTCTGCAAGTTGCTTCTTCCGTGTAAGTACATGATACCGGATAATAGTATACAACTTGAGGGCTATAATAATCAATAGCTCGGCATTCAGGATGACATGGTCGCAATAGTAAAACATCAAGCAAGGAATGGTTTTACCGTTCACATGATGCCTGTCGGAAATTAATCATCATAAGATATCCTGGAGGCTTTAATTTTCATATCATATCAGTGACACCCTCACCCCTATTGCGCGATAACACGAAACGGGCTGCCCTTCTTTGCACTTTTTCGATGTCCTCCTTCAGTCCTACCTGGTAAGGATCCCATACCGCGCAGCAATATTCCAGCAGAGGACGGACAAGTGTAAAGTAGGCTGTCTCTTTAGTGGGTTTGTCGCATCATCTAAGTGTTCTGCCAACAAAGCGCAGTCTGTTTCGCCTTCCCCACAATATTATCTATGTGGTCTTCCCAATTTAAGTTGCTCGTAATTGTAATTCCTAGGTATTTAGCCGAATTTGTGCGATTTATCGTATACCCAAAATTTATCACATTTCTTTTAGTACCCATGTGGATGACCTCGCACTTTTCTTTGTTTAGTGCCAATTCCCACTTTTCGCACCATACAGAAATTCTCTGTAGATCATTTTGTAATTGGAATTGATCGCCTGGTGATTTTACTAGACGGTAAATTACAACGTTATCTGCAAACAATCTAACGGGACTGCACATATTACCACCTATATCATGTAAATCAGAAACAGCAGAGGGTCTATGACACTACCTTGCGGAACGCCAGATATGGAATCGATCTGAGATCCCTTGTCGACAGCACTCATTACTTCACGGGAATAAAGAGCTAGCAGTGTTGCACAAGAACGATATTTTCTGAATCAGTGTTGGTTATGTATCAATAAGTCATTTTCTTCAAGGTGATTCATAATGTTCGAGTACAGTATATGCTCCAAAATCCTAATGCAAATTACCGAGCGAGGTGGCGCAGTGGTAGGACACTGGACTCGCATTCGGGAGGACGACGGTTCAATCCCGCGTCCGGCCATCCTGATTTAGGTTTTCCGTGATTTCCCTAAATCGCTCCAGGCAAATGTCGGGATGGTTCCTTTCAAAGGGCACGGCCGACTTCCTTCCCCGCCCTTCCCTAATTCGAATAGACCGATGACCTCGCTGTCTGGTCTCCTTCCCCAACCAACCAACCAACCTAATGCAAATTGAGGTCAGTGATATGAGTGCTTTATTCAATGGGTTACTCCTATTTCCTTTTTTTAATATTGGTGTAACCCGTGCTACTTTCCAGTCTTTAGGAATAGACCTTTCGTCAAGTGAGCGGTTGTATATGATTGCTAAGAAAGGCGCTATTGTGTCTGCATACTCTGAAAGGAACCTGATTGGTATATCATGTGGACCGGAAGCCTTGTCTTTCTGAACTGATTTGAGTTTCATCTAGGACAGCGCGGGATGGCAGTTCATCGCTGAACATAATACGACGCCATTAATCAGCAGTCCATGCTTCCAGGTCACGGCACAACTCCAAACGAAACCGTTTGTGTTGTGATGGTGATGGCACCCTGTGTGTGGGACGGTATTTTCCTAGTCCAGCTGCTGCTGGGTTGCAACCAATGGTACGGTATATGCAGAATGTAGCAGGCCTTCCCTTAGCTATCCCCGTATGGCATGTGCAGGTGTGGAAGTTTTTCAGTGTGCTTATCATGGTGATCCTCCCTTGAGGTGGCCAGACATGATCAATCGGAACATTGACGACGGGTGTGCGTACCCTCACTCTCCGCATAGACCAATATTGAGCCACTGTCACACCGTAATGCTTCACAATCCGGATACTACACAAATCAACCTGCAATGTGGTCCCTTTTTCACTAACGCTGTCTCATACCGGTAACTAGCCTCACCACTTCCCAACAGTGATCATTCAACGTGTGACGCTGTTCATGTCTCTTCTACACTGAAGAAACAAACTGACACACCTACCTAATATCGTGTACGGCACCCAGAAGTGCCGCAGCACCATGTGGCATGGACACGAATAATGCCTGAAGTAGACCTGGAGGGAATCAACACCATTAATCCTGCAAGGCTGTCCATAACTCCATAAAGAACGAGGGGTCAGATCTCTCTTCTGAACGGCGTGTTGCAAGACACCCACATATATGCTCAATGACGTTCATATCTGGGGAGTTTGGTGGCCAGCGGAAGTGTTTAAACTCAGAAGTGTGTTCCTGGAGCCACTCTGTAGCAATTCTGGACGTGTAGGGTGTCGCATCGTCTTGCTGGAATAGCCCAAATCCGTCGGAATGCACAATGGACATGAATGGTTTCAGGCGATCAGGCAAGGCGCTTACGTACATATCACCTGTCAGTGTCGTATCTAGATGTATCAGGGGGCCCATATCACTCCCACTGCACACGTCCCACACCACCAGAGAGCCTCCACCAGCTTGAACAGTCTCCTGCTGACATGCAGAGTCCACGAATTTATGAGGTTGCCTCCACACTCTTACACGTTCATCCGCTCGATACAATTTGAAACGAGACTCGTCCGACCAGACAGTTTGTTTCCAGTCATCAACAGTCCAGGCCCAGGCGAGGCATAGAGCTTTGTTGTCAAGGGTACAGGAGTGTCCCTTCGGCTACAAATACCCATATCGATTATGTTTCGTTGAATGGTTCTCACGCTGATACTTGTCGGTGGCCCATCATTGCAATCTGCAGCAATTTGCGGAAGCGTTGCACTTCTGTCACGCTGAACGATTCTCTTCAGTTGTCGTCGGTCTCGTTCTTGTAGGAACTTTTCCCGGCCGCAGCGATGTCTGAGATCTGACTTGTAGCGGATTCCTGATATTCACTGTACACTCTTGAAATGGTCGTACGGGAAAATCCCCACTTCATCGCTACCTCGGAGATGCTGTGTCCCATCGCTCGTGCGCCGACTATTACACCACGTTCAGACACACTCAAATCTTGATAGCCTGCCATTGAAGCAGCAGCAACCGATCTAACAACTGTAACAGAAACTTGTACAGGCGTTGCCAACCGCAGCGCCATATTCTAGTTGTTTACATATCTCTGTATTTAAATGCGCATGCCTCCACCAGTGTCTTTGGCGCTTCAGTGTATATTCCTCCCTCAGTCTCCCGCGATAATTTTTACCTCCACATTTCCCTCCAATCCTAAATTGGTGATCCTAGATGTCTCAGAATGTGTCCTATTAAACGATAGCTTCTTTTAGTCAGGTTGTGCGATACATTTCTGTCTTCTCCAATTCTATTCAGTACCTCCTCACTAGTTATTCGATCTGAGCATATAATCTTTACCATTCTACTGTAGTAGCACATCTTAAAAGTTTCTCGTCTCGTCTTGTCCAAACTGTGTATGCTCCACATTTCACCTTCGTGTAAAACTACATTCCAGAAGAATGCTTTCAGAAAACTTTATATTCTACGCTGATAAATCTTTTTTATGAAATTTATTTCCTACTATAGCCAATCTGCATTATATGCCGTCTACCGCGGCCATCTTTTCTTATTTTACTTCCCAAAATAGCAAAACGTATGTACAACGTGTAATTTGTTATTGCCTGATATAATTGGCTCAGAGTCACCTGATTTAATTTGACTACATTTCATTACTCGTGTTTTACCTTTATTGATGTTTGTTTTGTAAGCTCTTTTCCAGGTACGACCCATTCCATTCAAGCCCGTTGCTGTCTGATAGAATTGTACTGTCATGATGAACAACAAAATGGCGGCTTCTTTCAACAGCTACTATAGTCACTTTCAGATAAGGTTGTTACTTTCGGAACTCCCTGTCGTTCAGCCCAGTTTTGTAATCAAACACTACACCGCTGTTCAAAGTCAATCCCCTTATCTAGCAAGAGGTGGAAAACATTAGTACGTCTACGTGTGTACAGAGTGGCAAGTAACCGCCTTGTAAGGTGGTTGCCAGGGTATGCTGTGATGGAAAATAAGTGTTAAGAAGAAAAAAATCCATACTTTGCGCCGTTCCCAAGTTAATTAGCATTGAAATTAACCAAGCAGGCCATTGCGCGCGCCAATTCGGGCGGCCAGCAAGAGACCGTGTCGGCAGGCGTTCTTCGTTTGGTTCCCTTAAACCGAACAAGAGAGCGATACAAAAGATAGAGACTTGTCTAAGGCCGTCTCGCGCGCTATCATCTAAGCTATGAGACTGACAGACACTAATTGTACGAGGGTGAGTCAAACGAAAACCTTCAATTTGTAATAACAAATCGAAATTTCGCGCCGTTATCCTGTAAGTTGGTAAGCGTGCTACGAACAGCGTGCAGAATGGTCTGTAGGGGGCAGCATAGTGCAGATGCGCACATACCGTCGCAGTATCAGTATAAAGACGGCCGTCCCACTTGCGACTTGCACCAGGGAAGAACAGCCGGCCGGCCGGAGTGGCCGCGTGGTTCTAGGCGCTACAGTCTGGAGCCGAGCGACCGCTACGGTCGCAGGTTCAAATTCTGCCTCGGGCATGGATGTGTGTGATGTCCTTAGGTTAGTTTGGTTTAGGTAGTTCTAAGTTCTAGGGGACTGATGACCTCAGAAGTTAAGTCGCATAGTGCTCAGAGCCATTTGAACCATTTTTGAAGAACAACGTTCTGTTATTCAGTTTTTGCGTAGTGAAGGAATGAAACCTATTGAAATTCATCGACGAATGTAGGTTCAGTACGGTGATGCATGCTTGTCACAGCAGCAAGTCTACGAATGGAGTAGGAAGTTCGCAAATGATGTGACTTCAGTGGAAGATGCTCCTCGTCCAAGTCAGGCATAACGATTTGTGACTTCACAGAACATTGCAACATTTGAAGCCATAGTGAAGGAAAGCCGCCGAGTGACACTGAATGACATTGCAGCATGTTTACAGATTAGTCACGGATCAGCACACCACATTGCGCATGATGTGCTCCAGTTCCACAAAGTGTCTGCAAGATGGGTTCCGCGGCAGCTGACTCCTGAAATGCGAGAACAACGTGTTGATGCTTGTGAAGACCTCCTTCGGCGCTTTGAACGAGAAGGTGACGGCTTCCTTGCTAGAATCGTTACTGGCGACGAAACCTGGGTTCACTTCCACCAACCGGAAACGAAGACAGCGAGCAACCCAGACCTTGCCCCAAGTGATTCCCATATGTATGTACCACTCAAAGACGCAATGGGAGGAAAGAAGTTCCGTTCTGATGAAGAGGTACGCCACGCGGTGAATGAGTGGTTGTGCAGACTACCAAAAGAATTGTTTTCTAAAGAAATTTATGCACTTTGTAAGCGCTGGAGGACTTGCATTGAGCGTGTGGGAGATTATGTTGGAAAGTGAAACAGCTTTGTGCCACTTCTGCACAATAAATAATATTTAAAAAAATATTTAAGGTTTTCATTTTACTCACCCTCCTATCTGGCGGGCCGCTTGAATTTGCGCGCGCAACGACCTGACTGGCTGACTTCAAGGCTTATTAGTTCGGAAACGGCGCAACGTAACGAATTTTTTCTGAACAATTATTTCTCAGCGTAACGTACCCTATAACACCCTTACAAGCCTTTCAGACTGTTTCTCAGCACCCTGTATACGACAAAGAAACAAGGGTTCTGGATGCGAGGCCGTGCGGTTAAAGGCGCTGCAGTCTGGAACCGCAAGACCGCTACGGCCGCAGGTTCGAATCCTGCCTCGGGCATGGATGTTTGTGATGTCCTTAGGTTAGTTAGGTTTAACTAGTTCTAAGTTCTAGGGGACTAATGACCTCAGCAGTTGAGTCCCATAGTGCTCAGAGCCATTTGAACCATTTTTTTTCTGGATGCGAACATTAAGTGAGAGGAGTAGTGTTGGATACGCACAGGTCAGAGAACTACTGCTGACAGTAGTAGCAGCAAGAGCGACTTCGGCAGATGACTCGGCAAGCGTACCTGTTAATGGCAGCCGTCGCGGCTTGCATAACCTGGCGAGCTCTGCGCTCCGTTACACGCTATCATCACCTAGCCTGAGTCGAACTACAGCTGTGTAAGAGCGCCGGCCAAAGGGCTTCATACTTTGTGCTCTCCATTTCGTGTTCAGACAAGAAAGGAAGTGACATCAAGAAGTAAAAGAAAATATTGTACGAGGCCGTGCCGAAAAATAATGCTTCTGAATTTTTACGTGAAAACTCTTTAAGCTTTTTAAATAAAACAAACGTTGTTAACATTCTGTATGTTTATTCTTCATGTCTGCATCATTATTTCTCAACACAGTCACCCTGGCGACAAACATTTCTCCCACCCACAGACCAGTTTGTTGATGCTGTCAACTACAGAACATTTCTCTCTGTTGACAAGGCCACAACGCCGGCCGTTGTCGCCGAGTGGTTCCAGGCGCTTCAGTCTGGAACCGCGCGACCACTACGGTCGCAGGTTATAATCCTGCCTCGGGCATGGATGTGTGTGATGTCCTTGGGTTAGGCTTAAGTAGTTCTAAGTTCTAGGGGACTGATGACCTCAGATGTTAAGTCCCATAGTGCTCAGAGCCATTTGAACCATTTTGAGGGCCACAACCTCACCTCCGCTTGCATCGCTTCATTACTAAGGGAAATTCTAGAAGATAGTCTTTGTCTGGAAACAAACGAAAATCGGATGGAGCCAAGCGGGTCTGTATGGAGGATAATCGATCGAAGTGAATCCAAGACGTCGGTTTCTTACAGATGTCTTATCGCTCGTGTGTGGTTGGGATTGTCATGCTCAAGGAGAGCATACTCTGTGTTTGGACGAACTCTTCGAATTCGAAATTCGAGTACAGCTCACTGTTTCTCACGCACCGACGTAGTTACGTTACACATCGTCATGTTACACGCTACATTTCAGAGTCCTCTAGCAGCAGAGGTCTGTAAATATGTAAACATTAAGAATAAAGATGTAGAAAGTTAATAACGCTTGTTTTATTTAAGCAGCGTTAAGAGTTCGCGCAAATTATGAGGTTTTACTTTTCAGCTCGCCCTAATTAACTTAACAAAGTACTTTTTTAGCCTAGTTTCTGAAACAAGCCTAAAAAAGTATTTCGTCTAGTTAATTCATTAAATTATCCAATGTGTCATCGAGAACCCACAGTTGCCTCAAACAAAAGAAAATACACTACTGGCCATTGAAATTGCTACACCACGAAGATGACGTGCTACAGACGCGAAATTTAACCGACAGGAAGAAGATGCTGTGATATGCAAATGATTAGCTTTTCAGAGCATTCACACAAGGTTGGCGCCGTTGGCGACACCTTCAACGTGCTGACATGAGGAAAGTTTCCAACCGATTTCTCATACACAAACAGCAGTTGAGCGGTGTTGCCTGGTGAAACGTTGTTATGATGTCTCGTGTAAGGATGAGAAATGCGTACCATCACGTTTCCGACTTTGATAAAGGTCGGATTGGAGCCTATCGCGATTTCGGTTTATCGTATCGTGACACTGCTGCTTGCGTTGGTCGAGATCCAATGACTGTTAGCAGAATATGGAATCGGTGGGTTCAGCAGGGTAAATGGAACGCCGTGCTGGATCCCAATGGCCTCGTATCACTAGCAGTCGAGATGACAGGCATTTTATCCGCATGGCTGTAACGGATCGTGCAGCCACGTCTCGATCCCCGAGTCAACAGATGGGGATATTTGCAAGACGACAACCATCTGCACGAACAGTTCGACGACGTTTGCAGCAGCATGGACTATCAGCTCGGAGACCGTGGCTGCGGTTACCCTTGACGCTGCATCACAGACAGGAGCTCCTGCGATGGTGTACTCAACGACGAACTTGGGTGCACGAATGGCAAAACGTCATTTTTTCGGATTAATCCAGGTTCTGTTTACAGCATCATTATGGTCGCATCCGTGTTTGGCGACATCGCCGTGAGCGCACATTGGAAGCGTGTATTCGTCATCGCCATACTGGCGTATCATTACATTTCAGATGTGTTACGACCCGTGGCTCTACCCTTCATTCGATCCCTGCGAAACCCTATATTTCAGCAGGATAACGCAAGACTGCATGTTTCAGGTCCTGTACGGGATTTTCTGGATACCGAAAATGTTCGACTGCTGCCCTCGCCAGCACATTCTCCAGATCTCTCAACAATTGAAAACGTCTGGTCAATGGTGGCCGAGCAACTGGCTCGTCACATTCAGCCAGTCACTACTCTTGATGAACTGTGGTATCGTGTTGAAGCTGCATGGGCAGCTGTACCTCTACACGCCATCCAAGCTCTGTTTGACTCAATGCCCAGGCGTATCAAGGCCGTTATTACAGCTAGAGATGGTTGTTCTGGGTACTGATTTCTCAGGACCTATGCACCCAAATTACGTGAAAATGTCATCACATGTCAGTTCTAATATAATATATTTGTTGAATGAATAATCGTTTATCATCTGCATTTCTTCTTGGTGTAGCAATTTTAATGGCCAGTAGTGTACTTTCCAAATTCGCTCCCACATCACTTCATTACAGCGGATGTTCCAGATTCCTGGAGAAGAACACGATGAACTGTTTCACAGGTAGTGCTAGAAACGGCGAAAGTTCCTCTGTACGATTTCAAAATTATAGTTTGATTTGGACATTGACAGGCTGATAGGTGAACTGATTCTACTTCATTTTCACTTATGGTTTACTAGTTCATTCCACTGGCATGTAATAACGCGCCTTGAGATGCTATAGAAATCGACAAATTAAATACTGCGTTGTCCGCTTTTCCAGCTGAGTGGTCAGCGCGTCTGACACCCATGCAGAAGAATCGTGCCAAGTTCCCGATATAACCAGGAGTATTACATTGCTAGGAGGGCTGTACAGGGGTGCACTCAGTCTCGCGATGCCAGTTCAGAAATATGGCTCCGCATGGCAGTGGGTGACATGGTGACCGGTCGCTTGTCTTCAGGGTCTGATGGAGTTTAGTTTATATAGAACATTACCCACCCCTGCAAGACAATGTAATTCACAATATCAGCAATGCGGCATCGTTTGCTTGGACACGCTGCTACGGATGGTATACCTTACATGTGAACTATGAGAGCACTCCTTGAGCAGAAACATAAGTGTTATTTTCAGTGTAAAGAAACATACATTATTACAGACTTACTACGTGAAGTAACGCATTGCTTGCCGGCATTTACGTTGCCGCTCACACACGTGTCCAAATATGAAAGTATTTCTCCCAGCAGGACGTTAAATTTCGAGTTATCAGGAAGATAATCTGCATGTCTCTGTACTGTATGTGGTCTATTTTAAAATCTTGTCACCCTGCAGGAAATTGAGTAACAACTAGAAATTGCACCACTATTCCCGAAATCCATTACATGCAATCAGAACTTAGTAGCGAGTCCAGACAGCACACTCATTTCTAAGACTTAAAACTCAATGGCACTTATCGTACGTAATCCAGTGGAAAGAAGTAATTTACCTAATTTACCATATTGCAGATGTTCATACGTTGAAATAGTACATATTATTCTTCTAAGAATTATTAGAGTATACTTCCATACTGGAGATCAGTTTTGGGAAGAGTTTGTATAAGCAATTCAATTTATTTTAGTACTTTGCTCCTGACTGACAAATTATCCGCAGAAAGAGGAAACGACTGCTAGATACCGATCTCGAGGAAGATCGGTTTGGTTTCCAGGGAAATGTAGATACACACAAAGCACTGCGAAGCCTACGACTTATCTTAGGTTAGGTTGAAGACACACAAGCTCACGTTTATAGCATTTGTAGGTTTGTAAAAAGCTTTTGACAGTATTCACTGGAGCACAGTTTCGGAATTTTAAAGTAATAAGGAACAAAATACAATAAGCGAAAGAAAGATTACCTACAATTTGTGCAGAAAGCATACGGCAGATTTAAAAGTCGCTAACGAGGAGATACTGAGTCAAACTGGAGAGGAAAGAAATTTAAGCTGAAAACTGACTTAATGAAGGGATCGGTTGATAGGACACGTCCTGAGGCATGAAGGAATCATCAGTGTGTTAACGGAAGAATTGGAGCTAAAAGGCTGACCAAGTAAGCAAGTTCAAATGTATATAGGGTGCCATAGTTAAGTAGATTCCAGAATAATTGCACACCCACACCAGTGCAGAGCGCTGCGTCAAACCAGACTGCAGACTTCCTGATGGAAAGATGTACACTTCTGTCTTCTATAGCTTGTGAATGCCCCTCCGTTGTTGTACGTATAGCTGAAATTTAGAGGGACAACTTACGTTTTTCGCTGCAGAATACTGATTTTTATGGGTTATCTTCAGTCATCTGCATCTTTCACAGTCATGTTTTCCCAAGAGTTGAATGACTTTTCTTTTTATAGTCAGTGTCTATATTTGAGTATCAAGGTGGCTCAGGTTGGAGTTCAGTTGTTTCTACTTCGCGAGCAAGTTCTATTTGTCGTGTAGTTTCCTTGGCACTGCCATTGTTTCTTGTAGTGTTCAACTTCATCTCTGATAGTCATACCCCTGACATCCATTTGGTGTATAATCTTAGAACATACTCTGAGCTCGAACATAATGAGGTATATCTAACAAAACTACCTCCTCCGTACCAACAAGCATAGATTTCGAAAGCGTTGATCATGTGAAACCCAAGTTACACTTTTCTCACATGACATCGTGAAAGCCATGAATGAAGGCAGTCAGGTAGATGCAGTATTCTCGATTTGGTGGGTTGGTTTAAAGGCGAGAGAAGGTACCAAACCACGAGGTCATCGGTCCCTTATTCCTAATAAAAACGATGCCACAAATGTGAGAATAAAACGGACGAAATATATAACACAAAACGAAAAGAAAGGAAAAACGACAAAAACGAAGGGAAGGCAATGAACACTAAAAGGAACAAAAGAGGACAAGAAAACAGAGAGACGCTAGAAACAGAAGAGAGTAAAACATGAAAGCAGATTACAGTGGCTGGCCAACCACGAGAATAAAAAGGGAAAGCCAGCGACTCTGCTACACATCAAAACCTCCACCCTAAAAGCACTAGGGTGGAGGACAGAGAGGGACAAATGGACATGCGCTAAAACCTACATAGAAGTATAAAACCTACTCTCACGGATAAAACGTAGAACCAAAGCTGCTGTGGCAGCATTGTCGCCCAACACCGAAGGCAGGGTGCTGGGAAAGTTAAAAGTCTGCCGCAGAGCGGCTAAAAGTGGGCAGTCCAACAAGAGGTGGGCGACTGTCATTTGGGACCCACAGCGACACTGAGGTGGGTCCTCGCGGGCCGGCAAGTGTGGCCAAGCGGTTCTAGGCGCTTCGGTCTGGAACCGCGCGACCGTTACGGTCGCAGGTTCGAATCCTGCCTCGGGCATGGATGTGTGTGATGTCCTTAGGTTAGTTAGGTTTAAGCAGTTCTAAGTCTAGGGGACTGATGACCTCAGATATTAAGTCCCATAGTGCTCAGAGCAATTTGAACCATTTTGGATCCTCGCGACGGAGTAGGTAACCATGCGTCAGCCACGTATGGCCAACGCGGAGCCGGCACAGGACAACTGATTCCCTGCGAGACGCCTGCGTGGAAGATTTCCACACATTCATAGTCTCCTTAATGACACGCAGTTTGTTGTGCGTGCTCTTATGCCATTCCGTCTCCCAAAGCCGGAAAACCCTGCGGTGTAAGACAGAACGTAGGTCAGCTTCGGGGTTGCCTATCTCCAGAAGCGGTTTCCGCGTCGCCTGTTTGGCCAGCCTGTCGGCAAGTTCGTTGACGGGGATTCGGACGTGTCCTGGGGTCCATACAAACACCACAGAACGACGGGGCTGTTCCAGGGCATAGATGGACTTCTGAAAGGACGCTACCAGTGGGTGGGGAGGGTAGCACTGGTCGATAACTCGTAGGCTGCTCAATGAGTCAGTACACAGGAGAAATGACTCGCTAGGGCATGAGCGGATGTATTCAGGAGCACGAGAGATGGCCCCCAGGTCTGCAGTGAAAACACTGCAGCCAACTGGCAAGGAGTGCTGCTCAATATGCCCTCCATGAACAATTCTAGATTTCCGAAAAGCATTTACTATGATTAGTTATGTAGATAATTGCGGCCCAATGTGCAAAGGCGGCTAAAAAGCGGTTTTCGCGGTTTGCTGTGTAAGTACAGTAACTTTTGAACCATTGGATAGAGATAATAGATAACGATACCGCAAAAAGTTTGGACGTTGCGCGAGAATATCATCTTAGAAACATATGGTAAGAATTTCAACGATCTACTATGAATAGGAATTATAGAAGTAGCAATCTCTACAATTGGTACTTTTCGTACCCAAAAATCACGGTTTTTATGGATTTTCTCAGGAACCTCTCATGAAAAAATTGTGCTTGTACATATTGTAGTGGCGTGGCAAGACAGCCAAGCCACTCGGAGGTAGCCGAAAGGCACGCGTTAAGCTCACGCAGATTGGCGTGAGGTCTGGAACAAGGTAAAGTAATTATCCTATAAAGAAAAGAACGTAGTTCTTGGAATACTTAACTTTAATCCACAATTGGAGAACATGGCTCTTGTTAGACATTATTACACTGAATATAAACTGGTAATGGCGCCTTGCTAGGTCGTAGCAAATGACGTAGCTGAAGGCTAAGCTAACTATCGTCTCGGCAAATGAGAGCGTATTGGTCAGTGTAGCTTCGCTAGCAAAGTCGGCTGTACAACTCGTGAGTGCTAGTAAGTCTCTCTAGACCTGCCGTGTGGCGGCGCTCGGTCTGCAATCACTGACAGTGGCGACACGCGGGTCCGACGTATACTAATGGACCGCGGCCGATTTAAAGGCTACCACCTAGCAAGTGTGGTGTCTGGCGGTGACACCACACATATCGCCTAGACTATACCTAATACAATAGAATCATACGATTTGCTCAATTTGCCTGAGCTGGAGGAAATGTGTCATGTGTAAATCCTGTACTGTAGGATAGTATACAGTACGCCCTTTCTTCAGATTGTTACACAAGCGGTCGCGAGGTCAACGGCTATCCAAAACACATGACCCATTATTTCAGTGATCAATCCGAGGTATGATCCCCTAACAAAAACACTTCATGGAATATAACTGGTACCACGCTCTCGCGTGTACGGACCAGTAGCCGACAATCTTGTACTGCAGATGCTACCTGATAAAGCTTTCATGTACACAGAGAATAGGAGAGGTCCTATTATGCTTCCGTGGTGTATACTCGATACTCCTTCACTCTGTTGAACCTTCACCGTACAGTAAACGTACTGAGTTCTGTTTGTAAAAAAAAAACTTCGAGCCAATCTTAAGTCAGTGAAGAAACCACAGTATCTCTCCAACGGAATAAGGGGAGGTTCTGAACTGACGGTCTTGTCCGATTTTTATAAAGGTCCTTATTACACACATCGAAAAGTCTTGCACCACCCTGGTTCCCAGAATTCGGGAAGATCGACGTTGGCTGTCGATATTGTATCACAGACACTGACTGTTCAGAAATGTCACTAAACCGCCCAAAGATGTAAACAACCATGCACGAACAGCGCCTATTAGACGGAGGGAGTCCGACAGCCTATCAGTTCCAGTCATTCCACCAGGAAGGAGGTACACGGGTCGTTTTGTCTGTAGTTCAACCATGCCTAAACGGGCAATACCGCGATTCGATCGCGTCCGCATTGTTACTTTGTGCCAGGAACGGCTCTCAACAAAGGAAGTGTCCAGACGTCTCGGAGTCAATCAAAGCGATGTTGTTCGGACATGGAGGAGATACAGAGAGACAGGAACTGTCGAAGACATGCCTCGCTCAGGTCGCCCAAGGGCTACTACTGCAGTGGATGACCGCTACCTACGGATTATGTCTCGGAGGAACCCTGACAGCAACTCCACTATGTTGAATAATGCTTTCCGTGCAGCCACAGGACGTCGTGTTACGACTCAAACTGTGCGCAATGGGCAGCATGATGCTTAACTTCAACCCCAACGTCCATGGCGAGGTCCATCTTTGCAACCACAGCACCACGCAGCGCGGTACAGATGGGCCCAACAACATGCCGAATGGATCGCTCAGGATTGGCATCACTTTCTCTTCACCGCTGAGTGTCGCATATGCCTTCAACCAGACAATCGTCTGAGACGTGTTTGGAGGCAACCCGGTCAGTCTGAACGCCTTAGACTCCCTGTCCAGCAAGTGCAGCAAGATGGACGTTCCCTGCTGTTTTCGGGCGACATTATGTGGGGCCGACTTACGCCACTGGTGGTCATGGAAGGCGCCTTAGCGGCTGTACGATACGTGAATGCCATCCTCCAACCGATAGTGCAACCATATCGGCAGCATATTGGCGAGGCATTCATTCGTCTTCATGGACGACGATTCGCGCTCCCATCGTGCACATCTTATGAACGCCTTCCTTTAGGATAACGACACCGCTCGATTAGAGTGGCCAGCATGTTTTTCAGACATGAACCCTATCGAACATACCTGGGATAGATTGAAAGTGCTGTTTATGGACGACGTGACGCACCAACCACTCTGACGGATCTACGCCGAATTGTCGTTGAGAAATGGCACAATCTGGACCAACACTGCCTTGACGAACGTGTGGATAGTATGCCACGACGAATACAGGCATGCATCAGTGCTACTGGGTATTAAGGGTATATTTAAGCTTAGGGACTGATGACCTTAGCAGTTAAGTCCCATAAGATTTCGCACACATTTCAACATTTTTTTGGTCTCGCTGTACGGTGGTATAACATGCAATGTATGTTTTCATGAGCAATAAAAAGGGTGGAAATGATGTTTATGTTGCTCTCTATTCCAATTTTCTATACAGCTTCCGGAACTCTCGGAACCGAGGTGATGCAAAACTTTTTTTGATGTGTGTATTGTGAAAACTGAAAGTGGATGGGGGAGACACTGAAGGGAAAGGATTATTGATACCAGCTACACCGGGACTTTATGCAGAATCAGTGGCAACGAATGAATGAATGTGTGTGTGTGTGTGTGTGTGTGTGTGTGTGTGTGTGTGTGTGTGTGTGTTTGTGTGTGTTGGACAGGGATTCGAACCCGGGCTCTAGGCAGTTGCGTTAAGCAAAGCGCCACCCAGACACTTTATCGCAACTGCGCCGACAAACTCCGTACGCATTCATATAAATTCGCATCGATCGTCTAGGAAAATAAAACCTTGACTTTAACCACAAGCTGCCTTCAGGTGTGTGTACAGCACAATGGACCGTCTACAGCAGGAATACGCAGACCGCGGTTCCCTTGCAGCCCTCCATTGTTCCGTCGCGCACCAGGAAAGGGCGGACTCTTGTAAAACTCAGTTCTTTTGTGAAAACACTGTTGTAAGCATATTTGTTCAATAAAATGCATATTACTGACAAATGATGTGAACTAACGACATTTTCTTGCTGTCTTTACGTATATTGCGCGCAGAATAACGTAACTAGTAGATGCGCAACCGGCAGGGCACGCATGGGGAAGGGCGAGCGGTTATGGGTAGGCGCTGTCGGGGAATGCTGAACGCTGGATGGGACGTGCCGTTCTAAGCTTTCCCTCAGGTTGTTTGTAAATATTACGTGGTGCATCTCCTCGCCCACAGTTGCACGGTGACAATTCAAAATGATCTACTGTCGCCTCTACTTTGGTCACTATCTAAAAAGAATTCCGCTGAAAATACAACAAATCATCGATTTATTTTCGCCTGACTTCTTAACCATTTGTAATATTCAGAGAAGCGTCTTGAGTGGTGACTTGAGTAAAACCTACATTTATCTTGTTGCGATGTTAAAATTTTCTTCTTTTGCCAAAACGTAGAGGAGTTAACACAATGTCGCCTCACTAACATGGTATGCAGACGCAATTGTGAGAGAATTCTTAAGCCACTTTAAAAGTGAGGAACTCAGGAAAAATAAGGTCAATAGCCTATGAACAAGCACATCCTCAGTAGAAAAATAAACGTGTAATGTCTTCACTTTTGCTGTTGCGAGACCCACAGCATCTCACGTTTCACCAGTTATTGGCTCTGAGCACTATGGGACTTAACATCTGAGGTCATCAGTCCCCTAGAACTTAGAACTACTTAAACCTAACTAACCTAGGACATCACACACATCCATGCCCGAGGCAGGATTCGAACCTGCGACCATAGTAGTCGCGCGGTTCCGGACTGAAGCGCCTAGAACCGCTCGGCCACAGCGGCCGGCTCACCAGTTATTTATGGCTCTTAAAAATTACATTCTTTCATCGAAAAAGCTTGTACTAAATGGAATAACACAGTAGGTAATGTGTGTGCTACATTAGATCAATTTTCTCTAGATTGGTGGTAGATAGGTACCTCCACACACGACCACAGAAAAATTAAAAAAAAAAAAATGGTTCAAATGGCTCTGAGCACTATGGGACTAAACTTCTGAGGTCATCAGTCCCCTAGACCTAAAACTACTTAAACCTAACTAACCTAAGGACATCACACACATTCATGCCCGAGGCAGGATTCGAAGCTGCGAACGCAGCAGCAGCGCGGTTCCCGACTGAAGCGCTTAGAACCGCTCGGCCACCCCGCCCGGCGAAAAATTCAATGTGTTATCTAAAGCAACCTATTATGTAATATGCACCAAACGCAAAATAATAGTGATCCCTATTTTTCATTACAAACTTTTTCGAAAATTGTGCAGTGTCTTACTTATATGCAAATATCACAATAACTACAGCCATTAACGAATTGATGGGCACGTCATCATGAAGCTGACATATATATCTATAAGTAAAGCAAAAAATGACTTTCTGTAAAATCGTTTGAGAAAGACTGCAGGGAGAGCGCCGACAACCGGCCGAAAGCGGGTAAACGCTGTCTGCCCATCTTTCCGAACCAACGAGTGAAAATGCCCAGCTCTTCGGAAGAAAATTGGTCACTGCACACCGGCCATGTATGCTGTGCGGACTCATATTCACTGCGAGCCGCCTGCGGCTGGTCTAAAGGTTGTCAATGAAAGTCTAGAAAGAGGCAACTAATATCAGACAAGATTTTGTATGAAGTTTATAGACTATGAGAAAGCGTTTCACTCTGTCACAAGAAAATCTGTGCTAGCAGAACTTGAGAACCGAGGATACAATCTGTTTACGTCAGTTTGCTGCATAATCTACATCTACGTGCATCTACATCGATACTCTGCGAATCACATTCAAGTGACTGGCAGAGGGTTCATCAAACCACCTTCACAATTCTCTATTATTCCAATCTCGTATAGCGCCCGGAAAGAATGAATACCTATATATTTCGTACGAGCTCTGATTTCTCTTATTTTATCGTGGTGATCGTTCCTCCCTATGTAGGTCGGTGTCAACAAGATATTTTCGCATTCGGAGGAGAAAGTTGGTGATTGGAATTTCTTGAGAACATTCCGTCGCAATTAAAAACGCCTTTCTTTTAATGATGTCCAGCCCAAATCCTGTATCTTTTCTATGACTCTCTCCCATATTTCGCGATAATACAAAACGTACTACCTTTCTTTGAACTTTTTCGATGTACTCCGTCAGTCCTATCTGGTAAGGATCCCACACCGCGCACCAGTATTCTAAAAGAGGACGGACAAGCGTTGTGTAGGTAGTCTCCTTAGTAGGTCTGTTACATTTTCTAAGTGTCCTGCCAATAAAACGCAGTCTTTGGTTAGCCTTCCCCACAACATTTTCTATGTGTTCCTTCCAATTTAAGTTGTTCGCAATTGTAATACCTAGGAATTTAGTTGAATTCACGTCTTTTAGATTAGACTGATTTATCGTGTAACCGAAGTTTAACGAGTTCCGTTTAGCACTCATGTGGATGACCCCACACTTTTCGTTATTTAGGGTCAACTGACAATTTCCGCACCATTCAGATATTTCTTCTAAACCGTTTTGCAGTTTGTTTTGATCTTCTGATAACTTTATTAGTCGATAAACCACAGCGTCATCTGCAAACAACCGAAGACGACTGCTCAGGTTGTCTCCCAAATCGTTTATATAGATAAGGAACAGCAAAGGGCGTATAACGCTACCTTGGGGAACGCCAGAAATCACTTCTGTTTCACTCGATGACCTTCCGTCAATTACTACGAACTGTGACCTCTCTGACAGGAAATCACAAATCCAGTCACATAACTGAGACGATATTCCATAAGCACGCAATTTCACTACGAGCCGCTTGTGTGGTACAGCGTCAAAAGCCTTCCGAAAATCCATACATACGGAATCTGTCTGAAATCCCTTGTCAATAGCACTCAACACTTCATGTGAATCAAGAGCTAGTTGTGTTTCACAGGAACGGTGTTTTCTAAACCCATGTTGACTGTGTGTCAATAGACCGTTTTCTTCGAGGTAATTCATAATGTTCGAGCACAATATATGTTCTAAAATCCTGCTGCATATCGACATTAACGATATGGGCCTGTAATTTAGTGGATTACTCGTACTACCTTTCTTGAATACTGGTGTGACCTGTGCAGCTTTCCTGTCTTTGGGTACGGATCTTTCGTCGAGCGAACGCTTGTATATGATTGTTAAGTATGGAGCTAATGCATCAGCATACTCCGAAAGGAACCTAATTGGTATACAGTCTGGACTAGAAGACTTGTTTTTATTAAGTCATTTAAGTTGCTTCACTACTCCGAGGATATTTACTTCTACGTTACTCATGTTAGCAGCTGTTCTCGATTCGAATTCTGGAATATTTACTTCGTCTTCTTTTGTGAAGGCATTTCGGAAGGCTGTGTGTTAATAACACTGCTTTGGCAGCACTGTCTTCGATAGTATCTCCATTGCAATTGCGCAGAGAAGGTATTGGGGGTTGGGTTGGGTTGTTTGGGGGAAGAGACCAAACAAAGAGATCATCGGTCTCATCGGATTAGGGAAGGATGGGGAAGGAAGGCAGCTGTGCCCTTTCAAAGGAACCATCCCAGAATTTGCCTGGAGCGATTTAGGGAAATCACGGAAAATCTAAATCAGGATGGCCGGACGCGGGATTCAACCGTCGTCCTCCCGAATGCGAGTCCAGTGTGCTACCATTGCGCCACCTCGCATTGGCATTGATTGTTTCTTGCCGCTAACATACTTCACATACGACCAGAATCTCTTTGAATTTTCTGCCAGGTTTCGAGACATAGTTCCGTTGTGGAACCTGTTATAGGCACCTCGCATTGAAGTCCGCGCTAAATTTCGAGCTTCTGTAGAAGATCGCCAAACTTGGGAATTTTGCGTCTGTTTAAATTTGGCATGTTTGTTTCGTTCTCTCTGCAACAGCGTTCTAACCCGTTTTGTGTACCAAGGAGGATCGTCGTTTGTTAATTTATTTGGTATACATCTCTCAATTGCTGCCAATACTATTTCTTTGAATTTAAGCCACATCCGGTCTACACTTATATTATTAATTTGGAATAATATGTACAACAAGGCTACAGTTTCCAGTGGACTACATCCAGAGAATGAAAAATGATGAGTTGAGGAAAGAGTCAGACAAAGGAAATGTATTTTACCAAAACAATTTCCTGCAGTCTTGGAAAAGGTCTACAAAGGTCTTAAACTCGTATGAAAGAAGAACCTTCATAAATTGAGGTTATCTAAACAACTTTCGATGTTTACTTTGCATGCAGTCGAACTTCAGGAAGAAATGAACAGGAAAAGTGTAACACTAAGCCTGAAAATTAATTAAAATTACATGGCAACAGAGGCTCAACTATGAACACATGTGGCGTCACTGTTGGCCATGTACAATCAATATGCTAATAGGGGAATAGTAAAGATTAACAATGAAATTAACAAAAAGTCGATGAATTTGTGTACTCTGGTCAAAGTAAAAAATACGTGGATGTACAATTAAAGAAATAGGGTACAAATGATCTGAAGATAGTTTGAGAAACTATATTCGAAAGTAAATACTCAAATTGTCTTAAATGGAAAGTCTTCAACGACCAGTCTATACCACCACTACTAACAAACGTGAAATATGGATGTTAAATGCACAAACATTTCAAAAGTTGATGGCTGCCCGACAAGTACGGAATGGAAATATGCATTTTGGGCATAACCAGAAGGCACACAATCAAATGGATAAGAGGAAAGACAGGAGTAGAAGGAGACAGTGACCGACACTGAACTGAAATGGAAACTGTGTTGCATTCCTCGTGATAAGACAATATCTAGAGGATGAACTAAAGAAAGATATGTTGAAAACATAAAGAAACAGGCCAGAAATCTTCCATGCAAAAATCTAAAGATCATAATACAGATAAACCTAGAAACATCTATATCCGCAATAGGTGATAAATGGCTGGTGACAAGCATCAGTGTCATTATCAAGCTGCACTGGCGTTATGAAATCGCAATGTTTCTATTTTTATGTAATTCCTACAGCAAACCGCTAATGCTGTTTATTTGGTGATGATATAAATGAAGCTCATGAAACAAAGTTTTAATGTTGCTAGAAAACGGTAAAAAATAACTTCTTGTTACGAGAAATACTGAAACGATTGATGCACAGCTGTATGTGGCGGAAAATAGTGCACATTAAGATAGGGTAACACTTGCCCAGATTCTTCAGCATTACTGAAAGGAAAAGGGAATACTTATAAATATATATCACAGGGGTGGACAAAAATATGGAAACGCCAAAAACACAACGCTTTGTCATGCCCAATACGGTGTAGGAAAATTGTTGGCACTCAAAATAGTTTCCAGTCGTCTCGGATTGGATAAATAAAGACTCTGTATGGTTCAAATGGCTCTGAGCACTATGGGACTTAACTTCTAAGGTCATCAGTCGCCTAGAACTTAGAACTACTTAAACCTAACTAACCTAAGGGCATCACACACATCCATGCCCGAGGCAGGATTCGAACCTACGACCGTAGCGGTCGCGCGGTTCCAGACTGTAGCGCCTAGAACCGCTCGGCCACTCCGGCCACACCGAGCGAGGTGGCGCAGTGGTTAGCACACTGGACTCGCATTCGGGAGGACGACGGTTCAATCCCGTCTCCAGCCATCCTGATTTAGGTTTTCCGTGATTTCCCTAAATCGTTTCAGGCAAATGCCGGGATGGTTTCTTTGAAAGGGCACGGCCGATTTCCTTCCCAATCCTTCCCTAACCCGAGCTTGCGCTACCACCACTCCGGCCGGCAATCTGTATGGGTTCCAAAAGAAACTTAAACCATTCTACCTACAAAATAGTGGCAAGTTCAGATAACGATTGTGAAGGTGGATAGCGATCAAGCACCCTCTTCTCTAAACTAGGCAACAGAGGCTCAACTATGTTCACATGTGGCGTCACTGTTGGCCATGGGAGTTGTTGTGGTCTTCAGTCCTGAGACTGGTTTGATGCAGCTCTCCATGCTACTCTATCCTGTGCAAGCTGCTTCATCTCCCAGTACCTACTGCAACCTACATCCTTCTGAATCTGCTTAGTGTATTCATCTCTTGGTCTCCCTCTACGATTTTTACCCTCCACGCTGCCTCCAATACTAATGGGAGATGGGACAGTTAATCCTCGTGCTCACAAAACGAGTCCTCGACGATGCGAGATGTGTGAAAAGGGCCCTTGTCATGCAGCACATCACTGGGAAACAAACATTGTACCATGGGAATGAACCAGATCAGTCAAATTGCTCACATAATCCTTGGCGGTAATGCTGCATTGCAGAGTAACCATGAGGCCATGGAAAACATGCCGCCTAAATCATCACTGAACCCTGCCATGCTTCATCTTTGTGCGTAAACGTAATCAGAAGGTGAGAACTATTGGAAACAAGACACGTCCTATCAAAATACTTTTCTCCACTGCTCCATAGTCCTGGTTTATGGCTTCGGCACCACGTTTTCCAGCTACAGGTATTTTCATTACTGATGAGTAGTTTTGAAATTACAGCTCGTCCTGCAGTTCCCTGCTTATGAGCTCCTTTCGTCTTGTTTTGGTGCTGACTGAGTTCGAGAGTGCGACATTCAGTTCCGCACTGACTTTTGCAGCTGTCTTCCTCTTTTATTTGTCGCCGCAATCCTTTTCAACGACCGTCCGTCACGATCACACTACACACACATTTTCGCGTTGTGACTTAGCGGATGTTTTTTTTTTTCCTTCATTTTCCCTATATGCCGTATAAATCTTCCATACGGTGCGTCTTGAAACACCAAACACTTCGGCTGAATTCACTCGTCTCCGACAAAACGCACTCATAACTACACGAAACGCGCCCTGACCATGACCGACACTTTTAACTTATTGAGAACATTGCGAAGTTGCAGTTTATGGTCAAATACAACAGCGCAACCTGCAAACTCGACTAGCATCTGCGTTCATGTTCAGGCATGTAGCTCCAGCGGTGTTACCATATTTTTGCCCAAATCCTGTATATTGAAGATTGCTCCGGTCACTCACGATAAAATTTAATAACGTTACAGACAGCAAAAGTCCGAATAAACGAACAAATTTTGCGAAGCAGCAAATATAATCCTGTTGGAATGTTGAATTCTTCGGCAGTCTTTGCTAAGTTATGTTATTACTACGCACTTCACTGGCGTCACAAATACTGAACGATTGATTATCTTAGGTAAATAAATCTGACAGGGCCCTAAAACCAGGAAACTTGTTGGGAAGGTAAGGACACCATATAGAAAACAAATCAGCAGTAAAAATATTTCACAGTACTGTGTTATCAAAGTATTTATGAGGTACAAGAATGATCAATTGATGTTAGATTGCAAACAGCAGACTTACCCTGTCTTGTTGATAGTGTTGTCATAGGTTGCTCTGAGTGTGTAATGCCTGGGAGGTGAACTATCCCGTTGCACGTGACCACTGCTGTCATGGTAATGCAACACTACCTTGTTCTCAGATTGGGGATCCCATGTCGCATACACAACAACTGGGTCCGCTCTCACTGAAATTACAACAGTCGCGAACAGTAGAAAAAGCCACATCTTCAGTACGACCTTCCTCGAACTGCAGCAGCGCAGCTAATGACAGCAGCTGGTGTCCCATACACCCTTTACCGGCTTCACGGTTAGTGGCTGAACCACGAATCCTGCGCATGCGCACGATGTAGAAAATCGTGAGATGGCAGCACTGTTCTCCAGTGCCTGATTCGTCAACACGGAGTCTCATGCGTCTACGCTTTGCTAGATCTATTTAAAGGCAATTCTAAGTGCCTGTCAAGGAACGAAACGTTGAAACTTTCCACTATGCGTTTCAGATTGCTTCGCAAAGATCTTTAAGGGTACGGAACATTACCGTCAAGGTTTTTCGGGAAGAAATGTGTTGTTGACGATGTCTGCTACCATGAGAAGCATTCCCTCATGTTATATTGCATCTATACTCTGCAAACCACTTCGGTTTCAGTTCGCTTGAAGATGATTGCTTAAATATCTCTGTGCAGTTGTAATTAATCTTGTCCTCGCGGCCCTTATGGGAGCGATATACATATAAGAGCTTAATATTGTTTACTGAAACATTCTAAACGACACCGGATCTACGATGTTTCCGAACGAGGGCAAAAACTTGGTAGTGGTGCCCCCACCATCCCTCTCGAACGTTTGAGATAGGACGTCAATAATTTTTAAAAAAATCGATTTTTCAAAAATATATTCATTTTGTAGCGCATATCTTTCTCAAGAGTTTGATGTATGAAAAATATATATTCGAGGAAATGCAAAACATTTTACGAGTATTTGGTATTAAGTGTGCCAAAGTGCAGTGCCATGCCTCATCACGCAGCATTCTTCTGTGGCGTCACTGTATTTCACTCTGTGGAATTCAAGCGCGTACATTTTGTAATGGAAGCCATCAAACGATGTTGTGATAATAAATAAATTCAAAAAAACACATATTCAAGACAGTAGAAATTAAAACGTTCTGTGGCGCCTCTCCTGCTCCCAGTCGGACGATTTGACATCCTATCCTCCCTTTTAAAAAATGTCACAGTTAATACTGTGTGGGATTATTTGTTACAGGAAGAGTAAGAAGTCTTCAGAAAATATGCAGTATTTATTGCCTATTAGCTAATAACTTTCTCTTTTGCGTGACGTAAAATTAAATATAGGAAGCATAAAATCAGTAAAGACAAGAGACAGTACACATTTCTTCAATCCTTAGGTCCCAACATTTTTTTCTGTCTAATCTTGCTACAGCTTTACACGGCGTGCTTTCCTTTCTGCGAAAGAATCTGTTACTTTATCAGTGTTCGTCAAACGCTTTCCTATGTGATAAATCAAAATGTCATTGTCTAATACAGAAAAAGCTGGTAATACGAATAGTACTCAAGACTGATGTGGTTGCTTGATTTGATTACGTCTATTTTGTCACTGTCTGTTAAATAAAACGAAATAGGTGTTCCTAATATTGCAGCAATAGTAACACACGCTAAATAAGCGAGACTGTTTTGGTACAAATGGTCTGTTTCATGAACCTCATTTACATAAATAACATGACAGAATATAATTTACAAAGTACCAATATCAAATGCCTATTAGGCCTACTACAAGAAAAAGTTTTATGTTAGGAAATAGTTTCACATTCCATTCTTATGCTCCACCTTCTCAAACACTAGATAGAATAACAGTAGTGCGAATTTTTTTTTAAACTTGGGATCGACATATTCTTCCAAATAATTTGTGGGTTTTGTGATGTTCTTGTTTCTTCTCCTTCCTCATTCTCACAAACAATCTTGTCATCACTTATTCCATAACTATTCTCCGGTTAACTTCACTAACCCTGCAGGATCACCGGCCAGTTTATTCTCCGGTTAGGCGTTATTCCTTGTTCGTACAACGCGTTTTACACGCACGCTATTCCGAGAACTGGACGTAAAGCGGCTGTTGACTGGGGACTGTACAACTGGTCCTTAGTAGTGCAGCGATCTGGCAAAAGTTTTCTGTCAGAATTTCATTTTCTGGCATAACCGATAAGATAATACGTAATCTGTCTTACTTGTTATTCCTTTAGCCGTTTATTTCTACTCTGGCAGTTTGAATCTATGGATTTCGCTAATAATTGTAACAACGCTGATCATTCACATACCCAATCAACCACATAAACCAACAGCGATTGGCATTCACTCGTTCCGGTTTATTCGTCTCGGCTCTTATAGCCCCGTCCCCTTTTGTCTGCGTGAAAGCTTTTTATTTCTAGATGCAACGAGAATTCTCCTGACAGAGACATCGGGTACGTTATGCACAGAGTTATGTGTGTTCTGTGCCGCATACGGATATATCGTAGTCGAGAGGGATGGGAGCAATTAATAACACGGCAAGTGCTCGAAGTTATCAAAGTAAATCAGCTTACGATTCACCGAGCGAGGTGGCGCAGTGGCTAGCACACTGGACTCGCATTCGGGAGGACGACGGTTCAATCCCGAACATATCTGAAGACTGTTTCCTTCATTGATCGACAACTTCAGTTGCCATCTCTCCATCTGTACGGAACGTTGATTGTAGGAATGTAGTGTAGTTGGCTGCCTTGTAAAGTTCTCTTTGGTGTCCCTGGATATGCGTCCAAGATATGCTATTTCGACTCATTCAGTGTAACTTCAGGATCCAGTGTTCTTAATACCTGATGACCCATTTACCACTGCACCTTCGTTGAACATACGATTTTAGTGCATGAGATGTGTAAAATTTCTTGATAGGTTCCTTTTCCGCAGAAGGTTTTGTTAAGTGGTAATGACAATTTGACACTATCTTTCTTTTTCTTTTTTTGTGCTTGGTAAGCTATGACTACACAAAATGACTCGAGAATAGCTTGAACATCTGGTGTACAGTGGCCTTAAGGGAGGCCATATTTACTATAATGTCTGAAGTTCTTTGTGTACAAAGACTCTTCTGTCTCTGTGATTCTTTGGTGCCTTAGGACATACTCGTGCCATCCTCCCTTGTAGTTGGTGATTGAACTGCATCGAAGCCCCTGTAGTTGGATGAAGCCGTGGATTAGTAGAGATGAGCTCGGCGAAAAGTTGTAATTGTTCCCCATACACCAGTTGTGCTGCAGAGTAGTGCAGGTCCCCTTCGACTGCTGTTCTAGCCCTAACAGCACTAGCGGCAGTGTTACGGTCCACTGACCATCGCTGCTCATTAGAGCAGCTTTTCATGTTCTGTGTAGCCATTGCCCACAGGATAGTAGCTGGTGGTTCTGGTTTGGTTGCAGTCCTTTGATGTAGGAGCTCTTGGAACAAATGAGACTCAAATTCCTTCCCATGTTCTGCTGTTATAGGTTGCGACATCCCAAACCTCGCGATCCAGTTCATGATCAGACTATGGCCACTGTTTCTGCTGCCATCTCTGTGATCAGGAATATGTCTGTTGCCTTGACACCAGCAGTCCCGGATCTAGGGGAGCAAACCGGTGTATCTGCCCTGAACGGCAATTTCAGGGAGCGCCAAATTCTTTTTCTCGAAGAAAAAAAAACCTTGTTTCACAAGGCGCCTATTATCCCGCAGATGTTGGTCTATCGATTATTCATATGATTTTGAAACGCCTCCCTGTTGCTTTTTGAACATGTTTGAACACATTCTAAGTTGACTTCTGAACGAATCATAAGTTGATTTTTATATGCCTGCAGTGTGTATGTGTTGTGTCTGCTAGAGGAATCCTCTTCACATGTAGAAATAAAAAACTTTTTCGCAGACAAAAGGAGACGGGGCTACACGCACTGAGCCGAATAAACCCGAACTGGTGCATGCCAATCGTTGTTTGTTTATGTGGTTGATCGGGAGTGCGAATGATCAGCGTTGTTATAATTATTAACCAGAGTGGAAATAAACGGCTAACAGGACTAAAAGGTAAGAAATATTACATATTATCCGGTGCACCCCAGAAAATGAAATTTTGAAACAAAAATTTGCCTTAGCGCCACACTACTAAGGGCCAGTTGTACAGTCCCCTGTTAGCAGCCGCTTAGGGTCTATTCTCGAATAGCGCGGAAAACGTGTTGTGCGAATACGTAATAACGCCTAACGGGAGTATAAACGCGGAATAACTGCACCCGTGATTCTGAAAGGGTTAGTGAAGTTAACTGGAGACAATGTTCTGACGATGGCAGGAATTTGTCAAGACAACATTGACTGTTCGACCGAGGAAGGAGAAGAAACGGAGACAGCACACAAATTGGATGGAGGAATATGGCGATTCCAAATTTATATAAAAATTTCGTATTACTACTTTTCGATCTCATGCCTGAGAAACTGGAGCATATGAATGAAATGTGAAACTATTTCCTAACATAAAACTTTCTGCTTATAGTGGATCTAATAGACATTTGATATCGGTGCTTCATGAATTATATTCTGTCGTGTTATTTATGTAATGAGGTACATAAAAATGACCATTTACGCCAAAGAGTCTCGCTTATTTGGACTTTGTTACAATTGCTGCGATATTTGAAAGGCCTTTTTCATTTTATCTAGCACACGGTGAGAAAATAAACGCAATCAAATCGAGAAACCACATCTATCTTGGGTACTAAACGTATTGACAGCTTTTACAGTGTTAGACAACGACATTTCGATTCTTCGTGTATCAAAAGGTTTGACGAACTTTGGTGTGGTAATAGAACCTTTCGCAGAAAGGAAAGCTCGCCGCCGGCCATGTGACCGAGCGGTTCCAGGCGCTTCAGTCTGGAACCGCGCGACCGCTACGGTCGCTGTCTTGCCTCGGGCGTGGATGTGTGTGATGTCCTTAGGTTAGTTAGGTTTAAGTAGTTCTAAGTCTAGAGGACTGATGACCTCAGATGTTAAGTCCCATAGTGCTCAGGGCCATTTGAACCATTTGAAAGCACGCTGTTTAAAGCTGTAGCGAGATTAGAGAGAGAGAGAAAAAAAGAAATACTGGGACCTAAGGATCGAAGGAAAGTGTACTGTCTTGCTTGTCTCTTGTCTTTTCTGGTTTTAGGGTTCCTATATTTAATTCCTTCCCCCATGAACCATGGACCTTGCCGTTGGTGGGGAGGCTTGCGTGCCTCAGCGATACAGATAGCCGTACCGTAGGTGCAACCACAACTGAGGGGTATCTGTTGAGAGGCCAGACAAACGTGTGGTTCCTGAAGAGGGGCAGCAGCCTTTTCAGTAGTTGCAGGGGCAACAGTCTGGATGATTGACTGATCTGGCCTTGTAACACTAACCAAAACGGCCTTGCTGTTGTGGTACTGCGAACGGCTGAAAGCAAGGGGAAACTACAGCCGTAATTTTTCCCGAGGGCATGCAGCTTTACTGTATGATTAAATGATGATGGCATCATCTTGGGTAAAATATTCCGGAGGTAAAATAGTCCCCCATTCGGATCTCCGGCCGGAGACTACTCAAGAGGACGTCGTTATCAGGAGAAAGAAAACTGGCGTTCTACGGATCGGAGCGTGGAATGTCAAATCCCTTAATCGGGCAGGTAGGTTAGAAAATTTAAAAAGGGAAATGGATAGGTTAAAGTTAGATATAGTGGGAATTAGTGAAGTTCGGTGGCATGAGGAACAAGACTTTTGGTCAGGTGAATAAAGGGTTATATATACGAAATAATACGGGGGTAATGCAGGAGTAGGTTTAATAATGAATAAAAAAAAATAGGAGTGCGGGTAAGCTACTACAAATAGCATAGTGAACGCATTATTGTGGCCAAGATAGACACGAAGCCCATGCCTACTACAGTAGTACAAGTTTATATGACAACTAGCTCTGCAGATGATGAAGAAATATATGAAATGTATGATGAGATAAAAGAAATTATTCAGGTAGTGAAGGTAGACGAAAATTTAATAGTCATGGGTGACTGGAATTCAACAATAGGAAAAGGAAGAGAAGGAAACGTAGTAGGAGAATATGTATTAGGGCTAAGAAATGAAAGAGGAACCTGCCTGGTAGAATTTTGCACAGAGCATAACTTAATCATAGCTAACACTTGGTTCAAGAATGAGGAAAGAAGATTGTGTACATGTAAGAACCCTGGAGATACTAGAAGGTTTCAAATAGATTATATAATGGTAAGACAGAGATTTAGGAACCAGGTTTTAAGCTGTAAGACATTTCCAAGGGCAGATGTGGACTCAGACCACAATCTATTGGTTATGAACTGTAGATTAAAACTGAAGAAACTGCAAAAAAGTGGGAATTTAAGGAGATGGGACCTGTATAAACCGAAAGAACCAGAGGTTGTACAGAGTTTCAGGGAGAGCATAAGGGAAAAATTGACAGGAATGGGGGAAAGAAATACAGTAGAAGAAGAATGGGTAGCTTTGAGGAATGAGATAGTGAAGGCAGCAGAGGATCAAGTAGGTAAAAAGACGAGGGCTAGTAGAAATCCTTGGGTAACAGAAGAGATACTGAATTTAATTGATGAAAGGAGAAAATAAAAAAATGCAGTAAATGAAGCAGGCAAAAAGAAATACAAACATCTGAAAAATGAGATCGACAGGAAGTGCAAAATGGCTAAGCAAGAATGGTTAGAGAACAAATGTAAGGGTGTAGAGGCATATCTCACCAGGGGTAAGATAGAAAGAGGAGAAAATAGAACCACTTGTATGAATATCAAGAGCTCAGATGGAAACCCAGTTCTAAGTAAAGAAGGGAAAGCAGAAAGGTGGAAGGAGTATATAGAGGGTCTATACAAGGGCGATGTTCTAGAGGACAAAATTATGGAAATGGAAAAGGATGTAGATGAAGATGAAATGGGAGATATGATACTGTGTGAAGAGTTTGGCAGAGCACTGAAAGACCCGAGTCTAAACAAGGCCCCGGGAGTAAACAACATTCCATTAGAACTACTGACAGCCTTGGGAGAGCCAGTCCTGACAAAACTCTACCATCTGGTGAGCAAGATGTATGAGACAGGCGAAATACCCTCAGACTTCAAAAAGAATATAATAATTCCAATCCCAAAGAAAACAGGTGTTGACAGATGTGAAATTACCGAACTATCAGTTTAATAAGTCACAGCTGAGAAATACTAACGCGAATTCTTTACAGACGAATGGAAAAACTGGTAGAAGCCTACCTCGGGGAAGATCAGTTTGGATTCAGTAGAAATGTTGGAACACATGAGGCAATACTGACCCTATGACTTATCTTAGAAGAAAGATTAAGGAAAGGCAAACCTACGTTTCTAGCATTTTTAGACTTAGAGAAAGCTTTTGACAATGTATACTGGAAAACTCTCTTTCAAATTCTGAAGGTGGCAGGGGTAAAATACAGGGAGCGAAAGGCTATTTACAAGTTGTAAAGAAACCAGATGGCAGTTATAAGAGTCGAGGGACATGAAAGGGAAGAAGTGGTTGGGAAGGGTGTGAGATAGGGTTGTAGCCTCTCCCCGATGCTATTCAATCTGTATATTGAGCAAGCAGTAAAGGAAACAAAAGAAAAGTTTGGAGTAGGCATTAAAATCCATAGAGAAGAAATAAAAACTTTGAGGTTCGCCGATGACATTGTAATCCTGTCAGAGACAGCAAAGGGCTTGCAAGAGCAGTTGAATGGAATGGACAGTTCCTTGAAAGGAGGGTATAAGATGAACATCAACACAAGCAAAACGAGGATAATGGAATGTAGTCGAATTAAGTCGGGTGATGCTGAGGGAATTAGATTAGGAAATGAGACACTTAAAGTAGTAAAGGAGTTTTGCTATTTGGGGAGCAAAATAACTGATGATGGTTGAAGTAGAGAGGATATAAAATGTAGACTGGCAATGGCAAGGAAAGCGTTTCTGAAGAAGAGAAGTTTGTTAATATCGAGTATTGATTTAAGTGTCAGGAAGTCGTTTCTGAAAGTATTTGTATGGAGTGTAACCTGTATGGAAGTGAAACATGGACGATAAATAGTTTAGACAAGAAGAGAATAGAAGCTTTTGAAATGTGGTGCTGCAGAAGAATGCTGAAGATTATATGGGTAGATCACATAACTAATGAGGAGGTATTGAATAGACTTGGGGAGAAGAGGAGTTTGTGGCACAACTTGACTAGAAGAGGCGATCGGTTGGTACGACATGTTCTGAGGCATCAAGGGATCACCAATTTAGTAGTGGAGGGCAGCGTGGAGGGTAAAAATCGTAGAAGGAAACCAAGAGATGAATACACTAAGCAGATTCAGAAGGATGTGGGCTGCAGTAGGTACTAGGAGATGAAGAATCTTGCACAGGATAGAGTAGCATGGAGAGCTGCATCAAACCAGTCTCAGGACTGAAGACCACAACAACAACAACATATTTTATTCTATGTCACACATAAGAGGAAGTTATTAGTAAATAGGCAATAAAGAGTGCAGATTTCCTGAAGAGTTCTTATTCTCCCGGTCACAAATTATCCCACCCAGTAGCAATTGTGAGTATTTTGTACAGGGGATAGGACATCAAATAAGGGTGACTAGGTGCAGCAGAGGCACCACAGGGCATTTAAATTTCCGCTGTACTGAATTTAGGTTTGATTGTTTACGTTACAAAATGCAAACGTTTTAATTCCACAGAATGAAATACAGTGAACTGCGATAGAATAATCCTGTGTGAAGAAGCGTAGCACTGCACTTTGGTAAAGACCAAATAGCATGTCTTGCATTTCCTCAAATGTATATGTTTCATATATCAAACTTCAGAAAGATGTCTGCAACAAAATGAAGATATTTTTGAAAAATTTATTTTTTTTTGACGTCCTGTCTCAAACACTTGAGGGGGCTGGGGGGAGGGGGGAGGGAATATCATAGATCCAGGACTGAACACCAGGATATAGTATAATATAGAAGACCTCAAATACCTCATAGTTTTGTGGCATACAGGGTGATTGAGGAGAAATGTCACATAATTTTTTAGGTGACTCTACATATGAAAATAACCCGAAAAAGTCCCATGAACATGTGTCCTTACCAAAATGTCATGTAGGTGCTGAAGTGGACAGAATAATGGGGGGGCAGATGACTGATCTATCCTACAAGAAGTGTTGGTGTTCTCCAACAGATGACAGCTCTGTGATGTCAATTGAGGCAACAGCTGCAAATGTGCCCAGTGCACAGTCTTTGGTTGGATCAGTCAACAGTCGTGAGGCCATGTGGATGTCATGCTTGAGTGTTGTTCAATTGACCAAGCCCACCGTGTCCATGAATACCAACATATTGCATACCCAAGGAGAGTATGCCGATATGTTGTTTGTATATGGGTGTTGTTATGGCAGTGCCCATGCAGCTATCACAGAATACCAGAGACAGTTCCCTGTGCCAGGTTTCCTGGATTTGTCAAACATTATATAGACCCAGAACACTACTCGAGGCTGTATAGCCAGTTGAGGAAGTGTAAGACATTACTGCAATGGTGTAATGGAGTGCCACCACCAGTACATGGCTCACTAGCCATGAGCTCAATATTCCACAAATGCAAGTGTGGCATATGTTACATTCTGAGGGCTTGTATCCATTTCATGTGTGGCCCATGCAACATTTGCATCCAGGTGATACAGTAAGCAGACAAAACAATTTTGTGAATGGTTGGCTGTACACAAAGACGTCATGCAATACATTTTATTTATAGACAAGGCTACATTTACACACAATTGTATCATGATCACCCCCAGTTCTCACACATTGGTGGTGGAGAACCCACACAGCACTAGGCAAACAAGATTTCATGTTAGGTTCTCAGTAAACATATGGTGTGATATGACTGATGACCTGGTGATAGGGGCTGTGTTCCTGCCAAATCATATGGCAGCTGCAGCATATGCAGATTTTCTGATAGAAGATCTACCCACAGTTTTGAAGATGTGACATTAGAGCAATGACAGCAAATGTACCTGCAACATGATGGCTCACTAATCCACTGTACCTAACAAGTATCCCAGTGTTTTAATAACACATTTCCTCTATGGTGAATTGGCTATGGCAGACCCACTGATTGGTTTGCCTGATCACCTGACCTAACCTCATTAGACTTGAAGGTGGATAGATGAGGAGAATTGTCTCTCACATCGCTAAGGCCATTACCTGCATTAAAGCCTACTGAGATGATGTTCAATGTGCAACACAATGCACTCTCTAATCCACTGGCAAGTGCACTGAGATGGGTGAAGGACTTTTTGAACACCTCTTGTAGAGTGGATCAGTCATCTGCCCTACCAATATTCTGTCCACCACGCAACTGTACAACATTTTGGTAAAATTCACTTTTGTATTAATAATCATTCATGGAAGTGCTTCAGTTCCATAGCGACTGAAAATTAGACATATGTTCATAGGAATTTTTTGGTTTCTTTTCACTTGCAGTGCCACCTCACAAATTATGTGGCATTTCTCCTAAAACACCCTATATATGAGCACTGCATGCTATGGGCGATGTCACAACACATTGTTGCTTGTAGTTCAGGCGTGTAAACTTGTGTTAGGTTAAGTGCAGAATTTCACTTTTCAAGGAGTTGTTGCAGGTTGCTGTCTTCTTGTTGCCCCTCTGAAATTTATTCCCATGGAATAGTTCCGTGCTAGCACATGAAGTCCGTCACTACACTGTCTTTCCTACAGATGTGTCTTGTGTCGATGGTAAATTGTGATATGTATTCTGCCTGTCAACACTGTCTTGGCGAGCAGTGGTCATCACTTCTATAAAAAATATTGTAAATGGTGCACAATTGGTGTACACTGTGAAATGCTTTACTTCCCCTGAGTATCTGAAGTATTTTGTCACCACATCGCACATTACAGTTCCCTGTCTATTGCTCTCCACTTTTGCTGTGCCTGAGGGAGGATTTGTGAAAAAAATGCTAGAGGTTGTCACGTTCCTCTGACCTGTTGCTGCAATGGTGTCCTGATGGTATTCTGACTATCCTAGTCACCCTATCATTAATGCTAATGGTGCAGCATAGTGAGGGTGCATAAGAAACACAGCATGAGCTGCATAGTCCGTGAGTTTATGGAATGCATATAACTGTTCCTGTGTCCAATTCACGTTTTGCCTTCCAAACATATATTGACCTATTAAGATGTCAGTAGTTCCATGATTTTGAGCATATACCAATGGTAGTAGCTTGGTGATCCTAAAAAAGAAAACTCTTAGTTCATTGTAGGGTTGCCAACTGGCACGTTCTGAATGAATGACACACTATCTGTCAATGGCAGAATGCCTGCTGCTTACACTCTGAAACCAAGAAACCCACTCCACTCTAGCTAGACAGCGTTTGTCTCTATTTACGATTATTCTGTACTGCCTTACTCATCGAAAGTGCTGTCAGGTGTGATTTGTGTTGTTCCGATGAGATCTAGAACACTAATGTGTCATCCATATAAGAGAAGACGAAGTCCAAGCCTCTAACAAGTTGGTGGGTATATTTTGCTAGGTTTGTGACGTATTCTTCAAACTGTAAAGCATGTATCGGTTCTCATACAGGCGAAACAGAGTAATTATGGCTGTTTTTGCCATCTTCTGGGGTGACCGGTATTTGTTAGAAAATTTTCCCACAGTCAATGACGCAAATTATCTAGGTGTTTCAATTATGTTACGGTAGTCTGTTACATTGCAGAATTGGGTGTATATATACAGCAAGAAATTGGATTGGGCATATATTAAGAAAGAATGATGGACTGATAAAAACAGTTTTAGAAGGTTATGTAGAAGGGAAAAGGAAGCGAGGAAGGAAAAGATTCCAGATACTGGATGGCATGATGGATGGTACAACATACAGCAGCCTTAAGAAGGAAGCAATGGATCGCAGAAAATAAAGAGGCAAAGGACCTGCTAATATAGCAGATAACTGATGATGATGATGATGATGATGATGATGATACAGCACCACCCTTGTGCCTAGAGCTCTGTAGTTGGGGCACAAGTGCCACATACTGTTCTCTTTTAAAACCACATGGAGCGATGAGGCACACTAAATGTCAAAGGATGCCATTATGCCAGCCTGTATTTAACGATTAATGTCCTCTTGGGCTACTAAAACTTCTAGGTCATAAGCTGACAAAGCTTTGTTGATACTGGTCGGCTTGGCGACATCTTAATATGATACAGGGTGTAGGGTTTGCATGTCCTCACTGCCTTCGCAGCGAATGTGAGCTCTGGGACTTCTTTTACAATGCTGTATAAAGTAAGGTTTACTTGCATTGGTGCCAGCTCTGCTAATGACAGAAGCGCTCTATTATTGAGATCAGCATCAAGTTGGTCGTTGTGGTGGAAATCGGCCCCTATAAATGGCCCCATGACATCTGTTACTATGAAGCACCATCAAAATATATTCGGCATGTTGAGTTCCAGCTCCATAAATTTCCTTCTCTACTTATGAATAGACGAGCTGTTAGCTGCTGTTAATATCTGTATCGTAGTTGTATCCTCTACATCAATCCAAGCTTTTGTTCTCATATTCCTTCATAAAAGTGATACAATGGCCCACTGTGTTTATAGTTTGGGTTAGTCCACCTTTCATCATGGTATCAGACCTGTGACAGGACTAAACTTCTGCAGGGCAGTTATAGTATTTGTAGTCGAACTGCCAAGCTCTGAACTGAAGAGGATGTTTCCAGGCAATGTAGGCATGAAAATAGATTGGGCTGTGACAGTCCAAACAGTTCGCCCCCCTGTAGTGCCCGTTGATATTCCAAAGCTATACTTTATTTTGAGCAAAGGCACATTGCAGTGTAGTATCCATGTCTTCTGTCGTGACAACTTGACCAAAGGGGAGGGGTAATTGTGATGAGTGATTTATGCACATCTTTTCGCACGGTGCAACCAGATGCACTTCAGGAGTGCGAGTGTGAACAAACGTCTCCTTTAAACCTGGCGCAATAGTCCCAATTTTTGAAAAGATGGGACAGGGGGAGGGGTGGTTGCTACCACGGCGTTTTTGATAGCTGTTGGTGCCCATTAATGGCTGTCTGTGACGTTTGGGTGCCACCAAGTTGCTTCACTTTCATGTGCCTGAATTGTTGATGATACCAGCACTAGTTACTGCCCTTTTCCCTTCCCTCGTCATCCTGGTTTAGAGAGAAATGTTTGCTTTGCTACTTGGTTGTGTGCTCTTGCTGCTGTTTGTTGCATGAGTTTTAGCACTGCCAACTGTACTTTCAGTTCATACTACTGACTGCCAGCTGACCTTTTGTTGCTGTATGTGTTGTTGTGGTTACACATGGTTCAGGTCCATTGAACTGCCACACTCCATCATGCATGTTCCTGGTCCATCTGCCCTGTTGTCATGTGCCTCCACACAAGAAACACTGTTTTGTGGGCTGTTTGCAATAGCTTCAGCTTTATCCACAAGAGCTCTGAAAGACATTTTCCTGTTTGCTACCAAAACCATCTGAACGTTAGGCAGTAGCTGCTTAAGCCACAACATGTGAATGGAATCTCAGGCAGCAAATCTGTTCCCACCAATGTCCTGAAGTCCTTCAAAAATTGTTTTAGGGACTTGGCTACTAATATTTTGTCACTGAGAAACTTTTGAAGGCGTAGCTAATGTGTCAATGTGAATTGTCAGATTAGACAAACTTTTAATGCTTTGTAGCACTGATAAGGCAACAGTTCTCCAGCTTGCATAACTTGAGTTTTGTAAGTGAGCTGCTATGTACTGAAATTTGTCCACAGTATCTCTGGCGCTGTGCTATTCAAACATGCTTTTGGCTTGCATGAACCATAATTCCTATCTTTTCGATCACAATGGTGGCTGTGAGACCTGTCTAGTATTGCACTGTGAAGTTGCCACAGGTGCTACAAATAATCATTTGTCCAAATTTCCTTGGTTTTCTGCATGTCTGAAATGCCTGGTCACGATTGCTCCTGCTTGCGGGCTTTGCTTGTGGCCTTCACTTGCGGCAGCGATTGTCAGAGTCATTGATGGTCCAACCAAGTAGTCACATATTAATGTGACTGCTTCTGGACTGGGAGGCATGCTGACCCCAACTGAACCTGCCCAGAAGATTAACAAAGAGCGATCAGTGTGCTGACCAACCTGTATGTGGATTTTAGGTGGTTTCCCACATCCCACTACCTCTGCCTCAATTACATGCTATGCTGACATTTAGTACACTTTCTCATACTTGTACTCACAATTTACTGTAAACTCAGACAGACTGGGTACACTGCTTCTGCCCTTGGGGGGGGGGGGGGGGGAGGAGGGAGAGGGGGGGGGGTGAATAGAAAACTGATGGCCTTGACTGTTTCGTCTCCATAAAGCCACTGCTGAAAGTTCTGAATTAATGTCATGCTAACTTTACAGGGTCACTATTTTTGTGTGCTTGGTAAGCAATGAATCTTCACAGAATGATTTGAGAGCAGTTTGAAAATCACTATTATTTGCAGATTCTGTTTGTCCTTTACATCACATGACACAAAGTTCTGTGCTTAGGACGACAGGACAAAGAACTGGAAGAAACTAAAGATATCATAAACTGAAACAGTTACCACTGTTCATGACCGACGTGCCGAGGTTTATACAAGTGCAACATTACACTTCTCTTCTACAATTCTCCTCAAGTCATCACTTACAATGAACACGTCATTCGCAAATGCTACCAGTCCACTTATGTTATCTTTATTGTGCAACGAATGTAGTGCAAGCCATAATGCTACATCCCAAAACTCTGGAACTAATGAACAGGACAGTCTGCTTGCATAAACTGTCAGTTTGTCAACATACCACAAATGGATGTTTCAATGTTAGATTGTGTACTCATACTTACTGTACGGCAAGAAAGATAGTAAGCCGTGCCTCCACACAGCGATATTGTTCAAACATTCAATTGTGTTTTGTTTGACTTACTCTACCCTCATCCCGTTCCTAATCCATTACATAAGGAAACTCAATACGTCTTTCTTGCACTCACAGTGCCAGATTTGCACTTTGTGGCTGAAATTGGTACTAATTTTTTTCCAATGTAAATAGGTTCTGCATTAATGAATCAAAATATACACCAAGTTTCCCTGCCACGTGATAGTTACAGCTCAAACTGGACCTCTGTGAGTAGCTCACTTTCAATGTAATCCCAGATCACATAAGAAACATGATCTGGGGTATAACCACCCAATACATTCAGTATTGCCTGTTAATCCTGCTTGCTCTGAATCCCACATGCTTGAGCAATATATTGGGATAGGACACCTGAGTTTTTTGTAAGCAGTCTCTTTTAGAATGAATGCATTTTAGCAGTATCCTAACAATAGATCTTTCACATGCTTTAACTATGACTGAACCTATAATATCATTCAATTTCACTGTCCCAAAAATTGCTACACCCAGTATTTGCACAAGTTGGCTGATTACAATTTTGACTCAAAGATACTGAAGTCATATGGGACACTACATTTTTGAATTTTGTGAATTGCACAATTTTACATTTCTGAACATTTAAAACAAGTTGCCAATCTGTGCACCACTACAAAATCTGAGTGAACATTTGTGCAGCCTTTCTCAAACAGTATTTAATATACACTACCGGCCATTAAAATTTCTACACCAAGAAGAAATGCAGATGATAAACGGATATTCATTGGACAAATATATTATACTAGAACTGACAAGTGATTACATTTTCACGCAGTTTGGGTGCATCGATCCTGAGAAATCAGTACGCAGAACAACCACCTCTGGCTGTAATAATGGCCTTGATACGCCTGGGCATTGAGTCAAACAGACCTTGGACGGCGTGTACAGGTAGAGCTGCCCATGCAGCTTCAACACGATACCACAGTTCATCAAGAGTAGTGACTGGCGTATTGAGATGAGCCAGTTGCTTGGCCACCATTGACTAGACGTTTTCATTTGGTGAGAGATCTGGAGAATGTGCTGGCTAGGGATGCAGGCGAACATTTTCTGTATCCAGAAAGGGCCATACAGGACCTGCAACATGCAGTCGCGCATTATCCTGCTGAAATGTAGGGTTTTGCAGGGATCAAATGAAGGGTAGAGCCACCGATCGTAACACATCTGAAATGTACCGATCACTGTTCAAAGTGCCGTCAATGTGAACAAGAGGTGACCGAGACATGTAACCAATGGCACCCCATACCACCACGCCAGTATTGCAATGACGAATTCACGCTTCCAATGTGCGTTCACCGCGATGTTGCCAAACACGGATGCAACCATCATGATGCTGTAACCAGAACCTGGATTCATCTGAAAAAATGACGTTTTGCCATTCGTGCACCCAGGTTCGTCACTGAGTACATCATCGCAGGCACTCCTGTCTGTGATGCAGCGTCAAGGGTAACCGCAGCCATGGTCTCCGAGCTGATAGTCCATGCTGCTGCAAATGTTGTCGAAATGTTCGTGCAGATGGTTGTTGTCTTGCAAACATCCCCATCTGTTGACTCAGGGATCAAGATGAGGCTGCACGATCCGTTACAGCCATGCGGATAAGATGCATGTCATCTTGACTGCTAGTGATACGAGGCCGTTGGGATCCAGGACGGCGTTCACTATTTCCCTCCTGAACCCACCAATTCCATATTCTGCTAACAGTCATTGGATCTCGACCAACGCGAGCAGCAATGTCGCATACAATAAACCGCAATCACGATAGGCTACAATCCGACCTTTACCAAAGTCGGAAACGTGATGGTACGCATTTCTCCTCCTTACACGAGGCATCACAACAACGTTTCACCAGGCAATGCCAGTCAACTGCTGTTTGTGTATGAGAAATCAGTTGGAAACTTTCCTCATGTCAGCACATTGTAGGTGTCACCACCGGGCCAACCTTGTGTGAATGCTCTGAAATGCTAATCATTTGCATATCACAGCATCTTCTTCCTGTCGGTTAAATTTCGCGTCTGTAGCACGTCATCTTCGTGGTGTAGCAATTTTAATGGCCAATAGTGTACATAATTAAATCATCTGCAAATAATCTATGATTAATTTTAGTATTATCTCTTTGCTCATTAATATATAACGTAATGGCAGACATACAAACACACTTCCCTGGAATGCTTCTGAAGTTACTTCTACATATGTCAATTAATGTTCATCCAAGATAAGAGGTCATGTTGAGTAATCCTTATTCATGTTAAATTATACTTTTACATGACAACTGTTGCCACTCTCTACAGTGTAAACTCTATATGTTTGTCTACAACTCTCTATCCTAGATCACTTGTTACATTCTCCTTACCAAGAAATCTCAGTCCAATCACAAATTTCATTTAATACTACAAATAAGTATACTTACATTAATAACCATTGCTACTGAGCCAAGCTGAAGGCCTTCTGAAAGTTAAGAAGTACTGCATCCACCTGATATCTGTGATAAACGGCTTTTAGGGCGTTGTAAGGAAAATGAAAGTTGGGTTTTGCACAACAGATAACTTTGGAATCCATACTGGTTGACATGGATGAGGTCATTCTGTTTGAGATCCTTCATTATACATGAGCTCAGAATATGTCTAAGAGACTACAACTGATGGATGTAAGTTCTATTGGACAGTAGTTTTGGGGAATACTTGTGCCCTACTTCAGGTAAGTGACAATATCTTTTTTTCGACTGCTAGACATAGCTTTTTGTTCAAGGGATTTACAGAATATTTTGAATAAACATTTGGGTATCTCTGCTGCAATTTCTGTACAGTATGTGTCAAGAACTCCTTCAGGCCTGGAGCGTTGTTTAGTTTTGACAATTTCAGTTGCATCTCAACACTGCTGACACAATATCTATATTACTCATCTCTGATTATTGGGAATGCCTCCACATTTGATGACTGGAACTTTAATAGTCTCATCTTTTTGGGGAGGGGTTAGAGTAGTGGTCCTAGTTTTCTGATGGTATTATTTCCTGAAATAAATGGTGATGTTTAATTATGACCAAGAATCTGCATTTGTTTCTGTCAAAATTGGAAGTTTTTATTTTGATGTAACTCTCAACGTACATGGATTAGAATTAGTCCCTTATTTTGTCTTTATGGATGGATGTGCTAAACCTGCCAGGAATTAGCTGGAGGTGGTGTACTGACGGTTATTACATGTTCCCAGCACAGGTGAGTAAACATTTTTCCACATAAGCACCTTATCATCTGCACAATTCATCGTTGGTTTGATTGGTCAACATGCAATGGAAATGCACAGCAAACTACATATGAGGGCATTATAAAAGTGACAATGTGTGTCATGAAGAACCTTATTATCAAAACTCCAGGTGTGCACATTTGGAAATGAGTGAAGAAATGTACAGCTTCATCCAACATACATAATGAATAATGATGTAGTGTTAAATTTAGACAAATCTGAGACCCTAAGGATGGGTACCAACAACTTTTCTTCCTGTGTACAATCTTTTATACTCAGGAGGACAGGGTGGGGGAATGAATCTCGTACAGTATGTGTACTCCACCACCACACACTGAATGCTGGCTTGTGAAACACCCATGTTGATGCAGATGTTATATTGTGTTATGGATTAATTCATGAGATATCACAAAAGGATACACACATTATATCTTGTTCACTGCAGTCAGAAATAAATAGCATCATCTACGTTGAACATTATAACTTAGTAAAACTCTTATTGAGTCTTGATATTCTAGAATAATTAATTCATATCAGGGAGATGCTAAGTCACAGATAGGCACAAAGAAAAGACTGTCACAAAATAAGCTTTCTGCCAACAAGGCCTTTGTCAAAAATAGATGACACACACACACACACACACACACACACACACACACTCACGCGAATGCAATTCACACACATATGACTGCACTCTCTGGCAGCTGAAGTCACACTGCAAACAGCAGCTGCAGCACTACTTCATGATGGGACAGGCAATTGGGTGTTTGTAAGGAGGAGGCTGGGGAGGGGAGGGGAAGGGACAGCAGAGTGGGGTGGAGGACGGTGAAGTGCTGCTGGGGAGCATGCAGGGACAAGGTGGAGAGAGGGTAGGGCAGCTAGGTGCAGTTGGGAGGTTAGACAGAGGGCAAAGGAGAGGTGGGGAGAAGGAGAGAAGGAAAGAGACTGGGTGTGTTGGTGGAATAGAGGGCTGTGTAGTGCTGGAATGGAAAAAGGAAGGGGCTGGATGGGTGAGGACAATGACTAACAAGGATGGGCCAGGGGGTTACGGGAACGCAGGATATACTGCAGCAAGAGCTCCCACCTGTGCAGTTCAGAAAAGCTAGTGTTGGTGGGAGGGATCCATATGACACAGGCTGTGAAGCAGTCATTGCAATGAAGAGTGTCGTATTGGGTGGCACAGCCTGCAACGGGGTAGTCCAGTTGTTTCTTGACCACATTTTTTCAGTGGCCATTCACGGGGACAGACAGCTTGTTGGTTGTCATGCCCACAGAGAATGTAGCACAGTGGTTGCAGTTTAACATGTAGAACACGTGCCTGGTTTCACAGGTAGCCCTGCCTTTGATGGGATAGGTGATGTTTGTGACCGGACTTGAGCACTTGGTGGTGGTGGTGGTGGTGGTGGTGGTGGTGCTGGGAGGATGTATATGACAGGTCTTGCATCTAGATCTATTATGAGCCATGAGGTAAGGGGTTTGGAGCAGGGGTTGTGCAGGGATGGACAAGTATATTGTGCAGGTTTGGTGGTAGCCCTGCCTTTGATGGGATAGGTGATGTTTGTGACCGGACTTGAGCACGTGGTGGTGGTGGTGGTGGTGGTGGTGGTGGTGGTGGTGCTGGGAGGATGTATAGGACAGGTCTTGCATCTAGGTCTATTATGAGCCATGAGGTAAGGGTTTTGGAGCAGGGGTTGTGCAGGGATGGACAAGTATATTGTGTAGGTTTGGTGGTAGCCCTGCCTTTGATGGGATAGGTGATGTTTGTGACCGGACTTGAGCACTTGGTGGTGGTGGTGGTGGTGGTGGTGCTGGGATGATGTATAGGACAGGTCTTGCATCTAGATCTATTATGAGCCATGAGGTAAGGGGTTTGGAGCAGGGGTTGTGCAGGGATGGACAAGTATATTGTGTAGGTTTGGTGGATGGTGGAATACCACTGTGGCAGGGATGGGAAGGATAATTTCTCATTTCGGGGGACAACGAGAGGTAGTCAAAAACCCTGGCGGTGAATGTAAGTCGGTTGCTCCAGTCCTTGTTGGTACTGAGTTACAAAGGGAATGCTCCACTATGGCCGGACAGTGAGACTTTGGGAAATGGCGGCAGACTGGAAAAATAAGGTGTGGGAGATTTCTATTCTATGTGGACATGACAACCAAAAAGTCTGCAGGAATGGCCACTGACAAACTGTGGCCAAGAAACAACTGGACCACCCTGTTACTAAACATGCTGCCCAACATGACATTCTTCATTTCAATGACTGCTTCACAGCCAGTGCCATATGGATCCTTCCCACCAACACTATCTTTTCTGAATTGCACAGGTAGGAACTATCCTATGTTCCTGTAGCCCTCCTTGCCTCAACCTTTGTTAGTCATTGTCCTTGCCAACCCAGCCCCTTCCTTGTTCCCATTTGAGCACTATAAAGCCCGTTATTCCACCAACATACCCAGTCTGTTTACTTCTCTCCTTTACGGCTACCCCCCTCACCTCTCCCTTGCCCTCTGTCTAACCTCCCGACTGCACCTAGCTGCCCTACCCTCTCTCCACCTCGTCCCTGGTAGCTCCCCAGCAGCACTTCACCATCCCTCACCTCACCCTGCTGTCCCTCGTCCTCCCTGCCCCGGCCAACTCCTTACCCCCAACCAGTGGCCTCTCCCTTCAGGCACTGCTGCTGCTGTTGCCACTCGCAGTGTGGCTTCAGTTGCCAGAGACTGCAGTTATGTGTGCGAGTTGCGTTTGCTTTTGTGTGTGTGTGTGTGTGTGTGTGTGTGTGTGTGATGTGCGGTGTGCGTGTGTCAGCATCTCTGCTATATGGTGAGTAGAAACTACCCTTTTCATAACAGTGTTACACTCCATCATGAGTTTTCCGTTGTTCAATTCATATGGGGTTAGTTATGCTAAGGAAGTTCAATCAATATACTGATCTGAATGCCTGCAGGTCGCTACAAGCCATTTAAAACATGCTACAGGGTGCTGAGAAAAGACAAATATTAGCTGGCAGCTAAGAGGGCAATAGTTTCCCAGTGTGTTTCACCTGGATCACAATGGAGACTCACGTCGTTATAGGTTTTTTTCGTCAGTGGACTGAGGCTTAAGAAAAGGAAGAATGTTACTGCCTTCAGAGCCCAGTTGATGGAGTGCCATGCAAACACAAGATGGCTGCGTACAATGGGGGTGACCTGCAAAAAGAGCTGTCTCTCTCTTCCCTAGTTTTCACTAGTGCAGTGCATTGCAGAGCATCACCTTGACACTGTAACACTGTAAGCAAAAGAGGCTGGAAGGTGTGGCACTGGAAGACTTTGGTTACCATCCCAAAGCAGCAGCAGCTAGTTAGGCATCTTCAATCCAACAGAGAAGCACTCTCTTTGCTAAGCAACCTTCACCAAGGCTTCAACTGAACACAGATATATGTGACACTGATCTTCTCGAAGGCTCCAAAGTTTTCTGCTGCCCTGACTCTCCTTCACCCATGGTTTACTCTCACTGGTTAAATAACTTAATATTCTCTATCCAGTTGGGTGTGGCATTACAAACACAAAGTCATCCTTGTGCCAGTTTGTTCATTCGATAAACAAACTCCCCAAAACATATTTGATTGCTACGTGCATCTGACCATGGAAAAGTATCTTCCAGGAGATGCAAAATTTTCTGCAGTTGCCATTTCCTGTTGGCTTCTTTTGTGTACACATGACATCCTGATGCAGTTGTCCTCTAGAGACCATCACTTCTTGTATCAAGGTGGATGGCTGGATGACCAAGTGCATAATAATCAGGGATCAATTTCAGCCATGTCTCTCTCTCTTCTCAACCACTGTTTCCCTTCCATGCCCCTTGACTTTTATAACTACCACCTGGTTTCTGTTGTACATAACTTTTCACTCCATGTGCTTTAACCCTGTTACCTTCATAATTTCCAAGGGTGAATTCCAGACGCTTTCTCGAAAATACAAAATCTGTAAATGAGAGGCGTTAGCGATGATGTAGGTTTGCCTTTCTCTAACCAATCTTCTAAGTTAAGTCATAAGGTAGGTATTGCCTTGTGTGTTCCTTCATTTCTCTGGAATCCAAATTGATCTTTCCCGAGGTTGGCTTCTACCATACCAGTTTTACCACATTTCTGTAAATAATTTGAGTTTATATTTTGTAACCATGACTTAGGAAATTGATCATTTGATAATATTCACACCTGTCAGTACTCTTTTGGGACTGGAATTATTACATTCTTCTTGAAGTCTGAGAATACTTTATCTGTCTCATACATCTGGCATACCTGGTGGAATAGTTTTGTCGTGGCTGTCCCTTCCAACAATATCAGTAGTGCTGATGGAATGTCATCTACTCCAGGAGCATTGTTACAACTTAGGTTTTTCAGTGCTCTTTCAAATTATTCTCACAGTATCATACCTCCTTTCTCATCTTCATAGGTATCCTCTTCTCTTTCTATAAGGTTGCCTTGAAGTTCATTTCCCTTGTATAGCCCCTCTATGTACTCCTTTCACCTTTCCCTTTTTTGCTTAGTACGTATTTTCCATCTAAGCTCTTGGTATTCATACAGATGCTTTTCCTTTCTCCAAACATATCTTTAATTTTCCTATGCAATGTATGTATCTGTCCCCAATTATAGATGCTTCTATATCATTGCACTTGTCCTCTAGTCACTCCTACTTGGACATTTTACATTTCCTGTCAATCTCATTTTTTCAGATTTTTGTATTCCCTCTGACCTACTTCATTTTTATACTTTCTCCTTTCATCAATTAAATCCAATATCTTATGTATCTCCAATGGTTTCTATTAGACTTTGTTTTATTGCCTATTTTATCCTCTGATGCTTTCACTATTTCACCTCTCAAAGCTAACCATTCATCTTCTGCTGTGCTCTTTTCCCCCCATTTTATTGGATCATTGCCTAATGCTCATGCAGACTCTAATTTCCTACCATTTTGTAGTTTCTTACTCTTTAATCAACAGTTCATAACCAATAAATTGTGGTCAGAGTCCACATCTGTCCCTGAATTTGTCTCACTGTTCAAAACCTGGTTCCAAAATTTCTGTCCTACCATTATATAATCAATCTGTAACCATTTGGTGTCTGCAGGTCTCTTCCATGTGTATAACCTTCTTTCAGAATTCTTAAATGAAGTGTTTGTGATGATTAAATTGTGCTATGTGCATAATTCTAACATGTGGCTTCCTCTTTCATTCCTTTCCCTCAGTCCGTATTCACCTACCATTTTTCATTCCTTTCTTTTTCCTACTATAAAATTCTAGTCTCCCACCACAATTAAGTTTTCGTCTCCCTAAACAATCTGAATAATTTCTTGTACAAGTTGGAATCACAAATTTACTCCAAACTTTGCACACTTTCAGTAGACCATTAAAACAACATAATGTGCAAGTAGTAAGGTGCACTACTCAGGAAATTTTGAGAAAATTGCAAGAGAAGTTTCACGCATCTACGGCGTAAGTGATGTATCTGTGCAAAGATGCTGGCCATAAGAAATCAGTGTGGTTAAGTGGTTAGCATTAATGCTTTGCAAGAGGGTCGTGGATGAGGTGACGGTTTGACTCTGACTCCAACGTAATTTTTACTCTATATTTTTTTCATCACTGTTCATATTATTTAATTTATTATATTTGAGAGGTTACATAATTAAATAAACCACATGTATTCACATGAAGTTTTAGTGAATTTCATATTATTTGACTACTTATTATTTTAAAAAAATTTAATTATTAAAACAAACATATTTATAAATGTCAACAAATAAAAGAAGAAGAGCATAGTGTTTTCCTGAAAATGTATGCCTGTTGTGATTTGCAAAATTCCTTACACATGCAATCTTGTAAAGTAACCAGAACTAATGTGCACCTTGACACTTTGAGTTGCAAACACAAGGCAGGCCCCATTTGTCCGTTAACCAGCGTTGCAGCGATACATTGCTAATATAGCACGAACGAATAGTGTAGATGCACAGAATTTACACTTGTACTACAAAAAGGAAGGTGACTTCCTGTTCTTTGACTATTGCAGTTAATGAATGTCATGACAATTTGAACCGTTACCTTGTTCATGACCCTCTTGTAAAGTGCTAACACTAACCAGTTTATCATACTGAGTTCTTACGGTCAGCATCTTTGCACAGATACATCAGTTACATAATAGACTCATAAAACTTCTCGTGTGATTTTCACAGAATTGCCAAAGTAGTGCACCTTACTACTTGCACATTATGTTGTTTTAACGGCCTAATAAAGGTGTACAAAGTTAGAAGTAAATCCATTACCCCCATGTCATCACATACCCTTGTCAAATCAATTGCATGTCTTCCAAATTCTACACACTGACGGCACACTCACTGATACTACATGCACTGTGCGTTTATCTGACTACCAGTAATTCCTCACCCACTGACGCTGCTTATCACCTGGACAGGTTTATATTGATAGTAGGTCTATGGTCGTACTGTTCTGGCTGGTCAGTGTAGACCAACATCGGAGTCACACTATGTTGCATTTACACTGCAGCAACGACTTAAACAGAAGCTTTTTGATTGCCCCCTCATATTATGCATAATATGCAAGACAAATCTTTCAATGAAAAAAGCAAGCAACTCCAGTCTAACATCACAAAAGAATTTCCAAAGGTGACACACTGGGACAAATTCACATAGATCATCCAAAAAATGCTGAGTGATTCTATCTCTGAATGCTACTACATAAAAATCATGAAAAAACATCTTTCACAGATTGAAGAAAAGTTGATAGATATGTATGTATGTGAAAGTACAAAGAAGCATATCGGCGTTAAGAACTACTGGAAAATGATAACCGTTAGGAGGTAGTACTTCAGGTAGAAACCTTATTCATGGATGGATGTTGGAGGGCTATATGACCCCCATGGGGCTGTGTTATGGATTTATAACGATGTGTATGGAGAAACTACACTTACATTAATTATACATAATAACACTAATGATGTGAATACTACAGGAAGTCAACGCTTCTTTTAAAAATCTTGCATAGGTTCATTAATTTTAATTCATGTTCCTAACTGTCTTAAGTTGTTTCCTTCTGTTGAGATTTACAATGCCTTGCTTGTCACAAATTTACACTGTATGGGTATAAACCCTTCTTGTGTTTTTTTTTTTTTTTTTTGTTTTTTTTTTTTTTCTATATTAATGAGTAGACATCGATGCAGTTCATAGTGCATGGCCATCTGAACATTGTTAGGATTGCTAGTGTTTTCTCTTTCAGTATTGCTGATTGTAATTATTTTGTTGCCATTATGTTTCCTGATGTAACTGTAAAGCAGTTCCATCCACACACATTCTCCATGCAAAAACCAACGGAGACTAAAGTCCACTTTTCAACACACATCTGGGCTTTGTGCTTTGTTTATGGTCATGGCATAATATGAGCTCACCGGGTGTTGAAAATTTTTAAAGTGAAATGGTAAATTGTTAGGAATCAGGAGCATTTGCTGTATAAAACTCACTTGCCTGCACCACTTTCCATCGTAATTTCCACTTTTTTGATGTTGTGTTGGAGACAACTAACTTTAAGCTTCTACGAGTGAAGGATTCTGAGGAGTGAGATAATGAATGATGCTCTCAATGAGAGTTACGTTGCACCTTGCTTTTGGAAGCAGTTTCCAAATAGTCAGTTAATGCCTGATGTTCTCAAATTGCAGCAAGTTTCACCTTAAGCTCTTCACTGGATTCTTGAGAACGCAACCCCATTCTGATGTATTTAAAAGACTCAATAGTTTTATAGGCTTTTTAAAAAACAAAACAAATTGAAAATGTAATGATCAGGCACACCAATACAAAGCAAACTTAACACTTCTTCCTAGTGAAGAATATAAACATATATTACAAGAAGCACAGCATTGTCATTAAGTTTGTGATACACAGATCAACGGCAGTAAATCGGTATATCCTAGCCAAGTAAAGTCAATATTAGTTTATACTCAGAAACATGTTTTTCCACAAATTTCATGTAGTAGCATTCAGAAACAGAAGCACTCGGTATTATTTGGATGCACTGTGTACATTTCTCCCAATGTGTCACTTTTGAAGAGTCCTTTGTGACACTTGACAGGAGTTGCTTGCTTTCTTCATTGAAAGATTTGTCTTGTTTGCATTTTATGCATAATATAAGGGGGTAACCCAAAAAATTTCTGTTTGAAGGAGTTGCTGCAGTATATATGCTACATATTGCAATGACAATGTTGGTATACAAGCACCAACATGAAGGCATGGGAGTAGTGTGGCATTCATGTCTTTCCAATGTGCGTGCGGTAAATGCATAAACATAAACTTTGGCGATGTTATTTTCAAATGTATTCACACAGGACTAAAATGCTATTATTCTTTTCTTCACTACCAAAGGGCAAATACCAGTAGACATCCATCAGAGAAGAAACAATGAGTATGGGGGCAGCATGTCTGCCAAAAACCACATTTGTGCAATGGTGCACAAGTTCATGCTAATGCACATCCCTACATCACAAATGTTGCAACGCAGAAGTTATATTAAACTCAAGTAGGAGACATTATAGTAACCTCGCTATATAATTTTCTCTCCCCATGTGATTGCCTCACCTTAAGAAAAACGCCTTGAAGGATCGATGATTTCATTCAGATGAGGATGAGCAGCAGGCAGTTATGGACTTCTTCACACAACAGGACACAAGTGTTTTGTGAAACATGTATCTTCAGCCTGGTACATTGATAGGATGATTGCTACAATTCTCGCAGCAATTGTGCCCAATTGATTTACTGATTCTGAACTATGTGGCCTTTGAATGAAAACTTTTTGATCATCCCTTATATGATGGTTTATTGACATATAACAACATTCACAGGTAGTTCACTGAATACTCTCTCTGCAGTTTCTACGTAAGTTGATTGTAAAACCACGTCTTCCAATGATAGTTCATGATTGTGTCTCTCAAATGAATGTGCACTTCTGTAGGCAATTTCTCTTGATTCTGTTGTTGAATAGCATTGTTCTGCCTCTACTTCCATGTACAACTAAAAACTGTTGAAATAAATGACAGGAATTGGTAACATGATTGTATCTCGTCTGATTATGCGATATGAAAAAAATTCCTTCAAAGTTAATTTTTCTGTTTGTTACTGCACCAGTATGTGGGTTCACCTCTTTCAAATTGAAATGGCAACCATCTACTGCTCTTACAAAAATTAGTAGACCCACAGAATTGTTCATGCTCTCCAACTATTCTTTAGTTGGCTTGAATCACAACTTTAATCTTATTGGATATCGTTTAATCCTGCATGTATTGAATATGTGGCCCAAATGATTGTACTTATGTAACATCATCTGCAGTTTTCAACAATTTCCCATCTCAATCAACTTATTTTTCTGCAACATTGATTGCTGAACATGGAAGTAGCACCTAATATAATCTTTAAAAGTAAGCACTGTATGTGCTCACACTTTTTAGAAAATGTTTTGACTCCATTGTTTCTACAGTGATGAATGAAATAATTCTGGTGGGGGCCCTTCCAATGCTGCTCATCCATTTTTTTACTCTTGCACAAAATATTACTGGTTTTTTGTTCTGAATTTCTTAGCAATCCAGAGTTGACATGCTTGATCCACTTCGCCAATGACAACATGTCTGTTGTACTCTTTAGTGAGATCATAACAGAATGTTTCACCTACCAAATTCTACTCTCTTTTGTTTCATATTTGTACTTCTCATACACTGATCTTTGGTTCCTGCACTTGTGATAATCTTTCATGAAACTCACTCATTGAAATCCTACTTACTTCATTTCACAATCTTTCTTCAGCAGTTTCTCTCTTTCTGCTGGCTGAGTGTCACTTTTTATCCTATTCTCAAATTTCATCCCCTTCATCTATTAACTCTTCTCTCACTCTGTTCATTCTCCTCTGTTGTGAAGCTAAAACTCTCCTCGCTTCTTTCTTCATTGTTCTTTCTGTTTTCTTCTTTCCAATTTGCCACTGGCCAGATTTGCTCCTCTTTTATGTTTTGTCATCCTGTTAAATGTTAGTATTGCTTGAGCTGGAACATATCCTGACCACGAGAGCATAATTGAACATTCTCAAACATCCTGGAACAATTTTTAAATTTTCTGGAACAGTCTGTAACATTTTTGAACCTTTTGGAAGATTCTCAGGCATTCTAAAGAAACAATGCGGCCAACCTCTGTAACTCTGGCATTTGATTGCTAGCTGCTTCACTGACTCCCCATAAGAAGTCCATTGGTGTTATGCCCTCTTTTAATACCCATATCTTTGAGCCCAACCACTGTAGCTCCAAACTGAAACCTTATTCATAGATGGGAGATGGAGGGCTATATAATTCCCAAGGAGCTGTCGGGGTGTGTTGCAGAGTAATACTGGTGCATTCAGACAAACACACTTACATTTATCATACATACACTGATGAGCCAAAACATTATGACCACTGCCCGCTGTGATGTTGAATGTCTCCTGATGGTGTTGTGGGCACATGATACAGTAAGGAAAGAATGAAGGTGAAAGAGGAGAGGAATGAGCAGTCACTATAGTGAAAATACGGGCCACAAATGCAAAAATCCAACGATATAAGGAGTTTTGACAAAAAAAAGGGCACATTGCTGTGGCAGTGCAGCTGGAAATGAGAATCTCTGAAATGGCGAAGCTGGTTGCCTTCTGGCGTACTACAGTCATGAGCATCTATGGGAAGTGATTGAAGGATGGTGAAATAACGATTAGGCTGTATTGTATTGGATGACCACTTCTCATAACAAAAAGTAGTCACAGGATCCCCCACTGTGTAATCTTGGATAGGGAGCAATCTGTGGCTTATCTGACAACAGAGTACGATGCTGGTGCAGGCAAAAGTGTTTCAGAGCACACTGTTCAAAGGCCATTCTTGAACATGGACGTCCACATCACACGACCCCTATGTGTCCTCGTGTTGATCCAATGACATTGTCAGTTATGACTGCAGTGGGCACAATACCACTGAGTTTCCACCAATATGTCAATGGTTGGGTCCTTACATGCCGTAAATATGCACTGCATCACAAATGCAGGCCAGTGAGAGCAGAATTATGCTCTGGGGTACATTTATTGTGCTTCCATGGGATCTGTAATGGTTATAGAAGGCATTATGACACTAGTAAACTACGGGAAGCATCACTTCATGCTCGAAGTCTTCCCCCACAGCAATGACTCCTTCCAGCAGGATAACTGGCTGTGTTGCAAGGTCAGAATTGTGCTACAGTGGCTTGAGGAGCATTATAGTGAACTCATATTAATGTCTTGGCCAGCAAATGTGTCTGGTCTGTACCCACTGGAACACTTACTGGGTGCCAGCTGTGTGCCTGTAAACCACCATCTCATAATTTTCAGTGATTCTTGACCCTTGGGTAGACATCTCATGCCATGAACTTCTGGAATCATGTCAAGGACTTGTAGAATTCATGCCAAGCATAATCTCTGTTGTCCTGTGTTTGAAAACTGGAAGAAGAAATATTAAGCAGGTGGTCATAATGTTTTGGCTCATCAGAGTATTAATAGTGGTGTTGCGAATGCTATAGAAAGTAAGTGATTTTTTTTTAAATCTTGCATAGGTTCATTAATTTTATTCCATGTTCCTAATTACACAGTAAGTTGTTTTTTTTTTCATTGAGAGTTACAATGCCTTGCTTGTCACAAACTTACATTGCAAGGATAGAAAACATTTGTGTTATTTTTTCTATATTAATGAGTAGACATAGATGCTGTTCATGGCCCATGGCCATCTGTATACTGTTAACAACGTTTGTTATTCTTGAAGTTCCAGAATCTCCTCCGAGGTAAAGAGTGACGCACAAGTCCAGCAATGTGCACCTAGGGAAACAGTACAGCAGGTGACAAGGCGCAGTTACCAGCCACTGCCAGACAACCTGATGGAGGTCTCGAAACATCATCAAGGAAGGATGTGTACAGTTTATGAGTCCATGCAGTGGCATCACAATACCCATTTAATTACATAAGAACTCTTGAACAAGATCACAAGAGTTCAATTTGTATACTTCTGGCAATTGTTGTTCAATCTATAAACTGTTCACCTCAACTGTGGTGCAAGTTACTGTCAATAGAATAAACTTGTAGTATATTAAATATTTTTAAGAGTCTGTGCGAGGAAGTATGAGGAATCAACTTCCTGAATAAGAGATAGGTGCACAGTGTTGATAATAGGATCTCAAAAAAGGAAGAATACTTTGAGAACGGGATACAATGAGGCTGAATCCATGCAACATGACAATAACAAGAAGCTGCCTATATTACTATTATTATGTTATTATTAATTATAACATTATGTTGACAGGAATGTCTACTGAAACAAAAGTACAAGCTCTCAGCTTTCCAAGGATGATCACAGAAACTTGCCATTCCCTTACAATTAAGGGAGCAATTCTGGTTTTTGCTCTAATTCATTCAAGCACATCTAATGAACTGGTGATTTACCCTGGCATTTCTAAAATATGAATTTTTCCACAGCATCACCTCCTTTGGTAATGCTTCTGTGGTTATCAGTCTGATGTACCTCTTCATGCTGGTCTATCCTGTGCAAAACTGTTCAGTTCTGTTATAACTATTGTAGCTTACATCCACCTGAGCTTGCTTTCTGTGCAAATTTTACCCGCACCCACCTCACGACTGTCCTCCATTACCAAATTCACTATTCCTTGTTATCTTAGTATGTGTTCTATAACACTGTCATTTCATTTGGTCAAGTAGCACCATAAAGGTCTTTTCTCCCAATTAGAAAAATACCTCTTCATTAGATCTGCCCATCTTATCTTCATTATTTTTCAGTAGCATCAGATTTCAGGTGAAACAGACTTGTTTATATAAGTGCTTTGAATCAGTTAACTGCGGTTAATCAAGTATGGTGGTATTGGTTCTCGAAATACACTGCTCCTGATTACCAGTCCATTACACCAGTGTGCAAATTCAGTCTGTAATGTGCAGTTCCACACAGAAATGAAACCCTTTCACTAAAACATTGACTTATATTAAATCAAAAAGAAAAATTAAAATTATGGCATCATGATACAGGAGAACAGAACACAACTTAAGCACCGAAAACTACTTTATCTTGATTAGGAATAAACTAATTAAATAATAAATGTTAGAGTAGAATTCATATTTTGGAAATTTTACTACCAGATATATTAAAATAAAGAATTAGCGTATGGACATCACTGTCGTAAACACAATGAACCAAGGGCAACTTTATGATAGTTGTAGGAGGGGGGCTACACACGGTTGTATGGATTATTTTTAATATTCTGCAAGACAAATTCTGCAAGTAACTATCATGGAGTTCCAGTTCTGACTCTGTTAATAACCAGTGTAATAATGACTTTAAAATCATTTTATTAAAAGAAAAACTCCTGACTCCACTTTATTTTTCCTTTCCCTGATAGCTAGGGGATAAAGTGGGGAGCAGCTCCCCCCTTGCCCCCGGGGTTCACTTGTTTAAGAGTATGTTAACAAATGTCTCCAGAATTTCAGAAAATGCTAAAATAAAGTAACTGCAATTCATCCTAAAATACTGAATGACATAACAAATCCATTTGACTGGTATTCAGAAAAATAAACCAACTCATAAGTGTTATAGCAAGATTGCAATGCAATTTGGATGACAAAAGAAAGACATTCTTCACCACCATTATAAAATGTTTCATTAAGATGGGCAGTATTAGTCTCTTCCAGGGCATGCAGACAACACAAATCTCAACACTGAAAAGTGTGTGCAAGGGTGTGAAATCAAGATATCACTTCCCAAACTTTTTGATAATGTGTAGGCAAGAATTAAATTGAATTCTGAAACCAGCTCCTAATTATTAATTGAAAAAAAGAAAGATAGATTAGAGTGTAATGTCCCATCCACACCGAGGTCATTTGAGATGGAGCACGAGATCAGAATGGTTAAAGGATGTGGAAGGAAATCAGCTGTGGCCTTTCAATGGATCCATCTTGGCATTTGCCTGAAGTAGTTTAGCGAAATCACAGAAAACCCAAATAAGGATTGTCATATGAGTAAATAACTTACAGTTTAAGGGGCATCCACAAATTACGTGAGGCGTTTTGAGGGGATAGGGTTGACCCAAATCTCACCCAGTCTCACTTGGGGGAGAGGTGAGGTATTGGGAAATACCACACAAGTTTTTCTTTCCACAAGAAATAGCGTAAAATTGCTGAAAAAACTGGCTTAAATTATGAAAACATGTTTCTCCACTAAAATATGGGTATATCATGCACAATAATATTCATCACAGTTTGTGACTGCCACAAAGTAGCACAGTAGCTCTTCGATTGTTTAGCCGCTACCGACCATCCAAATGTGAGCCTCAATGAAAGCTGCACTGTATGAGCTGGATGGTAGTGACGCATGGACAGGTCCCGTCCATAAACGTTTCATTACTCGACGGCTCACTCAACACTGTCACTCACTCAGTATGAGTTAGCATGATTATTATGTTGCACACGTGAAACGACATGTCCACAAAATGAAGAAGTGCTGAAACAAAGAAGTTACAAAGCTATGGAAAGCAGTGAAGCAGAAGTTCCCGAAAAAGGAAGATTTGATGCTGTACGTTCAGCATGAGCTTGAACAGCTCCTAAGAGAAGCAGCAGAGCAAAAGGCCCATGCTACTCTGAAATTCTTCAATAAGGTATGCTAAACACCTCTCTTTCTAGTGAGCTTCTGTGTGCAAGTGACAATGGTTTAAAGTGACTAAATCAGTGCAAGGTTGAAGGAGCAGATGATTTTATTGAAAATTACATGGACATGTTGGTTCCAGTAGTCATTCTCGAGACCACATGTATCGCCGTGGACTGAAGTAGAATGAATATTGTTTGATGAACTTTTGTAGTTCCTTTTACATAAGCATTTTATTGTTCTATTTCCTCACTGTGATTCTAGTCTACGTTGTGTCTTAAATACTAGCCTTAACTAGTCTGAGATAAAAATAATGATGCAAATTATATTCTTTAAGTAAATCCAATGCAATTAAGCACAGATTAACATATTTACACTAAAAATATGTATTCTGAAAAATCTCACATGAGGTTGTAGGGGTGGGGGGAGGAGGATGGGAGGGACCGATCCAAATCTCACATCTCACAAGGTGGGCATGTGGAATCAAAAAAATGCCAAAATTGCCTCACGTAATTACAGATGCCCCTTACCCCAATATGTCCAAATGTTAATACACATCACAAAACAGTATAAAATATTTACAAACAATAATTTATTGCATCACTTGGCAGTTTGACAAACAATGCAGTTTTAATATTTAATGCTCTTTACTAAAAAAACGTCATAGTTCATCCAATAATCACATCCACTTTGGTTTAGCAATGTGACCTTTGTATTTCTTCTTATATCTGAGCCCAGTAACTATAGTTGAACTTAATGGAAATGCACTTACACCGCCAAACATGGTGTCTGTTTCTGTAACAGAAATTTTATGAATCATTAATATTAACAGCAATCTATACAGCATAAAAATATTACTCAATGACACTCATAACATTCATTTTTTTCTAGGTCACTGTTTCAATTTTATCCAATGATTCTACATCTGTTCTCCACATTACCTCCTCTTGCTTCATTTTTACTGCGTTAGCTGCTGCTTAAAATCTCCCTCCCAAATTGTAACAGTTTTGTAATAATTGGATATGAAATACTTCTATTAGTATTTCTACAGAAAACAATGATAAGTCTTAAACAGTCAGTAAGAAATAAATGACAACAGTAGAGTCACTTTCTCCTCAAATATTCATTACACTCACAAAGCAGAGTGGAATATATATTATACTAGAAAAGTACTCAAAAGAATTTAAGAGAAGGTTTTTGCCATTTTAGAGTGTGTAACTCAATGAAATATACATCACAGCAGGTTATTTACTTTATTCATTACAATTGTATGTCTATACCAACACCAAAATCCTCTCTATTTTGAAACGTTCAAAACATCAGAACACTGTTTTTGAAAAATGATAGTACATAGAGAAGCATGTAATATTGTCAAATGGTTTATACTCATAATACTTGTATCAAATGGCATAACGAAACAAGTTTACTTATCTATTTAGCTTACAGAGTCATATTTTGAACTACAGAGTATTAAGACGATATAAGGTAAGATAAAATGATGTGAATAGGACAAGCAGATACAGCCGTATGCAGGGTGATTGTAACTAAAATAATGATGAGAATGAGGTTGAATTTGAACGAAATATCATCAAAGACGGGGCACATGTTATAGAAAAAAAAAAAATACTTTAATGAAAATTTTAAGTGGTACAATATGGAAAATAAAAGATGTGGGATACATGACTGTTCCTTAATTTGAGCCTGAGACACTCAGCACAACTGTCTCAATGCCAGATTGCATACTACTAGTAAAACTCTTTTTTAAAAAAACAGTGATTGTGTGCCAGTCGCTACAGTGACTGTGTGCCAGTAGCTCTGCAGAAGTTCCCAACACTCAAGTGTATGAAAAAAGGCATTGGTTCAATGTCTGCCAAGAGTCTGGAGAAAATAATTACAAAATTCAAAAAGACAAGTACAGCATGTGACATAGGAGTGAAAACAATTTATCTGGCACCAGTAGATAATGTGATCACAGCATTGTAAGAGAGGTCAAGCGGTGGTGTGCAAAGGTGCCGTGCACGGGGAATTCCCCGAACTTTGGACATGCCTGTAACTATGGTGCATAAAATTCTGTGAAACATCCTTCATTGCTATCAATACTAAATTATACATATCCAGGAGTTGCTACCAGTAAGACACACATCTGCTCTAGAATTTCTTGCTTGCAGGGAAGTGGACAATAACACAATGGCCATGGAACTTTCTCTTGACAGACGAAACCCATTTCCATCTCCAAGGACATGTCATAATACACAGAATTGCAAAATATGGGCAGCTGAAAATCCGCTTGGATATCAGCTGGTGCTTCATTCCACAAAGATAACTGTGTGGTGTGTGATGATACCATTGTTTATTGTGGCACCACATTTTTTTGAGGAGGTGGGTCCTTGTTACCTGTATCTTCATTGATAAATGGTATTAAGAGTCTTATGTGCACCAATGTCATTCCAGCTCAACAGTGTGGATGTGTGGGTAGGATTATTTTTTTGCAAGATAGTGCACCTCCACACATTGCACAAGACAGTGCAGTAACTGCTGCAGAGGCATTTTGGAATTGCTAGAACTATAAGTCACCATTTCCCTACAGCGTGACCATCCACATAACTTTTTCATTGCTGCTTCTTATTCAGTTTTTGCCCTCAGAACAATTAAAAACTGATGTCATTGTTGTTTTTCATGCAGTTTTTGGCCTCAGGACAGTTGAAAACTGATTTTTCCCATCCAATTTGATATGACCTTGTAGTGGTGGGTGGGCTTACTTAAATAACATTGCCACAACTGTCGAATGTCAAACTTGTCTGGTCATGCACACTGCACAGGATTGTTAGTTTAATGTGCAACTTGCTCATAACTGTTGTATTACGATTCATCTGTTATTTATAGCTGAACCCATTTACGTTACAATGCTTACAGCACCATCTGGTGAGAAAATTTTCATTAATTTTTTTTTCTTTCCATAACATTTCCCCCTTCTCTGAATATATTCAATTCCAATTTGATTTCATTCTGACCAGCATTTTTTTCTGTTTTTTTCTTTTTCATTTTTTAACACCATTTTGTAACTGGAACTTTAACTGTAGTCACCCTTTGTATGTAAGTATGTATGTCTAAGTAATAATGAAAGCTGGAGAACAGGCAGTAGCTAAAAGAAGTTCAGATATCCATTTTTTATTCTACTTGGATATCCAAAGACTCCAACCAATTAACTGCTAAAGGTGCTGCATTTATGAAGTCTTTTCAGATAATGATGAATTTACTTTTTGGGCAGTCATGCAAAATGTGCTCTAGTGTTTGTTCTGATGTTCTGCAGTTGCACTCGTCACTATCTGTTTTAAGTCTCAACTTGTTTGATATTGTTGGAGATGGTGCAGTAGTTCTGACAGAATTGAGAAAGCTCCAGATTTTTCTTGTTTAGTTCACTCCTGGGAGGTTGGATGGTCGGATCTGTTTTATCTTACTTCTTATGACCACGGACAGATATCCACAGGGGAGAGGGACATCAACTTAACCTACCACAAAGGATGTCTGCTTTACCCTGTGATATAATGGTGTTGCTGCATGTGACATCAGACGTGTGCAAACAGAAAGAGAACAGACCAATATCAATGACAATTTTTTTGTGTCTATATTATTTTTTGGAATACAGGCTGTGGTGACAGACTGATCTGTAACATAGCCTATACTATAGGTTAGGTCGAAAGCTGACAAATATGGTTGTGAGCTGGCCAAATTGGAAAATGTGGGCTCAAGTGTACTTGTAGTGTACTGAAGCTTTTCCAGTCATGCTGGTGTTAGCAATTCATTATAATTTTGGAAGCCAATCGGGTGATAATATGTGGTAGCCAATGAGAGTCACTGAATCTAATGACCGTTTTGATGGAAGATACAACCTGATTACTTTTGTTTTCAACATGGCGCACCAGGCTGATGAATACTGATCTGGCTATTATGAATTATAAGGTTGGTTACTGGCTTTTGTATTGACAGTGGAATAAATGGAAATGGCACTGGATAGCATGAAATGCACCAGGGATGACGAAGTGAGTGTCGAAATATTGAAGCTGGAGGGGGAGGGGGGGGGGGGGAAGAGTGGTAAACAGTCTGTATTGGCTGTATCGGTATGATGAGGGTGGTGTGGATTGAGAGAAAGACTTCAGAAGATTGGAGGATGGCACTAACATCCCTATATTCAAGAAAGGGAGTAGGAAGGATTGTGGAAACTACAGGGGAGTCACACTGATACCACACTGTGCCAATGTACATGAAAACATACTGGAAAGCAGAACCTGAAAAAGTATCAACAACAAGTTAAAAGAGGAACAAATGGCTTCAGACCTGGGAGGTCAACTGTTGACTTCATGTTTGCAGTGAGACTGCTCTAGCAGCACCATTATGAATTTTGGGAATACCTCGTGATAGCCTTTCTCGAAATGGAAAAGGCATTTGACAGTGTCTGCAGAAGAAAGGCCTGGGAAGCACTACAGAAGAAGAGAGTGGAAAAAGAAACAACAAGAAGACTGGAGAAGATGCACGGTGTAAGCCTGAGTTGTGTGGAAGTGGGAAATGAAAGAACCAGCAAACACAGCATGTGAAACAGGGAAGTGCATTGTCACCTCTCCCTTTCATTGTGGCCTTGCCGAGATAAAGACTAACATAGATGGAAAAGGCTAGATGAAAGCAATGGTGTTCATGGATGACTTGATGATTTGGAGGAACAGGGAGGAGAAGATTCAAGAACAGCTGGATGAAACTGTGAGAGAAAATGGAATGAAATTTAATGTAAATAAATTTGAGATCCTCATTACAACCAAAGAAAGACACACCAACTAGCAGAAACTGTTCCAAATGACAATGATGAATGTGAATTTCCACATTTTAAGAAACTACGCAATACATATATTTATACACTACACTGAAATCAAGAATGTGCATGGCATAATGTTGCTTATCTTTATAACTCAAAGTGTCAGCACACTGCTGCACCAGTGACACTTAAGTCTACTATTTCTGTAGTTTGGAAGTTATATAAGAAATATACCCTGCACCAAAATAAATATGGTATGTGATGCACTGTTTCCAAATTGTGGTTTTGAGATGATGTCCACATAGCATTGCATTGGGACAAACCAGCTCCTACTTCAATGCTGTCTGACAATGAAGACGCATATCAAAGGAACAAATCCGTGGTATCTGAATCTATTTTTGTATAAAATGCAAGGTTGACCATCTGCTTTTATTATAAACCCAATGATAACTGGCTTCAGTCATGGACCATCTTCACGGATAAGGGTTAAAATGATTTAACCCACAACATTACATTTGTCATTACTTAATAATGTGTAGAGCATGTCATGAATATCAATACAGGACACAGGACTTTTAGAAGCAAAGATAGTAAGTGTTAGTTTTAACCATTTTAAGGTGATTTTTATCATTCATTTTACCTACCAATCTTCTTCCTGGTCTTCTTTACTTGGATATTTTAAATTGAAATTTAGTTTACTGATGTGCGTATACTATTGAAGTGGACATTTTACATGTTCACATTCTTATTTTTTAGTTACTGCCATATTCTTAGTGTTGTTTGTCTTAATTTTTGGTAAGTCACAAATAATGTCAATTATTTCAATACGAAGGTTGTGCAGTTCATGTTACGAGTGTCACAAGGAATAACAGACAAGAGATTCAACCAATATTTCCTCTATGACATGTAGTGGAGTGTACAGAAGTATTAATCCAGACTTGTGTGAGGCTTTAGTATACGCTGACATGCCAAAGAATGTGCTAAAGAATCCTACTTTTAAAGGCTTCATGGTTAGTATCACTGGCCACAGTACACCAGATGAATGAAAATTGTGCAATTATTATTTCGAACAAGTGTGTGAAAAGGCTATTACCAGTATTAAAACAGGCATTGGTCACCACTATATTAGGTTTTCAGTCAACAAAACCACTGACAGATGTGGCAGATTTATAGCTAGTGTCATGGCGGGGAAATAAGATTCCACGGCACGAGTAAAGCCCCTCTACTCTGATGTAAAGAACTGGAGAATATGAATCACAGTATTGTAGTGTGCACTGTCAGGGATGCCGCAGACATCCTACGGCCAGGAGATAATAGGAATGAGAATTTTTTGCTGTTGGTGATAGACTGAGCTGCTTATAATAAAGCGGGAACAACAATGAAAAAATACTGTCATGAAAGAATTCTATCCCATTGCTCCTGCCTTGCCCACAACAAGCACCACCTAGCACAGGAAATGAGATATAATTTTCCTGATGTTAATAGTACCATTCCCTCTGTTAACAAAGTATTTCTCAAAGCTCCTAACTGCATTCAGTTATTTAAGCTAATAGCTCCACACAGTCTACCACCCATCTGAATTCCTACTTACACACTGGCACACCTGGGTCTTGGCAGTGTTACACAATGACGAACACTACCAGTCAAAGACTTACTACAGTAGTGAATCAGCTTTTACTGAAAAAGCCAAGAGAGCCCTTAAGAATAGCAAAAATGTTGCATCCTTGTCATTTTTAAAAGCTCACATTCAACATCTGTCTGTTGAAATTCAATGCCTGGATTCCGCATCTCTGCCACTGAATAATGCTATAATGTGATCTCTAAGGTGCAAAAGTCTGGCGGAAATATCTCATTCAATGGGTACAGCATGTTCCACTAAACTAAGGACTATTATTCTGAGGAATCCTGGACATGCAGAAAGTGTCCGCCATTATGGGGGGACGAGGCGGAGAGTTTAAAGGTGGAGTGTGTTGGGGACCATGAGCCATTATGATGATGGAATATGCACCACTGACATCTAGTGCTGTGGAGAGATCTTTTTCAGTATATAAAAATGTACTGAGAGACAATGTTTCACTTTACAAAACTTAGAAACGAGGTTAATTGTGTATAACAATATCAGAATGAAAGATAAAATTTCTTATTAGTTACTGTGGTCTCAAGTGTGTGTTTTTCTGAAAGTGACACACAACATAAGTATTCAGTAAAAATCATCTTTAAATATTATAAAACAGAGAAAATAATTATAGGAAGGGTAAATATCTCAGATTTTTATGCTTTTTCGAGTACTGATATAAGGAATATCTAATTGTTTTATTTTTCACAAAGAACGAGAATAACCGTATCAAAGTTGTAATAAAATTTTCTACATTTATTCCAAAAAGGCTAAAATAGTTTACCTGAATTTAAAAAAAAAGGCAATTTCAAGAAAATAAAGAGCTGAAATCCATTTCACAAAAACCTACAAATCTTGGCCCTTGTCATAACATAGGTACTGATTTGCAGGTTGGTTTTACAGTTTACAAAGCATTGTTAATAACTTTTAATCCAAAAAGGGACCTAACTGAACCGCAAATTCTGTACAGAACCTAACCTGGATTCTAGTGTGCCCTAGAGATTTGTTAAATTTTAATAATGTTAGCTGTTTTTCAACATTACCGACCCTAATATCAATATTACTCATATTTGCAGTTGTTTGAGATTTGAATTTGGACAATATTTCTGAATATTAATGATCACTATATGAATGAATTACATGAGACTGTTCTACTAAGTCACTGATCTATGCAGAGTTGTGACAATAGCACCAAATTTTTTATTTGCGCTTTCTGGAAAGACTGACAGCTGATTCTCAATTTAAATAAATATAATACAAACATCTATAAAAAAGATACACTGTAACTCAACAAACAGACAATTCAATGAGCAGCACACAGGTAAGTAAAATGAAAGATTTGTAGGCGATGCTGAAGCAAATACCTGGTTCAAATTAATTTGAACACTTCACAAAAATATCACCTATAAAGACTTATTATTGTTCTCCATCTTGAATTCATTCCAAATAGAATTCGTAGGTTCGTAGCAGTTCTAAAATCTTTACACAAGTCATATGCAGACAATCAACAAATATTTATAAATTTTGTCCTGAAAATTAGAGTTTGAAATTTTCCAAGTAGGTTTCTGCAATGTGATAGCTGTTTTTCCTCAAAACTGGCCATATGAGAATTTTCAGTGCTTTGCAAAGTTCCATGAAACTTCAACCTCATATGAATTCCACTCACTTGAGCAGTATTCCATTATAGGCAATAAGTGTCTCATAACCAATTTCTTTTTCAAATAAATTCCATTTGCAATTAACCTGTCAATAAACCCAAGCATCCCATTTGCTTTACTCTCAACTTGGCCAATCTTTCCATTATATCTCATATTACCATACATTTTTACAAACCACTATTAACTCTAGTTATGACTCATAAAGAATGTCAGCAACTACTGCAAATATTTTTGTCTTGCTAAGAGCATTAAGTTCTAACAAGAGAAGAAAAATACATAATTATCTTCCACAAGTGCATCACACAATGACCAGAATAGCATATTTTGTGCAGGTGGTATCTCATACCTCATAAATATTTGAAGTGAGAGATATTCCAATACTGTCAAGAGCTACTGACAAAAAAGTATTTATTTACTACTGGTTTTGATCATCTGATTATCTTCATGTAGGCTGCTGTAAATAATTTTATGGTACTGAAGAGGATCAGATAATTGAAAGTGGTGGTAAACACAGAATCATACCTATCTCTACAAACAATTGTCATTCTAGAGAATCTCTGAATTGGCAAGAAACCAAATTACACTACAATATTACACAATTTTACATACAGGTTGTGGAGTATAAAGGCACAATGTGCTAAACAATTCTGAACACACATCCTAACGAAACTGTGACACAGAAGATCACTTGCACTAACCAAGTTCTTGTAAATGAGATTAATGGTAACAAACTATTCAGACAGAGTGTGTGTGTGTGTGTGTGTGTGTGTGTGTGTGGTGGTGGTGGTGGTGGTGGTGGTGGTGGTGGTGGTGGTGGTGGTGGTGGGGGGGGGGGGGGGGAGGGGGGGGAGGAGTGCAAGTCAAATTCCAAGCTGTACAAGTGTATAACCCTTGTTCAATGAGCACCCAGGAACCAATCTGTGATAGTCACTTGCCAAGCTAGTAAATCTAAACACACTGCCTGACAAAAAAAAGTGAAGCACCCGGAAGACATGGCCATGGTCAGACATCAATGTAAAACACACACACACACACACACACACACACACACACATATCAGCAGGTAGTTAAATGAATTTAAACAACTAGATTGGCATTGTATGTGGTACGTAGAACGGACACCAGAGTGCATGAGTGTTGTTCATGTTTAGTGCTGTTATCTGGCCTGATACGATTTATAAGAGGCCGCGTACTAGTATTTCACACAGTTTGAATGGCCCCATTGTGGAAATCTACATTTGGCCGGATGGGTGTGCAATATCCATATCTGTGGGGAATTAGGACATGACAGTGAGCTGATGTTAGAATGCATGGGAACATGAAAAAAAAGCACATTTGACAACTAGGTTCCCATCGACTGCAACTAACCCACCTCAAGAGAGGATCGCGATATTGTGCAAAAAGCAAGTGTTAATGCCTTCACTTGTGCACCTGTCATCCCAAGGAGGTAGGGAGATTAGATTTTAAAACCCCACTATTAAAGACAAAGCACACACTCAGAATGTTTCATGGATGGGGAAGGAAACTGGACGTTTTCAATGGAACTATCTAAGCATTTGCATAAAGCAATTTAGGGAAATAATGCAAAGCCTCAATCTGGTTTGCCAGACACAGATTTGAAGCATTGTCCTCCCGAACCAAGTGCTAACCACTGAGTCACCTCGCTCAGTGTATGAGAACAAGTAACTGTCGCCCTGCAGCATTCTATGTCATGGCCCACCATTAGCTGCAGAGTATCAGCAGCTGGACTAGGGAATTACCACCCACGCATAAGATGCTGTTAACATAACAGCTCAAAACAAAGGGCTGTGTTTGGAGTCGTGTAAAGACCAGGAAGCAAAAGCTGCTGATGAACTGTACCATCTTACGTTCAGTGATAAATTGTGTTTCTGCACTACCCCGGTTGAATGTCACCGGCAAATATGGAGGTGGCCTGATGGGTCTCATTCTTATAATGTTTTGGAGAGGCACAGTAGGGTTACTACCAGCATCATAAGTGTGAAGAGCCACTGGTAGACTTCAGATAATGGCTGGTAGGGAGTGAAGGAAATCTTGACAGCACATCAGTAGGTCAACGATATCCTGTGTTCTCCTGAATTGCATCTCACTTGACTGTAGTATGTCGTCGTTTCTCAACACAACAATGCTCGTCCACCAACACCACAGGTTTCTGTGAAGTATCTGGATGATATCTTCAACTTTTGTAGTTCTGTCTTCCTCAGTTGTGTGTAATATTATGGTATATTGATAATTTTCACTTATGGGCCATCTGACAGCAACTGAAAAAAACACAATTTTAGTGTGGCACTAAAATTGAGTTTGATTCAGTTGCTGTCAGTCGGTCCATAAGTAAAAATTATCAATATACCATAATATCTGCATAATGTTGAGGTAATCTTATGGCCAGCAAGATCCTCAGCTCTATCTCCAGTACAACTTCATCCCAGTGCCATTATCCTAAATATCAAGGCTTATTTAAACAGTTGTAGCCCAACTTGCCTTCAGAAGAGTATGCAACATCGTTATGATAACCTTCCCAACTAAATCAGTGCATATACTCAGGCCAAAGAAGTGCTCATACTGCAAAGTTCTTTGTAAATTTGACTCATCTTTGATAGTAACTGAAATTTCATTACATACTCTCTCAAGCGATGAAATTCCACTCCGTTTCCTCCCCTCTCCTCATGGCTACACTTTTTTGCACGTAGTGTATATTAAAATATCATATAAATGAGAAAGAATAACTAAGAAAACTAAACTGCAGACACAAAACTTTTTGATTGGTGATGAGAACACAATATTTGAAAACTATCATACTGGGAATAGGAAATCCAGGACCTGACAGCACATAGTAATAAATTTGTCGATGCTTCATATGCCCCACTCTTGCTGACATTATCTCACCACAATTTTCCCACACAAGCAGTCTATGCACCACTTTCCCCACAGATGGTAGGCTACTTCTAACATTTAACTCATATACAGTTATGGAGTGCTTATAGCAAAGAAACTGCTTGGGGATATTTGTATTTACAAAACTGAACAAAGCTGAACATCTATTCACTTCAGAACATTTTCTGTGCTCCATACAAACCTCTTTGTTAAGTAATTCTCTCATTATAATAGAAGTATTTCAGTAAAGAATATTTTCCAAAAATTGAAATTCAGTTCTTAGTCCATACATAACCTGCATTCAGTAACAAAGTCAGAATAGTTATATAAATGTTGATCACCTGGGTGAAATCTGTGATATTCATACTGAATATGAAGATTCTCTGGCAGTTCCACCTTTTTCAACGTATCAAATGGAATAGTCACATCTACAGGTGTTTCATAGAAATTTATTACATCATCTGCAAACAACATACAAAATCTCATTTACTAACAGTGTATAATAGGCTTATAAAAGCTCTAAAACTAATATTACTGGAAAACATGACTGTTTCATTTCTCAATGTTTCAGAAAGGCCCCCTTTCAATCACAAAAATGTGCAATCTTAGTTTTGCAACTTGATGTTAAGGAACATAAAACTTTGCAAAAGCAGGCCTCACAAAATTCTATTACAGTTTTTTTTTTATTACATAATTAGTTACTTACCAAGTGACTCTATTGTATGCAAGAGTGAATTTGGCACTCCGTGTTGGAATTCTTGGTAGCATTTTGCCAACAAGCTGAACTTAAATTCTGAATCTGCTATTGGATTGCTGTGTTTCAAGATTTGTTTCTTATCTTGCCATACTGACTTACAGATATCGTCAATTTTTTTCTTAATGTCACCTTCTGGGATGTACTGTTTCTGTGGCCGCACGAACCTAAAGATAAAGTCATTCGATAGACATCATCAAACTGCTCTATCTGTAACGAGATGGTGAATATTCATCGTGTGTCAATGAGTACCCTCGTGAAGCAAGAGATTCCCCTGTCGATTCAATTGTTCTAGCTCTAGGCCCCTCTTTCTTCTTATTTTTGGAGGCCAGAAGCTTTTTGCTAGCTGTAAACTAAAAGCAAAACAGTTTGTTTACATACACAATTCTTTCAACATGTCTCGGACATCGATTACAAAGGGGCTACCACACAGTTTTCACTCGGTAAATGTATTACATATCTCTCAATAACCATACGTAAATATTAATACCTACTATACACATCACATTTCCAAAGCTATATTTAATTTCGTCCCCTTTCATCAGCCCATGCCTCGCGAGCGCTGCCATGATACAGTTACATGTATACCATGTGACCATAACAAGCCAATAGAAATCACAGAGTCTCTGCGCTTGTTGTTTCCCATCCGCCATTTTACAGTCGCCATTGGAACGTAAAAACCCTTCAGACGGTACGTGTATATTATCAGATTTTATGTGGTTCTGAGTAGGCTATCCGTGTGGTTGGTGATTTAAACGAAATATAAAACGATGGAGAAATCATGACGCATTTGAATCATCAAACAAACGGCGCAAGTTTGGAGGACTGCCACACGAATTTCTTTGCACTGGTAAGTTGATTTCATAAGTGTTCCTGTTTCATTAAGAAATTGAAGTCAAATTATTACTGTGTAATTTGAGTTATTGTTTCACATGGAAACGTTATTTTAGTAATATGCATAATTTTCCTATCAAAATTTGAAACATTTTAAAAACGTAGTAGGAAATGAGGACAGTGAAGTTTCATCTGTCTATAGTGTCACGCTTCGTGTAGCCCGGTACTTGAGTACGCAATTCGCACCTTTTTGGTACATTGTCCCAATTTGTCATTTACATGTGCGACTCATTTGTTACTGATAACAAAGTATGAGCCTGCGATACGAGCGAGACACTTAATGCTTATATTATGACCTTCGTATCACGAAATAGGTAAATTTAATTTTATCTGCAAAGTACAGAAATATGTTTATTAGTATCAGTAAAGATAGTCAGCAAATGTCACTCACTGAGAACATAATTTGGGAAACTCCTCTATGTTAACTGGGGAACTTAAGACCAGCTTTCAATATAAAGTATGACAGGTATACTGTTTGCTATCACTTATGACAGAACAGTATGTCACGGTTTTATACTTTCGGACTGGTGCTGTGGATAGTTAAATTGTAGGAAGTTAGATCATCGTTTCTTCCTTAATTATGTTAAAAGTAGAAACTCAAAGCGGTGACAAATAAAGTTTAATTGCAAGATTATGTAAATTATACGACTCAATTATATTTGATAGAGCTGTCTAGTTCGAATACGTAGGAACATATATAGCGTATTAAAAAAATCTTACACAAGCGGCAAATTTTCTGGAGTATAGTTAACGTCCCATTTTCGAGGACCTGATACGTAAAAAAGGAAAATATAATTTTTGTTTCATACAGAACAGCACATATTTATACCTAAGTTGTACAAAATAAAACAAAAACGGAATACAATATTCATTTTAATTCTGAAAAGGTGTACTTTTATTTCCTTGATGAGTTTAAAGTTCTCTTTGAGCAAAGAAACCATATTTATATAAAAAAGTGTGTGTGAGTATTTTGATTCCCTCCCGTATTACGCTTTTTAATAGCGCCAGATTTGTCAGTTGCGTCGCAGTGAGTAAAGTGATATTTAATGCATTACGAAGCCGCGAATGGAGGTGGTACCAACCATTAGTTTTCTGCTTGTTTGGTAGTACTGCAAGGAAGTGCTGCCTCCCGTCGGCCCTTACGAGAAACAGCACAAGCGGTGGACAGCGGCGCAATGTTGCAAGATGACCTCGTCCCATGCGTCGCATATGTAAGGCTTCTAAATAAACTGGCAACCACTTCGCCTCGTGCACACAGTGGGACGGACGTTATTTGTAGGAAACGTCAGAGGTGTTCATGAATGACACGTCACTCAAGTCTAGTAAAATTAGTACGCTTGGCAACACTGCTTCCGACTGACAGCAGTACCGCAGCAGAATAGTGGCGGGAGAGACAAGATTTGTAAATTGATGTCCACATTGAATTCAAGAACCGATAGAATATCTAACTTTTCAGTGGTTAGAAACTCGTAAAGACGTGCATACGGGATGGCAAGGCCTCACTGCTTTAGAGCTAACGCACATTGTTTTAGGAGCAACTATGGTATCTAATTATGAAACGGGGTTCTTTCTAACAGAAATTCCAGTTGTAAAAATTGGACGTAAAAATTATACGCAGTTAGAACAATCTCACTTAGTAGTATTTTGTAGGTTGCTGGATCCAAGTGCATAGGCAAACGTACCACACAAAGACGTTTGCGGTAGAAATAAATCAAATTTTACCTGTTTATGAAGCATGATCGACTCAAAATAGTCTAATCCTTTTTTATACTTACGGTACATTTCTAGTTAGAAATTTCTAATAACATCAATTAACGAGTCTTGTACAGTGCGTCAATAAATACGAGTGCCCACCTAGTGGATAGTGAGTTGCTTACATTTGATGTTTGTAATGGAGACATTTTCACGGATCAAAGGATAGATAAGCTTGCACAGTTTTTGTTAACACTGACCTTAAACGAAAAATACTCGCATCTAACTTAACACTAAAAAAATTTCAACGCTTTTATATTACGAGTTTCAAGACTATGAACAAGCTCAATTATTTCAGATTATATCGTTTTTTTAATTTGCATAAGTATACACTACCCAGCAAGTGTTTGTTTCGGAAGCGGGAGTTGTTTAGGACGTTTTCCTAGACAGCTTGTCTCAGTTCGGGCTGTGACTCGAGCCTCTTGCCATCAGGAAATGCTAGCTCCATAAAATGTGTGCTATACTTTCGAGTGAGCATATGAAGGATGGGAGCGAGAGTCTTGAAAAGTGTATCGCTATTTGGCTAACCCAGACTAGCATTGTCAGTTGAAATCAGCCCCGGAAACTCGATTGTGTGCCGACTGAGGGATCCTGTATCAGATTTCAAAACAATTCATATGCGTATCCCCTAATAAAATTTTTAACTAGCTAAACTCGGTTTGAAACGATGCGGTAAAATTCGAGCAAAAGAAAATAGTCTTTAACGAATGAGTATAGCATCACATTTTTTTATAGAAGTTAATCTAGCAGTGTTCACAGGGACTCCGCGCATTACATACTTACCATTAAGGGAGTTTACAAATCGTGGTATATTAATTTTGTTGTAAATCGGACACAGTCACTTGTGGTTTGGCTGTTAACTTTCTAACAGGTCACTCACATTAACTGCACGCGGGGCAGGAACGGTTCTCCAGTAACGCAATAGGACTTCCCAAGACTGCACACCCTATAGCCATAAGAGTTCTTGAGTACAGCTGAAACGGTTACCGCATCTTCTCCTCCATAGTTTAAAGTGGCTACTGATTGCGCGCCTTTTTTTTATGTAAGTCGAAGTCTTTACTCATAAACGGGACACATTTCTTCGGAGATATAACCTTTACTGCTTTCATGGTTGGTAAGATATGAAGTTCATAACACCATAATGTCGTGCTGTGCTAAAGATCGTAGCAGTAATTAAAATAAGTTCGAAGTTTCGTTGCTTAAACAGCAGACCCAAGATGTATCCGATGAGTTTAGACTTCATTGTCATTAGAGATGCTGTTATCTCAATTTGCCCCAGGAACCCGGCTAGGCGTTAGGATAAGTTTCTTACCTCTTGAATTAAGAGGACGTATCTCCACATTACCAAAAACGCAAAATATGCAATTTGCTATGTTAACTCGATGACTTGACTTTGAGAATTGGGCTCTATCTGTATACTATTCTTATATTCCAGCGTTTATTTTTTTTAATCCAAAATCTAAGTGACTATGAGTGTGATTCAACAAAGAAAGTGTTCATTTGTCCTCTGGAACGTTTATCGGCAGTGTGTCTATGTGGTATCCATCACAACACATTTAAACTACTAGGGTCAGGCAGACATTTGTGTCTTGACTCACTCCCCTTTTCTTTTGTAATGATTATTTTAATCACTGTCCAGTCATTTTTTTTATTTCTTGGAAGTACGTACTATGAGCAAGGTGTTTTTGCAAAACAAATTTCTTAATACATAATCCTTCAGTATTTTTGAGTTTAGAAGCGCGCCCAGAGGCAACGTCTGCCAAAGAAAGGTTATAAGAGATCCTCCTCGTAAAACTATGTTAAATTTGTCTTAGTTATGACAAAAGACAGGATTGTTTGTGATACAAACCTCTCGTTAACGCAGGTGCTGATATGTGAATACAGGGAGTGGGACGATTAGTGATTGCTATGTCTGCGGACAAGGCGGCCTTATCACAGTGAACACTGTGTACAGTTCGCAGATACGGAGTGCTGGCGGAGAGCTAGCCAGGAGGGGAGGGACGGCATAGGGACCCTGTGCTTTAATTGTTATACATGTACATGTATATACTCCGCTAGCCACCAAGCGGTGTGTGGCGGAGGGCGCAATTGGCGCCCGCCAAAGTCATATTCCCCCCCCCCCCCCCCCCCCCGTTCCACTCGCGGATCGCGCGAGGGAAAAACGACTGTCTGAACGCTTCCGTACGAGCACTTATTTCCCTTATCTTTGAATGATGATCATTGCGCGATTTGAAAGTTGGTGGTAATAACATATGTTCTACATCCTCAGTGAAGATTGGATTTCGGAATGTAGTGAGCAGCCCCTTCTGTTCAGCGCGTCGTCTATCCGAAAGTTTGTCCCACTTCAAACTTTCTATGAGATTTGTAACGCTCTCGCGATGGCTAACTGTACCAGTCACGAATCTTGCCGCTCTTCTTTGGACCTTCTCAATTGTGCACATTTTTCCTTTTTTTTCACATGGGCCGACTCTGCCGAAAATAGTCAAGCATACATAAGTTAGGCTTTTTATTTTCGTGAACGTCTCAAGGATTTCAGTATTTATTTCAGCAATTATCGTGATCCGGAGCACGCAGAGCTTAGGTTTTTCTTTCCGCTTGTTACCGATTGTTTTACAAACATCTTGTTCGATATCGAGTGTTTCATTGTTCTCTCTTATCGCTAACTCCTGAAGTGATATCGTTTATTGCGTAGTTCCTCTTCATGTTATGACATTTCGTAGAATCTGTACGTCTTGCCATTTTCTCCCCACAAGCGATTTTGTTTGCTTAATGTTTCTCGTGAATTTATGAAGTACGTAGCCGTACAGTCAGTTTGATCAATATGACAAACATTTGCGGCTTGTTTCTAATTGGTAAGCTACAGATGTTTCAGGCACATTTCCTTACATCACAGAAATGACCTTGATAACACTCTCTCACTGTCTCCAGTCCGGCTGAACGACTGTATAAACATCTTAGATTTGCTGGCCGGTTGTCGTAGCTAGAGCCGATCTTGGCTGACAGTACGGTCCATTAATTATTTTGATAACGATAACGCGAACAGTGGCATGACGGAGAAGGATAAAAAATTTAGTCTCTCAGAAATTACCAAGAACCCTGTAACGTCTCTTTAAACTGTGATTATGAAACGACAGTGTAACGCTGTATCAAAATCTGCAACACACAATAATCTTTATCAGAAAAACGCTCTGCTACTGTACCTTCAGTCCTGTCATACAATTTAAGGGACTGATATAGAACAATGCTAAACAAGTAACAAGCTTTTGCTGGTGCTGCTTCTACGAGGTAAGAGTCATGGGAAAATGCTGGTATAATAGTATTGACAACATGCCCAGTTCTTATTTCGTGGGATGGGCTCATATAGTGGGTGCTACATCAGTTGCTCATGATTTTCGTCAGCAGTTAGTCTTTTGTGAAAAAAAATGAAAAATTTTCACTTATTTGTTGTACCCTCGCTAGCACTGTAATTCGGCGTGTGTGTTTTGAACCTGGCAAAAAATACCTTAAATTTGTTCAGCGAAGCATGAGAAGTCCAGTCTTTAGACTGATGTCAACGATTACCAACGGTATCTGTCTGGTTTTATTTTTTTATGTGCAGTGCTGATATTTTGAACTTGGTATTTGTAGAGCTATTGAATGAGAACTGTAGATACAGTGAGAGTGAGTCACTTGATAGTAATGTGGAATTTACGAATTGAACTTAGAGCTCATTTGCGGCCATCATATTTCTATGTGCAGCATAGAACAACGACAGACAATTGTTCAGGAATATACCGAATGGCTGTGCCTTCCAAATTGCATTAATTGTTTGAATATATGCCTTACCCTGGCAAGCTCCCGTGGAACAGGGTAGCTGCAAAATTGTGTGTTCTTCCTGCTGACACGGAAGCAGCAGCAGTTTACAAGGTTCAGCAAGCTTTTGGTGACAAAGCCAAAGGGTTACTCAATTCAGTGAGACAGTTGGCAGAAACCTGATCCCACAGCTCCTGGGGCGAATCTTTAGTGAGGAAAGAGCACAAAGGCAATGGACGTGCTGTTCGACCAAGAAGAAAATTCTGGGTAGCACAAGTACTTAAGAAAAAAGCAAGTCTCAGTTTGTCAGAGGAATGAATTAGAAAAAATATTACAACTAGTCAGCCAGTCAACATAGTGCTAATACTATTGGCAGAGAATTCCAGAATGCGTCCAGTAGAAATAAAATCTTTCGAATATTTTGAAGGAAAAAAAAGCACATACAGTTCGGAACTCAGTGCCCAGCATGTAATAAAGAATTAGAAGTTAAATAAGAATGACGAATACATGTAAGGATGATGACAGCTACTGACTGGGCATATTCGAAAAGTGTAGAGCAAGGATATGATCAAACTAAGCGGACGGCGCGACAAAGAGCCGCTATAAGAACTAGCCACTCCGATCTTCGGGGTTGCTATCTCCGGGTGTATGTAGGGCTTAAAACTTACAGACGTGGCGCTGAATGTAATAATATGCGAAAGGATCGTGCAGATCACGAGTTGCAAGGCTGGGTGGAAAAATATCTGCGCTTATCTGCTTACACGTGTTAGATTTAGCCACCTGAAATTTCGTGAATGATGATTCGAATTTGAGCTAAATATATCTGAATTCGTAGATTTTATGTGCTTACATAACTCGTCACTCTCAGCATATGGTCTGATTTAGGAATCCTGACACAGCATTAAACAAGAAAATGTTGTTGATCAGAACCAGAATACGTTCGTTCATTAAATTTTCTCTCTTTCTTTTTTTTTTAGTTACGAGAAATTCTCCTTCAGATAACTTGTTGTTGTGGTCTTCAGTCCTGAGACTGGTTTGATGCAGCTCTCCATGCTACTCTATCCTGTGCAAGCTTCTTCATCTCCCAGTACCTACTGCAACCTACATCCTTCTGAATCTGTTTAGTGTATTCATCTCTTGGTCTCCCTCTACGATTTTTACCCTCCACGCTGCCCTCCAATGCTAAATTGGTGATCCCTTGATGCCTCAGAACATGTCCTACCAACCGATCCCTTCTTCTAGTTAAGTTGTGCCACAAACTCCTCTTCTCCCCAATCCTATTCAATACGTCCTCATTAGTTGTGTGATCTACCCATCTAATCTTCAGCATTCTTCTGTAGCACCAAATTTCGAAAGCTTCTATTCTCTTCTTGTCCAAACTAGTTATCGTCCATGTTTCACTTCCATACATGGCTACGCACCATACAAATACTTTCAGGAACGACTTCCTGACACTTAAATCAATACTCGATGTTAACAAATTTCTCTTCTTCAGAAACGCTTTCCTTGCCATTGCCAGTCTACATTTTATATCCTCTCTACTTCGACCATCATCAGTTATTTTGCTCCCCAAATAGCAAAACTCCTTTACTACTTTCAGTGTCTCATTTCCTAATCTAATTCCCTCAGCATCACCCGACTTAATTCGACTACATTTCATTACCCTCGTTTTGCTTGTGGTGATGTTCATCTTATACCCTCCTTTCATGACACTGTCCATTCCATTCAACTGATCTTCCAAGTCCTTTGCTGTCTCTGACAGAATTACAATGTCATCGGCGAACCTCAAAGTTTTTATTTCTTCTCCATGGATTTTAATACCCCCTCCGAATTTTTCTTTTGTTTCCTTCACTGCTTGCTCAATATACAGATTGAATAACATCGGGGATAGGCTACAACCCTGTCTCACTCCCTTCCCAACCACTGCTTCCCTTTCATGCCTCTCGACTGATCGACCGCATGAATGTAACATGATTTTAAAAAAGGCAAATACTGTAGGATCAGCAGAATTTCTAAATGGAATATATCTGCCAAAAAAGTAACGCCAAATTAAAAACTGCTGAGCTGATTATATATAGTGGTGGAGAGAGGCAAGCAATATAACTCAGTTGCTAAAACAATGAAACAAAGTGAAACGAGCGAGGCGACGCAGTGATTAGCACACTGGACTCGCATTCTGGTGGAGGACGCTTCAAAACCGCGTCCGACCATCCTGGTTTTTGGTGTTTTCCCTAAGTCGCTTCAGGCAAATTCCGTGATGGTTCCTTGAAAGGGAACGGTCGTATTTCCTTCCCCCATCCTTCCCTAATCCGAGCTTGCGCTCCGTCTCTAATGACCTCGTTGTCAATGGGATGTTAAACACTGATCTCTTCCTCTGTAAAGTGTTCATATTCCCATCCAGCCAACATGACGTATATTTTCAGCGGTTCCCGAAACCAATAAAGTTGAATGTGCGATAGTTCCTGAATCAAAACCGTGGTAGATTTCCTTCCTATCCTTATCGAGTCCGACGTAGGGCTCCGTTTCGATGGAGTGATACTGCCGTTCTTTCCTTGGTCCAGGGATAAATATTTCAAATTGGGTGCTGTGCGCTTTTTGACTCATACACTCGAGAGATGATTCTTCGAAAGAAATGTTGTCTAAGTTTCTAAATAACAAAAAGAACCCGGTAACTTAGGATTATAGACTGCCTGATAAACTTTCAAAGCCGGTGATGTTCTTTGGATACCAAATGTAGTTACACGAAGTGAAATGAGATAGAAGGAATACCCAAAATCCGTAATGGAAGAGGGTTGAGGGTTAATACGAGACCTGTTGGGAATATCTTGAAAAGTTCAAGGCATCTGTTATGGGAACCACAATTAAGACTGTGATGCGGCTTACGCCGAGCACTACTCTGGTGCATCGATTTTTTATCAAGTGGGTATGGTAGCCGACATCGAAGTAATTTAGAGACGCACTATTAGGATCGTAGTAGATCTATATCAGTGTAACTCAAAGGAAAGTGTCGCAGAGACGCTCAAGGATGTTAGTGGAACGAAGACGCATTTTATCACAGAATTAGTTTAGGAAAGTGGTATTAGAGATGGAGTACACAACAGTTCTCCCGCCTCCATTGTGTATCTCTTTTAATGCTCTTCAGAGCCGTGTAGGAGAAAATCAAAGCATGTACTAAGGCGTCAACACAACTTTCTCTAGTTACATGAGTAAGACAGTGTGTTCAATACTTGTACGAATTATCTTCCAGCATGAAACCTTTTTTGCAGACACACATGGGCATCTGCATATGTTCCAACAGGTATAGTATGCTGCAATGTATTAATTAAACATGTTTGTGGAGTACATTTGTTACTCATATGGCAACATATCAACGGCAATAAAAAAAAAGTCACAAACATAGCATTGAACACCGAGAATGCAGCGTTGTTTAAGAAATAGGTGGCTGACACGTATTTTATTGCTGTTGATACATTGTAGTATGTGCAACAAATAGACTGCACAAACATGTTATTAGTGAATACATGGCAACTGACTATACAAGGTCCCGGCGTCTATTTGAAAACATAATGCTTTTTACTGTCTATGACCGTTGATAACGTATGTTCTGAAAATATTCCATTAACATATTCTTGTTAACTGCGACGCGCTGTCTAGAAAACTGTGTGTATAAGAGGACCTCGTCGACAGCCTAATAAAAGTTATTTCTTACATGAAAACTGTCTAGTACTGTAATTGAGTAAGGAGGAGGACAAATGTGAAGGTTATTCTACATTTGTGGAGTGGCTCAGTGCTATTCAGGGCGGACAGTGAGGCAAAGCGCATCCGTAGATAGGAAAACGGCCGCGGTGCGCGACGCAGCGAGGCAAGCGAGGGCAAGGCGCATTCCCGGCCCCGTGGCGCTTCACGCAGCGCAGCATCCCACGGTGGTCGGCGACGCCGACGCTGGCACGGACGCCACGTATTGATTGTTCGGCCCGGCGCGAACCGCCGCCCGCGCGTCTTCCAGCGCGCCGGCGAAAAAGCGCAGCGGCAGCGCCACACAACACGCCAGCAGCGTGCGCAGCCGCCGCATCATACCGTGCGGTGTGAAGTGCGTGCCAGAGGGACTTCCACATTGTACCACTAATTATAGCTTCTTCCCGTCGTGTTCTATTATGGAGCGATGGAAGATTGACTGCTTAAATGCCTCCCTGAGTGCCCTTCAGACCATGCAACACTTGTACCCAGCGGATACGTTTGTCCAGAACATCCATGGTGCCCTACTCCACCTGCAACGGCAGGGGAAGGAGGTTTCTTTCTGCTGGGTGCCGGGACACGTGGGTATTAGGGGAAACGAACTGGCGGATGTGGCTGCCAAAGACGCATGTTCCCTCCCTCACGTTGTTGAATGTGTCGTCCCCCTCCATGCTGTTACCTCCCTTTTGCGTTTTCGTGTTAAGCGTCAATGGGAAGAGGAGTGGCTGGCAGTCGGTGAAAATATGCTGCGTTTGGTCAAGGCCACCACGCGGCCATGGCGTACGTCCTACCAGTCATGCAGGCGGGATGATGTTCTCCTCACTCGCCTCCGCATCGGGCACAGTCCCTTAACGCATGGTTTTTTACTCCGGCGGGAGGACCCCCCAATCTGCAGTGCTTGTGGCGTCCAGATTACTGTCCGCCACATTTTACTTGACTGTCCTTTATTCTCTGACCAGAGAGCGGTGGTTTCCTTGCCACCGGATTTGCCCTCTATTTTGCAAGACGACGCAACGACTGTGGTTAAGGTCTTACGGTTTTGTGTCCTGTCCAATTTGTTGCCTCGGATTTTAGGGAGAGGATTTTAATGTGCTGCTGGGTGACTGGCTCACCCAGGTTTTAGTTCAGAGGTCCGCCAGTCACGATTACCTACTTGTTTCACTTCGATTTCTGTTCTCTTTTCCTTGCGTTTCCTTTCCTTTTTTAGTGCATTTCTTCTCCTCTTGTTTTACCTCTGTATGTGAGGATTTGGAACTGCGTCAGGTCTGTGTCTTTTAGCTGTTCTCCTTGTTCACTGTCCGTCTTTGTCCCTTCACCGCATGTGTTCCTGTTTCTATGCGTTTGGGAGCTGATGACCACGCTGTTTAGTTCCCGAAAACCTCAAAAAACACACACACACACACACACACACACTGTAATTAGTCTGACGTTGTGGTCTTCGTTGTCCTACGTAGGGGAATGTTGCATATTCCTGCATCCCTCACTTAATACTGACCCTTGAAACTTTGTAAATAGGCTAAGGCAGGATGATTGGTCTATATCTTCAGGCGTTTGCCAGTAAAGTTTTTTCAGCATCTCTGTGACGCTCTTCAGTGGGCTTAATAAAACATGTCTTGGACCAAACCCACTTGTGACAATTCGTGGTGCCCTCTTTGTTCAGTGGCTCCTGTTAGTCCTGGGTAGTACCGATCCCAATATTCTAAGGTTTGATGTACGGATGTTTCGTAAGCAGCCTCCTTCGTACACTGAATTTTTTACCTGTATCTGCCATGCACCTCCTGGTCATTTGTAGGGTACAGATGTAGAAGAAATTAACCAAAGTCTGTTACCTACAATTGAGCATATGTAATCATTCCACTTCAAATTTATGCAGATTGTTACAACCAGGTATTTTTAGTAGTTGACTGATTCCAGTTGCGATTCATTGATATTGTCATAGGATATTACTTCCTTGCTTTTGTGAAGTGCAAAATTTTAAATTTATATACATTCAGAGCAAATCACCAGTCTTCTCGTCAGTTTTAAATGTCATTAGGCCCTGGTTGCATTTTTAAGATATCATTATAGATTACAGCAGCATCTGCAGAAAATCCAAAGTTTCTGTTAATATTTTGTGCCAGACCAGTAATAGACAGCACAAACAACAAGAATCCCATCACAAGTCCCTGGGGCCATCTAAAATTACTTCTGCATGTTTTAATGACTCTCCAGCCAAGATAACATGCTATGTTACCCCTGCCAAGAACACTAATTTCATTAGATACCCAACATGATTGTATCTGGCTACCTTATTCATGGCTTTCCTGGAGTAGTTGAAGAAAAGTGTGATGTTTTCAGAATCCGTTGTTGTTGGCTTGGAGATCATTACTTTTGAGTCCAGACTATGTTCTGAGTCTATACAATCGATGGCTGTTTAGTGCGTGTCATAACTGGGTGAATAATACTAGAACATTCAGTGAAAAATACGTTAGCGCATAAGGTGGATGGAGAATATTCTAGAGAGGTTCGGAAGGCACCCTGCGTTAGTGTGTACTTCATTAGAAAAATCTTAACACCCCTTTGTAATATTACTGTACATAATAACATTTCGTGTTTATGCATACACCATATGTCTCTTAACGATTTGACAGATTCCCTTTGCACAAATTGTGCCGAGTGTCATCGCAGCCAGTTTTTTACATTTTTACATGTTGCCATACTTGTTTAGTAACGATATCATGCAAAAGTTTGATAAATCTGCTAAGTGTTGTTCTGTAGAAGGTATTTCGTCAGTTGTCTGTCTTTTTGTTGTTGGCAATAGTTGGTCGGCCATTTCTGTCATGTAGAATATTTGGTCCTCCACTCTTAAACAGATGAAATCATTCACGCACACCATCTTCACTAGTCAGATTCCTTCAGTTTAATGCGATGTGAATGTCAATGGTTCTGAGAGTTGTTGCTACTAAAAACAGTTTTATCAAACGGATTTCACATCTTGCCGCCTTTTCAACCGCAACATTTATTTTCAGTATTTGCTGCTGAAGGTAGGTGAATTGAAGCTCTTGGCACACTGACCTGTTGCATGTACAATTGACCAACTATTCAGTTACTCACTGCTTCCCAGGCTACATAGAAGCTGAAGGTATGTTATGGATATGTCTCGTAATCATGAATTCTACACAGGAAAATGCAGTTTCATGTTTATCTAAGTACAGAGAAAGAGTGGTGCAGTAGCCCAGTGAGTAGGTGTTAGGAGTTCAGTGTACAAGTTCAAAGGTCTGGGGTTCAATCTCCAGTCGTTCGGGGATTTGTGTGTGTGTGTGTGTGTGTGTGTGTGTGTGTGTGTGTGTGTGTGTGTGTGTGTGTGTGTGTGTTTTACTGACTGCTTCTTTCACCTCCAGAAATTATTTATGTATGTGAGAAATGTTGAGGTGCTGTGCTTTGTAGCTTACATTAAACTGGAAGTCTGTAACTGAGTGCTCGAGTCTCTTCAACAGCCAATGGCATATCGCCGTCCACAGGATCAAACCTAGTAAAAGCACTGTGGTGTTAAGACCAAATTTCAGTTTGCAGACAATTCTATTTACATACAGAGAATGTGTTGCTAGAGCATTCGGGTATGATGGCAGATGATAGACATGTCAAAGAAAATAGTGACAGAAGCATTTTCATCATCAGAAAGCATGTTCGATGATTACAATTCTAGATCGATGGACCACTGTTTTGATGGATCGTGCCAGAGAGGTGATCTAGGTATGGAGGGGAGCAGTGGAAAGCAGAGATGTAAGGGAGCAGTTAATGGGAAGAGGTTATTTTGTTTGCAACTGTCTTTTCACAAAGCACATGCTTTAAGATAAGCACTTGGACAGAGCTGAGATCTATCGGTAGCTGTATCTTAGGAGACGTAACACTAGTGCATACACAGGTATTTTGTCTCTTAATGTTAACATTTCAGATATTTTAAAACTGTATGATAACATAGTCTTTTCAGGTGGACGTACTGGTGAAATGTTTGTATGCTGTCCCGTCGGGGTATCATCCTGATTTCAGGGGAAAGGGTGGGGCGGAGGAAGTAGGATAACTCGACATTTCTTTGATCCATCAAAGTACAACAGAACTGCGTCTCGGTCTGACAGAGCAATAACGTGCTGTTTTACTATTATTTCGAAACTGACTTGGCGAATATTACGATTATGGATTTTCTACAAGTAACGGCCTAGTTGTTGAGGCCAAGGTCAAGCGTTATTGAAAAGAGGGTCTGCGCTAAAGGACAACAACCTGTGGTTTGTGAAGTTAACTTCCCTACCGTAACTCCTCCTGGCCACTAAAGTGGGGCAAAGTTCACGCGACCGGGCACTCTCCTGTGAAGTATGGGTTCTTTCTGCGGCGATAGAACTCGCCAATATGCAGTTTATGTGGACGTTGCGTTTTGGAAGACTGCGTCAGGTCCCAGTTTGCTAATGACAGGAGATATGCATTTGGCTGAGGACTTGCCCTTGTTTCAGATGAACAAAGTATTGTAATTACATCGCCGCAATAGCTCTGATGAGACATTTTGAATTGCCATACTTGCGACAAATACCTAATGTTTAAAGCAGTGTTTAAAAAGCAATGATCGCGAAGTTACTTGGATCACGGAACACCAGAGGACAGCACAGTATTTTCAGGTTCATCTAGAAATGTGAAAACGGCGATATTCGTAGATTGGTCAGTATTTTACGTATAGACTTGGTACTGCAGGAGGCGCGAACTTCACACAGACTAAATTAAAAGTTTTTGCTGGATTTTATAGTAACGTGAACTTTTGAACAAGTGCGTACCAATCGCAACATTTATTTTCAATATTTACTGCTGAAGGTAGGTGAATTGAAGCTCTTGGCACACTGATCTGTTGCGTGTGTCAGTTTAGCAACTGTTCAGTTACTCACTGTTATTTGACACTTTCTAAATAACTGCTTGCCTAATGGCCGATTTGAACGCAAAGTATCCGACCCAACTATGATCTATCAGAGTCTATTACTGATCCATCAATTCGTCGTATAGTGCAGGCATAAGAATTGCGTTTAGTCAACAGGATCGTTTATTATGATGAAATTCAAAAGTTTATAACTGCATTGTAATAGATAATGATGATGAGGAACTTTCGAAATAGAGAGTACAGTGGAATCCAAGAATGCTTAAGCAAAGATGGTGTTTATAAGTTTTCTCCGATTTGCGTACACTTTGACGCAGAGCAAAACACAGCGTGTGAAGAGATGTTTCTCCTTGCCGGCATGGCCTCCTCCTCCAAGGATGCAAGCTGGAGCGAGGAAACGCCCGGCCGTCACGTTATGCGAGGCGGCCTTTGCCTCTAGTTGCAGCGCTAGTCGCCGGAAAGCGCGCTAGTGAAAACATCCACCACCTGTTGCTGCCGCACTCTAGCCACTAAAGAACGCGTCGCCGCTTGGCACTTCTGTCAATTAATATGCGTCAGACATTACTTAGGACGCCCATCTGTACCGAGTGCCCGCGTTTTGGCGAATCTTCGCAGTATGTAGGTACTAAGGGAGCTATCGCTGCCGGCCAGCGTTGGAAGGTAGTCTGAACCGACCTCCAACGAGTCGGCCGCGGCAGTTGTTTTGGCAGAACGCTGTATCGCGTAGCCTTGACTGTGTCGTGCCGAAGGTAAACATAGCGGCCGCAGTCGGCGTAGCTGGCGAGGTACGCCGTAGGGCGTAGAAAGTTCCGTCACCGCTGGTGTATTTAAACGTACGGCTGCAGCGGTTTGCATTCCGAGTTGTACGAGTTCCCTTGCATGAGACATTTGATTGGGATTCTGCGTTATCTTGACTGTCGGCATTGTCGAATGTCCCTTCATCTATTTAGCTTTTATTTGCATACGAGCGGAAACGCCGCACGCATATTTTGGGATCCCCGACTGCTCTGGATTCATTTTTGCGCAACGTATTGTAACTATTTGCGTGTTTATTCTCCACAGACCGTGCTAGCTAGGCAGTAGTTAGCACATTTAATTCACATTTTGGGAGACCGCGGTTCAAATCCCGCTTTCAGGTTTAGATTTTACGTAGTTTCCCTACATCGTTGAGACAAATAGCAGAATGTGGTTCTTTTGAAAACCACAAGGCTGATTTTCGTCTTCCAGTGGGAACAAATTCTCCGTTCTAATGACTCCGTGGACGTGACATTACATCGTAATTTTTATTTTCATATTTTATTTTTATTTATTTTGTTACATAGCTATAAGGTTTTTTTGCCCCAAATGGTTGTCAGACTAGGACAGTATTGTATCTCATTAAAATTATAGGAAAATTAGCTCTTTAGTAACTCTGATGGGCAGCGAACTTTGATGGGTAAATAACAAGATGTTATGGTCACGATTCCTATTGGGAACGAGTCTCATAGGTCCAGAACTGTTTTTAAACAAAAGTCTTACGTATTTACATTTTCGTTGTTATTGTCGCTTTGTGAAAGTAGCAGTTCTTGGTAAAGTTCCTGCTTAACTATTTTATAAAAATCCCCACGTTATGTGACTGCATGATGTTATAATATTGGATAAATTTCTGCTCCTTCAGGGCCCTGATATTCACTCGCGGTACTAACCAAAACATTTGTCCATATTACGTCGTGTTTCTACCGATGTGTAATGAGCACGGAAAGAAATACAGGGTGAGTCAGGTGGAAAGGCACATGCTTTGAGGGGTGATAGTATTAGTGATTCTGAACAAAAAACTTCATGTTGACGTATGCCCTATACCGAATGGTTTCTGAGCTGGAACACATTTAATATCACTTTTGTACGTTTTCTTGTATAGCTCGAAAACCGCACCCTCCATCGAAAACTTGTCGCATTACAAAATTAAACTATATTAAATTTCCTACAAAACAGGTCATATTCATTTTTTCTCTAGAACTAATGGTTTGTGCGAAGAGATTGCGAAATGAAAACACTCGCTCGACGCGCATACGCTGTAGCTTACGTAGTTCTTGTAGGCCAGTTTGAGGTAGCACGTTGAGACGAACAGTTTGATAAGGTCACTTGGGGTCTGTCAAGTCGAGAAACTGCCCGAAATTGGTCTACAAAAACTACATAAGCTCTAGCGCATGCGCGTCGAGCGAGTTTTTCGACATTCTCGAGCTCTCTTTGCACAAACCATTAGTTCTAGAGAAAAAAAAATGAATAGGACCTTTTTTGTAGGAAACTTAATGTAGTTTAATTTTGTGCCTCGACACGTTTTCACTGGAGAGTCTGGTTTTCGGGTTACTCAAGAAAAACGTACAAAATTGATATTAAATGTGTTCTGCCTTGGAAACCATTCGGAATAGGGCGTACGTCCATATGTAGTTTTTTGTTCAGAATCACTAATACCATCACCCCTCAAAGCATGTACCTTTCCTCCTGACTCACCCTCTTAGTTTATGCTCACGTTAATGTTGTAGAAGAACTGCGCCTTAAGGGAGACATTTCAGGAGGCAGTTTCTTCTGTAAGAAACTCACATACCAAGTAATACTTCCAACAAGTATTTCATAATAGTGGTAAATAACTACTATGGAACGTGTACCAAAAAGAATCATCCGATTTTACAGGCCTGTATTTCTGAAACTAAGCATAAACAATGAATTTTGTTTTTTTATGAACGGGAAACTCAGTTTTTTATGTGTTCAATATACCCGTTTTTGACATGCACAGCATACGTCAATGCAGTATTTACATTGTTCCCACATTGCAGCCAGGATGTCTTGAGTTTCAGCTTCCACAGCTGCTGTTATGCGATATCTCAGTTCATTCATTGTTGGTAACGGAAGCACATAAACAAGAGGTTTGTTTTTTATAAACCCTCAGAAGAAATAATAACATAGTCAGGTCCGGTGACCTTGGAGACTCGTAATGTAAAGCTGAATCATTCGATCCAGTCCGACCGATTCAGCGTTCAGTAATCCTTTGATTTAAAAATTCCCGCTCTTCCAGATGCTAGTGTGGCGATGCCCTATCCTGTTGGTAAATGGATTCTTTCGAAACAGCCTCCAACTGTGGAAAAGCAAGTTCTCAAGCTTATCGAAGTATATGCTTCCAGTAACGGTGTTCTCGACAAAGAAAAATGGACCCTACGTCCTTTCCCGCGAAACTGGACAAAATACATTTTGGAGAGCCCCTCTCGTGTTGTACAAATTCATGTGGTTGTTCCATACCCCATATTCTCACATTATGACGGTTCACCTTTCCATTTAAATGGAATGTTGCCTCATCACTAAACAATAAGGGTGAAAGAAAACTGTCATCCTACATCTTGCCAAGAACGAAATTACGGAACTCCACACGTTGTTGTTTGTCACTTCACGAAGAGCTTGCAGTAGCCGAGTGCAAACGTCGACACAACACACGCAAGACGGACATGGGAGGATGTTGAGCTGTCGGGCTGCACGGCGAACGGATTTCTACGGACTCGTGGAACTAGGCGGATGCTTTCGGCGTGTGTGCCAGACACTGGGGACGGCACTGCGATTTGCCTTTACACAAACAATCTGTTTCTCGGAATTGTTCATGCCAACGTCTAATGCTCTGTGCAGTAGGAGGATCCACACAATACGAAAGTCATGCTGAACAGTTATTACTGACCCGTACTGCGCGAGACGTAGAACACAAAACGTTTCATGTTGTCCCGACACCATTTTTACTAGAACTGATGTGGGAGCACATTGCTGATTCCTAGCGGGAACCGTGTAAAACTCTAGAGTTTGCTCTTTACAGAAGTACGCTGTTCACGCTCATATCTCAAATATCATAATTACGATTTTTTTGTAGTCGGATGCTTCTTTTTGATACACTCTGCATTTTGTATCTTGAATTGTTCAGATTGTTTTATCATTGACATGAAAGGTCGCCTATGGTGTGTACACATGTTTTATCCAGATTATTGTGTTTTAAGCAAATACTGATGTACACATCTGTCAGTCCCTGTCTTCTAGACAGGCACACAGATCAATTCACTTTCACAAGCTGCGACATTGTCGCGAATAAAACAGTGACCCATATATAGAATAAATTTCCTTTACTGTACGTCTGTGGTCACAAATCTTTTTGTCAAATCTGTTGACAAAAAATTTCGTGACCATAGACGTAAAGGAAAGATCAATTGACTGCTCTTGCCCTATGTATCGGGACACTAAATAGAAGTTTGATTGTTACAGGACGACAGTTTTTCCCGATACAGTTAACATAAATATTGTTTTACTATATTACCCCAAGAAAACACTAGACATATGAATTGTTGTACGGGTTGTGGCAAAAGCTCTTAGCCAAAACTTCACATTGGTAGTTCGTTTCGTTGTTCCTTTAATTTGTGCTGACAGTAGTATTGTATTCACTGGAGGTGCTGGTAAAAAAAATGTTACCTACACAGTTGAGAGGTACAGTATTGGAAATAATCCATTATTAGATTAGCTGAGGTAATATCTTGGTGAGCATACAGAACTGCATGAAATAAACAACCGTGCGATAATAATGCAATGAAGATTATTATGGCTTGCCATCATGCAAAAAGAAAAGGTTCGAATGGCCCTGAGCACTATGGGACTTAACTGCTGTGGTCATAAGTCCCCTAGAACTACTTAAATCTAACTAACCTAAGGACATCACACACATCCATGCCCGAGGCAGGATTCAAACCTGCGACCTTAGCGGTCGCGCGGTTCCAGACTGTAGCGCCTAGAACCGCTCGGTCCATCATGCAAAGGAATTGTTTCGAAATACCAGTCCTGTGGGGAAGTTGATGTACGGACGAGAAGTACATTTTCTTCACCGTTGATGTTTTAATTTGAATGACAATGCCAAACAATGGGAGATTTGAGGAGAACAATCCCGTTAATTATACCCATAAAAGACTATTATTATTCCTTGTTTACACCTCTCCGTTAAATACGATATGGCGGAGTTGTGGTGAGATGATAGTGTTCCAAAAGCATTGTGTTCGCCACGTGCCCGGCCACAGCGTAGGTGATTTGTGTAGCACAAGACGTAATGAAATCGGCAATAACGAGGCAAGTAACCACAGATGGCAGGGGCACGCGGCGCGCGGACGCGGCCTTGGCTTCTGCGTGACGTCACATGGCGGCACTCTGCGCAGGCGCACAGTTCTCCCGCCCCTTTGTGGCTGGTGCGCCGTTGATGTTCGAATGACATTCCTGCGTGTGCATGCACGTTCGCAAAACGAATAGTGTTTGCACACGTAAAAAGTCGCGCTGTCTACACAGAAGACACTATTTCTTCGTATCGGCGGCTACTGAGATCCTTATATTGAGAGCTTACATTTTTTCCTCGCTAACCTAATTGGTATCACGAATTCAATTACATGTTATCTCGGATATTAACGGCGTGCAACAGTCTGTAAAAAGCATTCGGTGTAGTGGGGTTAGAAACTTAGGAACTTTTTCAGAAAGTACCTAGCAGAGTTCGGGATTAAGTAAGTTTTTCTTAGCCAATTAATGAAGTTCTTCCGACACTGATTAGGAAATTAATTTTCATTAATTTACTAAAATTCTGCGTCAGTTCGACAACTCCATGTCAGATATATTCGCTTAATTAAAATGTGTTTTATAGTGAGTGTTCCAAAAGTTGCAATATCACGCGTTTACTCATTAGGAAAAATATATTTAAGTGAAAATATTTAAGACGCCGGAATCTTAATAGACTTCGTATCTGCTAAAGTTACCCATTTGGCTCTTTACAGTTCATACCTTCACAGCATAAAACATACCATTGGCCCATACAGTCAATTCGACATGCATACAATCTTTGTCGTGATATTTTGCCTCCTTACAGTATGATTTCTAGTGTTGCAGAAGCATTAGTATAATAACTAATCGGGGAAGTAGCTAGCTAGGCTAGCTACTTCGCTGTCTTCAGGTCACTATACGAAACCACCAACGTAGGTATACATCGGAAAATCCAAAATGAGCCTCCTCTTACGCATGTACGGGCTTGCAAGCGGTCCACGGTACTGTAACCTCATGTTACAGCTAACTGCGAGTCATGTCAGCGATAAAATAGTCTATATCTGCGCTATAACTGCAGTGCGACGTGAGTCGTCCCTGAGCAAACGAAGGAGGCAGCCTCCATATATCTTTCCTCACTAGAACCAGAGTAAGGATAAGTGATTTTCGTGTTAAGATAATGTTGATTTGTCGTTTAAATTTCGCAGCCTAGAGAGAATCGGAAAAATCTGATATTCCTATTTGACCCAGTGAAATCGATGCTCAAGACTGTCCTGAACTTACGTAATCAAGCTATTAACCGTAAACTAGTTCCGTGATTTGTGTGATATCGCTCTCTCTCTCTCTCTCTCTCTCTCTCTCTCTCTCTCTCTCTCTCTCTCTCTCGGGGTGATTGTCTCTCTAATTTGTTTTATCTTCAATATCATTCAACTTTCATATTAGCCATTAAATGCTGTATAGGAAACACTTTCGGTTGAGGCTGTACGTATGAACAGTACCATATCTGTTTGTTGCACACGGAGACAATAAGTTCACATTATGGGCCTAACATAAAAGGAATAACTGCGTGCAAACGTGTGTGTCAGGCCGAGTATGTGTATCTTTACACAGCTTTTAGCCGCAGATGTTGCAGCACTGTACAGTAGCGTGGGAAGCATTTCCTCACGATTGCACACGGCAATCTATGGAGCTCAGTCTACGAACAACATGGACAGATGTCCCTAAAGAAAAGAAAAGAATAGAAAAGCTAACAATATGGGTAGTGGAATACAAATCCGAAGGCGTGGGGTTTAGTCTTCGGTTGGCTTTTTGATTTTCCCTGTCACTTACTGCATATTTCACCTATTGTAGTGATTTGCATATGTGAAAAATGCCAAGTTGCACCATGGCTGGGAGTCTTTAAACTGTTACTTTCTCTCTATATACGGTCGTATAAGTGAATTCAAATTACGCAGGAAGGCAGAGGCGTATCATCACCAGTTGGACTATGGCGAGTAAAGCACTGCGATGTTCAGACCACCCTTCGTATTGATGACAACTTTATCCTTACCTAAGCTGTGGTGACAGGACGTCACGAGTATTAATAGACCTGCGCTCACATACGTCAGTTCGTACGTCACATAGAATACCCAGATGCGATCTAGTGGATTTTTCATTCATTCGTTACGTTACGCGCCGCTAAAGACAGGTGTATCGGGGGATTATGGAACTGACGAACCTCCAGGTCGCGTCAGAGACGAGTAAGCGTGTAATATGTTCGTTGTCTCATCGGAGCACGGCAGCTGCGAGATGAGCCAGCGATGGCTGCAGCAGTGACTTGTCGGTGGAAGTTTTCCGTTGCAGACGTGGCAGTAAAAGTCCGCGCTGTGGGCCTTGTCCCGCTGACCTACTGCTCAGCGCGCGCTCTGGCCCCCGCCTATTGATTCCACGGTATACAGCGCCACGCTACAGCGCGCTACGCCCCCGCTGCTGACACCGACCCCCTCCATCCTCCCCCGCGCGTAAGTGGTGGCCCACGTGTGCAGCTTACACGCCCGCGGGCCGCTACGTTGACGCGCGTCGCGGCCAGCCGAAGCCTGCCCGATCTTCTTATCGCTTATATAACGTACAACGTCATGCTAAGACTGCTATACCAGTCTGCCGCTTCGTCTACCTCTGGTCCAATATCTCTAGTGTGGCACTCTGTTGTTGAATTTGACTATTTTTTTAAATCTGCGTGAAATGTTGGGGGTGAATTTTATTATGCTGTAAGATCACAAATAATGGTAAACCATCTACTCGGCTACTGAATATTTGTAACATTTTTACACATATCATGGTGACTGGAAGAATTAGAGTAGCTCTGAGGCGATGTCGAGACATGGCCCATGAATGTAATTCAGCATAATATGATCATACACTCTCATGTGTTACAGATATGTGGAAAGGAAAAACCCTGGACAGAAATTAATAAAAGCAACTGAAAGTAACTTACATTAGACTGCTCAGAAATGACAAAATTCGTGAGGAACTTGATATCTTTGCCGTGATTGAAAAGATCGGAATCGAGATTATAGATGACAATGATGTCGACACACATTATGAAAGGAAGCCAGAGTCAGGTAGACTGCGCCAGTAGAAGTAAGACGAAAGAAGAGGCTACGAGACGAAAGTTATATAGTGGACCGCAAACGGTTATTCTGCTTGACCTATTCTGGTGGTGGTGATCGGTTTCGAAATGACTTTCATCGGGTGAGTTACGAAAGTCGGTCGGTCGGTGCTGGTTCAAGTATTAATGGTGGGACTGTTAAATTGTGTTGGCGAAGATCAGGTCCCTGCACCAGAAGGGGGTTGTCTAAGAGCTTAGCTGTGTTTAAAGCCGAATGTCCTATTGTGTAAAGCTCGATCACCTGTTCTCAGCACGACAATTTCAGTCATAGCTCAGTGTTTGCTACTAATCTTTATACGTTTTCATCACTATCATTTACAGATTTAAAAGTTTGTTTCGAAAACGGGGGCAGGGACTCGGGTCATTTCTTTGTATTTTATGAGGAGTAGGAGTAGGAGGAGGAGGACGAGGTGGTGGTGGTGGTGGTGGTGGTGGTGGTGGTGGTGGTGGTGGTGATCAGCCCAAAGAACGATTTGGTGCATCTTGTCCCCCTGTGCAAGTTTTTTCATCTGCTTAACTGATGTATCCTATATCCATGTGAACCTTGTTGCTGTGTTTCAACATCAGTCTCACTCTAGCCTATTATTTTTACTTCCCGCACTTCTTCGTATTACCAAAATCACAATTCTTTTATTTCTTGTGTCATGTCATATTATTTTATCCCTTCTTTTAATCAAGTTTTACCTTTAAGGTATTTTCTACCCAATTTGGTTCAGTACCTCTTTTTCATTTACTCCATCTACTCACCAGCTTTCATCTGTTGCGCTACATTTCAAAATGTTCTTTTTTTTCTCATTTGTGCTGTTTGGCATTCACATTTCACTCCAATAAAAGACTGTACTCGAAAGTAATACTTTCAGAAGACACTTTCTAATATTTAAATTTATATTCGGTTTTAAAATACTCTTTTTCATACTTTCCTTTACTACTTTGCAATTTTATATCCTCATTGTTTCTGTCATTTGATTGCCTAACTAGCTAAAGTCATCCATTACTTACCTCGTCTTGTTTCTTAATCTACTTTCTTGAGTATCGTTTCATTTAGTTGACTGTATGACATTAATGCTGTTTTACTTTTGTAATGTAATATATAAACTCTTTTTCATAACAGTCCATTCCGTTCAGCTCAACTCCCATGTTCCTTGCCGTCTCTTTGCAAAATTACAGTGGGATCAGTAAGCCTAGTTCTTATCCCAACCAGAACTTTTAATTCTCATTCGAAAGTTCTCTGCGTCTTCTGTACAAGTTGTGCATGCTCTTTTACCCATATATTTTATCAGTAGTAATTTCAGATTTTCAAGTAGGGTGTTGTAAGAACTTACATGAACTATATATGTTTCGATGTGCATATTCAGTATCTACGGTGATGTGAAAAGCTAAAAGATCAGCGATGCCTATCGTTCCTTGCGTCTCTGGTGGTGATGAACCCGCCGTAGGGGCTCTATCTTTCGCGCTGTAGCATCCTTTTAATGGGTAGACAATTCGTCTGCCGTCGCAGTGTGCTTAGCGCGGAGAAAGATACTGGTTAGGCCGGCGACGCGCACTGGGCGAGTAATTGCCGGAGGCAGCTATGGACCCGACCTTGGCCCCGTTTCGACCGCGCGCCCAGTCCAGAGGAAAGCAGGAATCAAGAGCACGCGTGCCACACCGCAACTGCATCGCGTCCTTTCACGTCTCCGTCCGCTGATTCACTCTACGGCCCGCAGATTGACGGAGGCCCCGGAGGGAGGTAAAAAAGCAGTTTCCCTTAGACTGCGCTCCGTAAAGGCGCATTTGACCGCGTAATTGACTTAAAATACGGTGCCTATCCGAAAAATACTAGAGTAGGTAAAGCAAATTTATTAGAAAAATTTTAAAACAAAACTTTTGTATTACTTCTCAGTATAAACACAGTTCACATTTGAGCATTTAACGGGGTTTTTAACGAGCTGACCAGTTCCCTGTGTTGATGGAGAAAGCACCGAGCACAGAAGTTTCGAGATCCTGATTGTTTAGTCACGATCTCAGCCAAAACACTCAGATGAATATCCACCAAGTTGTCTGGAGTTGAAATCTCTAATGTGCCTGTATTGTTAATTTTCTGTACCAGTTTGTTGACACTTTTGATATGAACGTTCGTCTTTTCCTCTTAAACTACGTAATTGATGCACATCTGCACCCACCTATTCAGCAGAAGCTTCACTGCGCTTATCAACAAGCTTTGAAATTTTTTTGCTATTAAAACGCGTGTATCACGACGGATTACACTTCTGACGGGACTTTAATTTGCAACGCTCGTTTTGAACGGCCGGTGCAAAGAAACAAGTAGGAATGTGGCTTCCTCGCTATCGCAAGGTTTGTCCTCCACCTTCCCGCACGTGGCATTACTTTCTATGCTACATGAAAACGGAAGTAACTTTGCGGATTGCCCTTATATACTGATTTCTTACATCGTCTAAATAAATTGCCTCAAAGAAGTGACATTTACGCGCTACCGTATGTACAAATAAAAAATGTCATACTTTAATGCACATATGATGTCTCAGCTTCTGTCGTAACACGTCGTCTTCCGTCCGTTATTAAAAAAAATCCTCACTTGTTTACTGTGATTGAATAATAATTCAGGACACGTAGGCGTCTAGAGCAGTGCCTTTTTCAGGTCTTCAACGGCAGACTTTCAGGCGATTGTATGCGAAAAGGTGGAAAATTATCTTAGAAAATTATTATTTAGCGTAAATCTGTATTTTACACTACACAAATTTAAATGTTTAATTACTAACAATGTAGTATTGTAATAGGTAGGTACAATGATTTAACGTTCTTGCATCGTAACTCATTTACGAGAATTATTTTTTGGTAAAATTAAAAGTCGAGGAAAGAGCCTTTGACTGCCATAGGTCTCAAAACTGTTCAATTCGGTGCAACTCATATTGTAACACCAATAAACGTCTCGCCTTAGTCAAAATGGGATTGTTTTTATGCACTGCAAAAGATATAGAAAACACTTCTGTCTCTTGTTTCGGAGTCACAGGTAGTCATATTGGAAATTTTTACCATGATTATACAAGGTGTACAACTTTGCTTCCACCATTTTTTCCCCCAACATTTGAATCTTTAATGAAACAGACTGGTTACACATGTATCATTCGAAGTATTTTCCATCGCTGGCCACAGCTTTCTCCCATCTTTCGGGCAGTGTAGGAAACCCGCATCGAAAAAATTGTCCGTCTTTTGAAGTGATCCACGAATCGATCCAATTTGTGACTTCTTCACAATTTGTGACTTCTTCATGAGATCGGAAGCGTTGGTGAGCCAGGCCATGCACCATTGATCTAAACAGGTGATAGTTAGAGGGAGCAATTCCTGGAGAAAACGGCGGGTGGGATAGGACTTGCCGTTTTAACGTTTTCAAGTACGTTTTGATCTCTTTTGCAACGTGGGGTCGAGCGTTGTCGTGCTGCAAAATAACTTTGAGTGCTTCTCGCTGTATTACGGCCGTTTGTATTTTAATGCTTTGCTCAAACGCATTAATTGCGGTCGATAACGAGCACCCGTGATTGTTTCACTTTGTTTTAATACCTCATAGTACACGACGCCGAGCTGGTCCCACCAAATGCAGAGCATGATCTTGGAGCCGTGAATATTCGGTTTGGCCGTCGACGTGGCAGCATGGCCGGGATATCCCCATGATTTTTTGCGTTTAGGGTTATCATAATGAACCCATTTTTCATCCTCGGCCACAATGCGATGCAGAAATCCCTTCTGTTTTTGCCTCGTAAGCAACTGTTCACAAACGCCGTTCAGCGTCTCTTGGTTTCGGCTCATACGGGACCCAAGTTCCATCTTCCTGAATCATGTCCATAGCCTTGAGACGTTTTGAAATGGCTTACTGTGTCACTCCCACTAATCGTGCCAATTCTTCTTGAGTTTGACGCGAGTCTTCACTCAGAAGTGTCTCCAATTCTGCATCTTCGAAAACATTCTCTCTTCCACCACTATGCTGGTTACGACGTTACAATCATCGTTCTTGAAGCGTTGAAACCACTCACGACACGTTCTTCCGCTAATAGCGTTCTTACCATACGTACTTGAGAGCGTTCCATGAGACTCAGCCGCTGTTTTCTTCATATTGAAACAGAACAGTAACACCTCCCGCAAATTATTAGGCTCGTAAACTGGCATTTTCAATTAAGAACAACTTTATGATGCCGACACAAATATACTAATGTTTGAATGAGGTTGTGTTGACCGAGGTCCAAGCTAACTGCCTGACGTCTGCGATCTGTTTCTTTCGGCCGCTACTTCCCGTTGTCGCCACCTATCGGCAAACGGCGGAAGCAAAGTTGTACGCCTTGTAATTAATTGTTGGTTGCAATAAGTATGTTGAAGCACGATTGATACTTTATGCAGACTTCAAGGATTTGAAACGCGCTCTTCCAAAGCTGTCAGCGTGTTTTTACTGTGTGACGATCGAAGTCTGTAAAGTCTGGTATCGTTCTCAATCTATTTCAGTAACGAGCTGTTGCTTGGGAACATCGACAGTACAATATTTCGAGATACTGCTTGTATAGTGTGATTCCCACATTGAAAGGCGGCCGACTATTCCTAATATGTACCTGAAGCCACTATCGTGGAGAATTCTTCATAACTGCTGCTTAGGTGTCTTACAACAACGTACAGTTTCACACAGCCATTCTCGCTACGTCACTACATGTCGAATAAATAATAGACGTAACATATCTTTATACCTAAGAATTCACATACATACAGACAATAAGGCGTAGGTATTTGTGGCTAAGATTATGTTTCCAAATATACCATTCCTTATCAAGGCTGTGGGGATATTTAGTTGGTTGCTGCAGCTGCTAATTCCCTCCAACATATATCCATCGTGTACTAACTCACTCTTTATGCCCAGTTTGCGGGGACCTATTTGAAAAGAAATAAAAGCTGTAATGCAGTTTTTTCCCTCTGTTGGGCTAAAAAAACAAATGCGCATGAAAAGAGAACAAATTTTAAAAAAATGTAATTGAAGTTTTCATTGAGTCGATGTAACTTGCATAGTAAGTAATCGTAAGTCGCTATGCGATAGTAATTTACTTCCCCACAAAATATATGTAAATAAGTAGAGTCTCATACCCACAGATTAAAAAGTTTCTAAAATTATGGATACCAAATTCAACCTTGAATTAGCAAAGGGCTCGCTCTCAACGTTTGCGATTACAATCCACGTACGACACGTCTAGTACTAAGCCGTTTTCCATTAGAACTTCCGTTCATAAATTAAGAATATCTGTAACTCACTCCCTACGATAAAAGTGGACCAGTACATTAATAAAATCTTATTCCACTGAAAAAGCCTTCCACCAAGTAAAATTCACCAGTATGCGTTTCTAAACATGAATGCAAACTATCTTATTTCTAACATACATGTACGAAACTGGAAATAAAATATCCGAAAGAAGTAATTGGATTTAAGTTTTGAAGAGAATGCTTAAAGATATAGAAAATCACAACATTAACTTATACATAATTTTCAATATCTTTGGTAATATGCGCCTTTCATTGTCTTAGCTGCAGTAGATGTTCTTCAGGCAAAGAGGCGGTGTACTTGATTGGGACTCGTGTAGAGAACGTGCGTTGTTATGAATGAAATATTTTTGGATGGTAGTATTAATTAGTATCTAGAAACGTATCCGTAAGTTTGAAAGGAAATCAGACCACAAAAGTATCTTTAATTTATCCTCATTGAGCTAATCTTTGTTATTAAGTTGTGAAAGCCGATGTAATTGAGGTAGATTGCTCATCTCTCGTTCTCTTATCAAGAGAGATGCGTATTATCTTGCGATATCTCTTCAGAAATTACTCGCAGTATCTATTTTGACAGCCTTGTGTTGAAAGTACGGTTCACTTTGCTGCTGCTGATTTTTTCACCTACATAGAAAGTATTATAGAGAGAAAATACTCGAATGTTGACACAGTCCACTGTTTTTGTTTTTAGTTACTGAATTTACTAACATGGTGTGGAATTTTACTACCCATCCACGATATTATTGCACTTTTCTGCTACCTTTAGATCAGTTGTGCATGTACCATCAACTTTAATTACGCGCTGACTCACGATAAGGGCCTCCACTCCCAGGTGCAATAATAATGTGGGCAAGTAACAGGTGATTCTGGAAAGAGCTTTCCGTTCCTGTAACTGTTTCACATACAGGAGCTATTCATTCATCATTCGGCGGATGAGCAACAGATTTCTTATACCTTTGTGAATGACATCTTCTTGTTTATAAGTATTCATCCAGTCGACAAATGCTTGAAACGACTGTATATTGTTGCAAAACTGCGTTGAACTAGTTGAGTATTTACGTAACTTTTTCGTCACAGTAGAAAACAGCTCCATAATATTTAGACCCAAAGCTCTACAAGTAGCAACACTGTTTCATTGGGAGAGCAAGTACGTGATTCCTCTACAGCGGCTTAGTACAACAATAGCCACAATTTTCAGAATGTCGACCGTCGCGTTTGGATAAAACGTACTCGCAAACTAAGAGTTATGAGCATGTCATTTGTCCCCTTATTAGCGGTTGAAATTGTGCTTTGGCAACTTTACAACGCACGTAATTTACACTTTTTTTTAAAGTAGAGGTGTTAACGTTGCAAGATGTGTATGCAGTTTCTCCAGATCAGATTTGCTGATCAATTTAGACTGAATGTTTCCTTGCGTTTAATATATCTTCTGCTATCGCAAGGCCACGGTCCCGTAACTTATTGTAGCTTCAACCTCATTTAGGCGAAGCAGAACTTTTGACACAGGTACCAGTTAACTTCTACCATTTGAAAACCCAAAAACATAGTACTATTGGAAATTACCTGTTCTCAGCCCTGCTATATGGAGGCGAGACGTAAGATTTAGTCAGATAATGAGAATGCTTTATTCAGGGAAGAAGTTAGAAGACGGAGCGGGAATGATTGTTTATAGTATCGAAATTGGATAGAATATGAACATGGGACATAAAACGAGGTAGAACAAAAAATGAGAAGGGAAAAAAATTACGTTATTGTATATACTGCAGCAAATAATGCCAGAGAGAGAGAGAGAGAGAGAGAGAGACTAGATACGGTACATGCGTATAAAAAGCGTGGGAGACAGCGAAGTTACAGATATTGCCATCGAGCCGCCATTGTCAAATCTGGCGGGCAGCCAAGACGGCGCATGCGCACCAACTAATATGCCGCCTGCCGCGGGGGTGGTTGACCATCTGCGCTGTTGCTCGAAACCGGCCCCAGCAAAGGGAGCGCTTCGGGCACCTGCGCCGACAGCTGCGCCTTGGCGGCTGGCAACGTATCGAACCACCCAAGAGCTTAAGTTACTTCGCAAGCGTGCCACTTTATTTCATGGCTAACGTCAGAGCCCGTTACGTAGTCTTCTCCCACGAATTTTCACGAACTTTTGACAACGCAACGATGTGTGTGTGTCATGATTAGATGTAACGGAGCCTCACCTATTGCTCCGAAAGCTCGGAACTTCCGATTGAAATTGTACATAGGGTTCCGGCTCAATTAGTGTTGAATCGAAGGTTTCACCGAAGGTGTAGGTTCAAAATTTTGAACACCAAGCATAAAATATGAAATAACCACAGCAATGTTACTATGTGTATACATCATACTGGATACATAAAGAGATGTTAGATGAATGTGACACACTGTGAAACAGCAATTGTTTTGTTTCTGATTGCGAATGGAACATTATACGAGGACTGCGATCGGACGTGAGTTGTACCGTTCACCATTTATTACTTTATGGAAGAGATTCGAAAATAAATAACAAATGTAAACAAATCTGAAAGCTGTTCCTTAAAATTTTGGGCGTGCGGCCGCATCAATTCAGCTTCTTCTTGTAATTTTTCTGCTGAATACCGTCCAGCCATCTTCAGAGTGAGCTGAGGTGACTAACGCTCCAGCACTTGTTCCGTCCTTTTAAACCCACTGCGTATGCGGCCAGAGATACACAAGGCGCCAGAGACGTTGATAGGCGGCAAAGAGGTTTAACATATGCATGGAAGTTAAATCTATGGCTGCGCAGTCGATTTCAGCCGAAATATTAGAAGAAGAAGCAGCCTGAATTTATGCGGCTGCACGCCCTAAATTTCATGGAACAGTCTTTGCGTCGCGAAAACATGAAGATGCAAATCTGAAAGCATTTGAATCATTTATGAAGAATACAGACTGAACTACAGAAAAAACAGAACAACTCAGCGAAGCAGCTTTGGGCGCGGAGCGCTAGTGTTAACACGCGGTTAGGTACTAATTACAATTTCGTTTTCAGGTTCAGGACGGGAATAAAGACAGATCAGGGTTCTTACATGACCCAGGTTCAACTCCCTCGGGTTTGTTTCAACTCATTCGGCAGTTTTTTCTTTATTAGTGTTTCTTTTTATTTAAATAACACCTATTTCCATTACGATGTGTCTTGTAATCGTCAGTTATATAAGTAATTTACGAAAAAACTTATTTTGTTATATGAATAAATAAATTGTTTTACAGTGCAGCTATTCAGAAACGTAAATGCCGACTGCAGCGAAACAAGTTATGCAGCCTCCGGTTCCGGTAAAACGAACTCCGTCGCATTTGTAGTTATGATCAATTGGGTAACGCGTACGAGCTCGTCTTTTTCATCATCGTTTTTCCTCGCTGCGTTTAGTTCTTGCCCATGTGGTGTCAACGTTCAGAGAGCCGATAGCTTATTCCTATATTTAGAGTTATTCCGTTTTCCACTTTATATATTTTCTATTGCCCGACTGTAGTACCCACGCAATGGCTTACATTGAGATAGTAGTAGATGAAAGGTTACACGAAACATCATGCTAGTTACAAATGCGTAGTTCCATATGTAAGATTTGAGGGCGCTTGTCTACTGCATAAATTGTTTGGTCTTATTATATTTAAATTATTGTCTTTAACAAAACATTCACACTTGTGATCAAAAGTATCCGGACACCTGGCTGAAAAGGACTTTAAAGTTCGTGGCGCCCACCATTGGTAATGCTGGAATTCAATATGGTGTTGGCGCACACTTAGCCTTGATGACAGCTTCCATTCTAGCAGGCATATGTTCAATCAGGTGCTTGAAGGTTTCCTAGGGAATGACAGCCCATTCTTCACTGAGTGCTGCACTGAGGAGAGGTATCGATGTCGGTCGGCGAGGCCTGGAACGAAGTCTCGTTCCAAGGCATCCCAAAGTCTCGTTCCAAGGCAGCCCAAAAGTGTTCTATAGGACTCAGCTCAGGAAAGTTTTCTCACTTCCCGCCTAACTGTTATATTACGGGGGGTGTTCAATAACGAATGATCATAATTTTTTTTGACAAGGTATCTTTGCTCATCCTCATAACTCTGCTGGTCCTTCTCAAAGAAGTCTGCCATGTATGCGATGCATGGTTTCCGCCAGTCTTCAAATAGATGGTGGAAACCATTTTTTGAGAGGACCTTCAAAATCGCCTCCGCAGCCTTCACCACTGCTTCTGATGATTTATAATGCTTTCCACGAAGGCGTTTCTTCATGTTAGGGAATAGAAAAAGTCACATGGGCCTAAATCCGGAAAATAGGGAGCATGAGAGATGCACTGCACGTTGATTTTTGCGAGATATTCAGGAACAACATTGGCTATATGCGGCCGCGCATTATCGTGGTGCAGCATCCAGCCTACTTCACGGAAAAGTGGTGTTTTGCGCCTGATATGGACTTGCAATATTTTCAGGCCATTCCTGTAGTATTGTCCTGTTACTGATGTGTGTGCAGCTACAACGTGCAGATAAACCGTTCCGTGAATATCAAACAGTGAGATGACCATAACTTTCCCAGCAGAAGCAACCGCTTTTGCCTTTTTGGAGGTTGGCGATGGAGATTTCCACACTGAGCTTTGCTGTTCGCTCTCAGGATCAAAATGATGTAGCCAAGTTTCATTAGCAGTGACTAGATTTGAAAGACACTCCGGATCCTCCTCTAACACCAACTTTAACTGCATGCAGACCTGCACACGAATGTCCTTTTGTTCGGGAATCAACAGTTTTGGAACCCATCGCACACAAACACGTGTCATGTGTAATTTTTCAGTCACCAACGTGTGGGTGGTACTCAATGAAATGTTCAGTATTTCAGAAAGTGATCTTAAGATAATTCGTCGATCCTTTCTCACGACGACAGCAGCAGTGTCAATGTTTTTTTCCGTAAAAGCAGTAAATGAAGCACGGGGTCCACCTTCCTCTGAAATTGATTGTCTCCCCTCTTTAAACATTTTAAACCACCTTCGAGCTGTGCTGTGAGGAAGAACAGACTCTTCATAGGCCTCCTGTATCATTGTATAGGCTTCCACTGAAGATTTGTTGAGACGAAAGCAGGATTTCAAAGCCGCATAATGTTCTTTTTTTATTGAACAGTCCTCGTACTTGCAGTGGATCCTGATGCGGTTTGGAATTCCCGTGTGAGGATCTGGATAGATCTGCCTATTACGCATTACGACCCTCTGAGCAACTGTCGTCGGTTTTTGTCAGTCAACAGACGAGGTCGGCCCGTAAGCTTTCGTACTGTACGTGTCCCTTCACGTTTCCACTTCTCTATCACATTGGAAACAGTGGACCTAGGTATGGTTAGGAATGTGGAAATCTTGCATGCAGGCGAATATCAAGTGACACCCAATCACCTAACCACATTCGAAGTCCGTGAGTTCCGCGGAGCGCCCCATTCTGCTCTCTTACGATGTCTAATGACTACTGAGGTCGCTGATACGGAGTACCTGGCAATAGGTGGCAGCACAATGCACCTAATATGAAAAATGTATGTTTTTGTGGATGTCCGGATGCGTTTAATCACATAGTGTAATATCTCAAAATACACTCTCGTGGGTTAGCACTTTTTACTGGCGACGCAGTTAGTTTTGTAAAATTAGAATACGGAACTAAGAGCTCATATACAGAAAATTGGAAACACGGCACATTGTGCGAGATCATCTGAAATGAGCTGGCTGTTTACATAAACGGAAATATAGTAGTGTGAAACTGTCTGCCGGGGTCCTTCCGTCGACGGAGAGAATGGCGCGCAATGACAGCGCTCCGAAACTCGAATCCAGTCAGGGATCTCGGATATCTTATCCACGGCTAATTGGAAGAACATAATATACCATACTATACTATAACATTGTAATATTGCGTTCTGTGTGACGTAATGTCTCTTTGTCGCAGGTTGTGGCGACGATCATGTTTACTTCGTGTGTTTCCTAAATTTCTCTCCCCTTCGTATCGTTATTATCTGCTACGAACTATCATTGGTATTTTGTGTATATTCCTCTCACGCCTCCGTTTACGCCAAGGACACAAAAGCGTACTTAACAGGTTAGGGGGGTCTCGCGAGTATCAGTGGTTCAGTAGTGTTGGTATTTAATGGGCGTTTTTAACGATATTGAGAATCATACTTTCGCCTTAAGTACACTGATAGCCACGTGACTAATTAGCTGTAAAATAGTAAGAGGCTCTGGATATTACATTCGCATGCTTTATATGTTTTCGGAGATATCAGTGTACATTTCTCTCTGTTGCATTAAATAGGAATAAGATGCAACAGAACCTTCTAACTAATGGGAAGACCTATCGATGGCCATCTTTGCTTCTTGCTAACTTGTCTTACTCTATTTTTATATACACTGAAAAAAAATCACACCAAGGATGAGTTGTACGGCATAAAATGACGTGTCACTGATCTCATTTGTACTAAGATCGCAGTATGCACGAGATACCTAGTGCCTCCACCGCCCTGAGTGGAAAGCACAAGTTCGGAATAATGTTCAACTACCTGCAGTTTTCTATAGTTGTCCCCTGCGCAGAAAACAGCACGTACATCGTGAGTCCTTTATCCTGATGGTGTAACAAACTGTTAGAGAGGAACTGGTATGGTATAAATAATTAAATTTTGAAGTGGTATGTTTAAACTGGACGGCACTCATTTTTTATTAGCAGAATACGAGAAACTGCACAATTACATACCGCTGTTCTAACCCAACATGCTCTACCAAGTGTCGACTTGCTTTCGTGGCCTACTCGATCACCATATCTGTCTCCAGTCGTGCTCATATCGGACATCATCGATCATCGGACGACATCTCCAGCTTCATCCACAACCAGCATTAACCGCCGCTGTATTGACCGACCAAATGCAACAGGCATAGAACTCCATCCGATTAGCTGATATGCAGCACCTTTACAAGACCGAACGAGGTGGCGCAGTGGTTAGCACACTGGAATCACATTCGGGAGAACGACGATTCAAACCCGCTTCCGACCATCCTGATTTAGGTTTTCTGTGATTTCCCTAATCGCTTCAGTCAAATGCCGGGAGGTTACTTTGAAAGGGCACGCCCGATTTTCTTCCCCATCCTTCCCTAATCTGATGGGACTGATGACCTCGCTGTTTGGTCCCATCCCCCAAACTAACCAACCAATCTATTTACCTTTAAAACAATGCATGCACGTCTGCATGCTTGCACTTAACATTCTGGCCGTTATTAATGTAGCGTTTCACGTTTCTGACGGCTGACCTCGCGCTTACTTTAACCTGTGATCTTGCAGCGTCAATCACTTAAATATGACACCTAGACGAATGTATTCCCGAAATGTGATTACTCAACATTAATTATTTTTTGGTATTGCAATTTTTTCCATCTGTGTACGTCGGTGGGTGAGAAACAGCATACTGTAATTGAGTTTTGTATTCGAAGAATTCGTCCACACATAGGAGCACCCTCTTCTTCAGCAAGACAATGCCAGATCTCACAGAACGCTGGGACATCTGCAACAACCCGACGCCTTGGGTTCACTGTCATCTATCGTCCTCCGTACAGGCCCGACTGGATCCCATCCGATTTTCATCTCTTACCGAAACATAAAAAACGCTCTGGAGAACTTCATTTGATAGTGAGGAAACAGTGCAAGCAGAGGTGAGGTTGTGACCTTCGCAAACAAAGTCGAATATTCTACAGTATCAACAAATTGATCTCTCGTTGGGAGAAATGTGTTCATCGCCAGGGTGACTATGTTGAGAAATAAAGAAGTAGACAGGAAGAATAAAGATGTAGAGTGATACTAATGTTTGTGTTATTTAAAAAGTCTTGTTAGTTTTCGTACAAAAAATTCGTATTTCTTTTCCACACGCCTTCGTATATTTTACTCCGCAATTCGTCAGTCCTACAAAATGGTTGCGTAGTTGTATTTGTGTCATAGTGATCTGCTATTCTAACACACACTATAATGTACACCCATTTTCGACCGAGCAAGGTGGCGCAGTGGTTAGCTCACTGAACTCGCATTCGGGAGGGCGACGGTTCAATCCCGCGTCCAGCCACCCTGATTAAGGTTTTCCGTGATTTCCCTAAATCGCTCCAGGCAAATACCGGGATGGTTCCTTTGAAAGGACACGGCCGACTTCCTTCCCCATCCTTCCCTCATTCGATGAGACCGCTGACCTAGTTGTTTGGTCTCTTCCCGCAAACAACCCACCCCATTATCGAAACGTGTAGTCACAGTTGTATTGCTGTAGAATGTGTCATACGAGTAGCTGTCGGTAGCGTAAGCAGACGGAGCATTTGAAAGCAAACAACCACTGTACGAACCTTTGCTCGGCACATCAAAAATGACAGTCCTTTCAAATGCCAGGGTTAGGGGCACAACCCAATTTGTAGAAGTGATCCAGTCACTTTTCCTGGGCCCGCCCAGGGAATATTTGTGTCGTTTGATGACACTTCGTCGTGGACAACGTGCTGGGTTCTGTCTCATGAGCGAGAATGTACATCCGCGACAAGGCTGTGAGCAGCGGAATAGTAGGTAGTAGTTGCTACTGGCACTGTGCTGTTGTTGAAGGGAGAGGTGCGGCGCTCAGCGCTCCACTTTCTCCACGGAGTTCACAGACGGCGGGAAGATGCCTAGGCAAAAGCGAGGGGAGCCCTTTGCCGTTGTTGTCAAACTGCGCCGCGCTCTACCAGACCGCACCGCACCGCACAGCTCGGCGCGTCGCGTCGCGTCCCGTCCTCCAGTCTCCCTGGCGATCGATTCCGCCGGCGCGCACCGTTCCCAGCCGACGGCAGCCGTCGGCTTGTCTGCCGCCTCCTTGTTAGGCAACTCGGATTGCAGCGCACTGGAACAGAACTGCTACTGTCTCAGTTCTGTTTAACTGGGTTCTAAAGGGAAGGAAACGAAGGTCTTGTAGGAATTGAATGAAGAAAGGCATTTATGTATGGACGAAATATTTACTTGAAAACTTCGAGAGAACATTGCAACATCGATGTTGGGCTAAAGCTGTTAAGAGACAGCCACAAAATGTTGCTTTGTATTGTGGTTTTCAGTCCGAAGACTGGTCTGATGCAGCAACTCACAACGCTGTTCTTAATTTGTTCAAACCTCTCACCTCTGCATAACTGCTGCACCCTACAATCATTTGAAGTTGCTAATTTATTCAAGCCTTGCTGTCCCCTAGTATTGTTTCTGCTTCCAATGCCAAATTTCTTATTTCTTGATGCCTCCAGATGGTCTTAAGAGTGTGCTCCTTTTTTAAGTCAAATTATGGTATAACAACGTTTTCAGTGTAGAGATAGAACAACCTTCTTTATTGCTACCTCTTTTTAATGTTCTAAGACTCGTAGTACGGTTTCTGTAAAAGTTGTAAGACAGCCATTTGGTGTCTCTATTTTATCCGCGGTAACTTTAGAATTCCAAACAGTGTATTTGTCAACATTCTCCAATATTTTTCTAAATCTACAAATGCTGTTGTCAGACTATTGTACAATGATAAGCAAAAAGATTGCCCGGCCCGAGTAATTTAGAATCCGGGATCAGAGCATTGCGCATGGCCAAGTTCAGAAGTGCCAGTGTTCACAATTCTAGCTACGGCTCGATGTTCACATCGTGAAATATAAGCAACATATTAGTTAGGATACAGTATATATCGAGATTCACTGCAATTTGATTCATCGTACCATGTCTTTTGAGTCATTGCTCGAGCGCGTAGAAACGGTTGAAATAAAAGAACTCCGCGTCGGTAGAATTTCTGTAACGACGAGCGTTTCACTTCCATTTCAGTGGCTGGGTGGATAGGCTGACGATTCACGAACGTAAAGCACGAGAGTTCGAATCGAACTGGAGTCACTTGTTTTTTTTATTTTATTTATTTACATAGAACTATGCAGTTAATACATTAAACCTTAATTTGGTGCAAATTGTGCAGTTGTAGGCTTTTCTAGGTTCCACAGTCATTCAAGCGAATCCATTTTAGAGCAGTATTTAAGCAAACAGAAAATTGCTCATAGTAAAAATATTGAAAATGGATTTATTTATTTGTAATTACTTCGAGCGCCACCTGGTGTCTATAGTTGTCAGATGACAAGTATATCAGCTGACAGGTATATGTCATAGGTCTGCTTCAAAAGGGCTGCTTGTGAATGTTCGCGAGCGAGTAATTGTTCTCTCTGAAAACTGTGTTAGTGCATCTGAGTCAGGCCGTCGTTATGGTAAAATGTTACTTGCGCAGGTGTAAATAAAACAAAGCAGTTGACTCCTATTAGATTCGAACGCTCGTCCTATACGTTCGTAAACAGTCAGCCTATTCACTTATCCATTGAAACAGAGGTGAAACGCTCGTCATTGTAGTAATTCTACCGGCGTGGAGTTCTTATATTTCAACTGTTTCTGCGTGTTTGAATAATGATTTTCAAAAGAAATGTTAAAAATTAGTTAAATTGCAACGAATCTCGACATATAATGTATCCTAACCATTATATTGCTTCCATTTGACGATATAGACACCAAGACCGCGACAGCTGTGAACACTGGCACTTCTTAACTTGTTCTTAACTTGGAACATGCACAATGCTATGTTCTTGGGCTCTGAATTATTCGGGCCTGGCAATCTTTTGGCCTCTCATTGTACGTTCCTGTTCTAGCTTACTAATGGCATGGAGCGCTACTTCTTCAAAATTTGTAGCTATGAGACTGTAATGTGGCACCAATTCCCTCGAGAGACGCTTGAAAGGAAGTTTTTAGGTACTGACAAAGAACGCACAACCACATTGGTACACTGGTATAGCAGTAGGAGTCTTGTTGTTGCCGATAGTCGGGTAATTGTAGTTTCGGATATGGAAGATGCCATTTCATGTGCTACCAAAGATACAAGAAGAATAAGACAAGAGGTGCCTGGTAGTCAGTATGTAGAAAACAAAATATATGGGATAGCCAAACGAAAACTAGACAGACTATATATTACCTGCATGGCTCCGACGTTGCTAACGCAGGTAGAAGTGTGTATAGAAGTGCTCTCCATTGGGAATCAGGAAACAACATCGCGAACGTTCACCGCCAATTTGTTTCTTAGAGCATCTCCGTGGGAGGTCAGGTAGTCGTGTATGCCTTCGACTTCATTATGGAGGCCGGGAAAGAGGAACAGCGAAATGCAATGGTTGTTTTTGACTGCGAAAGGAGTGTCTGGGGGAAATTCATGCCCTAATGTCTGCTTTGTATGGCGAACACTGTATGTCACGTGCGCATGTGTTTGCGTTCAATAAACTATTGGAGAAGACCGGGACCCACTGAAAGACAGCAGTGAGCGAGGACAGACTCATTTTGTCATTACGCCTTCTTATCATTGATGCGTTGGGTGCTGCCGTCATAAATGACTGTTGGCGGTCGGTGAAAGACATTCGGCTCATGTCCATCGTCATTCACATTAAAAGTTGAACAGAGTTTGACATCACAACAGCAGTTGGAATGATATCACGATGGAGAACATACTTTTCTTTTCCGTATTGCCGCGGGAGATGTAAAATGGTGTCATCGTTTTCAGCCGGAGAGCAAGCGTCAGCGACAACAGTGGAAACATGGATTCACCACCACCCAAAAAATCCAAAGCCTTGCACACCAACTTCTGGGAAGTCATGATAACCTTTATCTTTGACTGAAAGTGTCCGCTAGTCATTGACTTTCAAGAACACGGCGTCACAATTAACTCACAACGGTCCATGAACAGTTTGCAAAAATTGAAGGGCATCATCAGATCCAAATGCCCAGGAATGTTGACGGACGGCATTATTCTGTTAGAGGATAATGCTCACCAACATGTTGAAAAGTTGTATCGATTACGCTGCAGAAGTTCCGCTAGGAGACCATAACACGTCCTCCGTACAGTCCCAATCTCTCCGTAAGACCATGAAAGACTCGTGGCCATCGCGCAAAAGGGTGCGCCCCTAGGTACAATCATGGTTCCGTAGGCAACCGCAAATATTTTTTCATGGATGCATTGAGATCTTGTCCCATAGTGAAATAAAAATATTAACAGTTATGGCGATTATTTTTGAAATGATGATCAATTTACATACATTTCCGTCTGTGTCGTTTTCATTTGAAAACCCTTTGTACACTGAAAAGCCAAAGAAACTTGTAAACCTGTGTAATATCGTCTAGGGCTTCCGCGAGCACGTAAAAGTGCGCAACACGACATGGCATGAACGCAACTAATGTCTGAAGTAGTGCTGGAAGGAATTGACACCATGACTCCTTCAGGGCTGTCCATAAATCGTTAAGAGTACGAAGGGGTAGAGATCTCTTCTGAACAGCACGTTGCAAGGCATCCCAGATATGCTCAATAATGTTCGTGTCTCGGGAGTATAGTGGCCATCGGAAGTGTTAAAACTCAGTAGAGTGTTTTTGGAGCCACCCTGTACCAATTCTGGACGTGTGGGGTGTCGCATTGTCCTGCTGGAATTGCCCAAGTCCGTCGCAGTGCACAATAGACATGAATGGATGCAGATGACCAGACAGGATGCTTACGTACGTGTCAGATGTCAGTCATATCTAGACTCCAACTGCACACGCCCCGCACCGTTACAGAGCCTCCACCAGCATGAACAGTCTCCTGCTGACATGCAGGTTCGTGGTTTCATGACGTTGTCTCCATACCCGTGCACGTCGATCAGCTCGTACAATTTGAAACGAGACTAGGCAACATGTTTCTAGTCATCAACAGTCCAATGTCGGTGTTGACGGGCCCAGGCGAGGCGTAAAGTTTTGTGTCGTGGAGTCATCAAGGGTACACGAGTGAGCCTTCGGCTCCGAAACCCCATATCGATGATGTTTCTTTGAATGGTTCGCACGCTGACACTTGTTGATGGCCCAGCATTGAAATCAGCAATTTGCGGAATCACGCTGAACGATTCTCCTGTCTTCGCTGGTCCCGTTCTTGCAGGATCTTTTTCCGGCCGCAGCGATGTCGGAGATTTGATGTTTTACCCCCGATTCCTGATATTCACAGTACACTAGTGAAATAGTGTGGTACGGGAAAAGCCCCACTTCATCGCTACCTCGGATATGCTGTGTCCCATCGCTCGTGCGCCGAATTGAACACCACGTTCAAAGTCACTTAAATCTTGATAACGTGACATTGTAGCAGCAGTAACCGATCTAACAACTGCATCAGACACTTTTTGTCTTATATAGGCGTAGTCGACCGCAGCGCCGTATGCTGCCTGTTCCATATCTCTGTATTGGAATATGCATGCCTATACCAGTTTCTTTGGCGCATCAGTGTACTTACAAGTGGGATACAGTGAGCTGATATTCGACAGTGTTAACTGGTTACCCAATTGTAGTGGAAACTTAGTTACACGACTAGGTCCAGTGACCTTTCAATTCAAAGGAGCTTGTTCGCCTTGTCACCTTCCAGTGCGCGCGCGAAAAATGATCGCGGAAAAATACACCTTCACGATTAAGTCCTGACAATTTGCTGTTACCGTCATTAATTTTCTTGACAGAGAGGACGAGAAAGATGGTGGCAGTGCTCACGACTAGAAGGCGACGGAATGTGCAAGCAAATTTTGACAATGAAAAGTCAACTCAGTGATGTGCAAATTAGAGAAAACTATATTAGGTGGAGCGGACTCTATATTTACGCCTATTCCGCAAGCTCCATACGGGTCATGCCGGGTTGAGGGTGTACTACTGCTAGTCATTCTCTTATGTGTTGCACAGGCAAACGGATCGTGGGGAAAAAGCTACTGTATATAACAAGTTTGTTGGTGTGGCCGTTATCCATAATAATTATGCAGGTATTCGTTTCAGTTAATGAAACACCGATCTGTATGCCGTCAACGATCCGTAATTTTTCTTATTTTGTCTTCGCAGTCCTTACTGGAGATATACGTTGGTGCCAGTAGAATCGTTGTGCAGTCGGCCGCAGGTGACTATATCTAAACTTTAGCAGTAATGTTTTGCTAAAAGAACTCCCTAACGTGTGTCCTCCAGGGACACATGTTTTATTGCGCGGAGCACTTCGGCAATTCTCGAGTTTTGGTCAAACATGCTGATGAAACATCTAGCAGCACGCCTCTCAATTGCTTCGACATCTTCCTGTAGTTTTCCTGGGTGGCAATCCCAGACACTCAAGTAGTTCCCAAGAATGGGTTTATACGCGCTCTTTTATATGGATAAGTTATACTTACGTAGAATTCTCCCAATAAACCGAATTCCATCATTCAGTTTCTTTACAACCGGTCTCATATGTTCTTCAATTTCTTGTCGTTTTGTAATGTTACACCTAAATATCTAATTAACTTGAATGTGTCAGGCTGCAAACCACTGATCCTCTGTTCGAACATTACAGGATTTTTTACTTGCTTCTCTGTAGCTTACATTCAGAGCAAGCTTCCATTCATTACACAAAGAGAAATTCTGTCTGTGTCGTCCTTTATGCTCCTGCAGTCACTCAAAGAAGACCGTTTCCCGTGTGACTTAAAAAGTTTTCGAGCCACATATCTGAAAAACTATTCCCTATGCCCTGACCATAGCTAACAGTCTTCTATGGGGCACCGTGTCAAACACTTTCCATAAATTTAAGAGTATGGAGTCGGCTTGTTTTCCTTCATCCATGGGTCTCAAGATACCATACGAGAAAAGTAGCCTCGCTGAGCTTCACACGAGCGATACTTTTGGATTCGTACTGATTGTGGACAAGAACTTTCTCTTTCCGGAGGAAATTTTTTTTTTTACATTCGAACTTTGAAAACGCTCAAGAATTCTGCAGTTGGTCTGTTATACTGCGGGTCCGTTTTTTTAACGACAGTCACATACGCTTAAAGTATTACGGTATCTACCCTAAAGTAGAATACGTAAAATGCACACCAGAAATATTTCATTGATGATATAGATAAATGTGCTGTTAGACCGCAATTTCAGCAATTGTATGAACAATACGAGAAAATCCTATCTTTGCAAAACTATACAGCTTTTGTCGCACAGATCAGGACTTCTGCGCTGGCAAAAAAACTCTGAGAAAAACTGTTCCATCAATGGGATTCAATTTCAAAAGCTGTCAGAACAAACGAGTCGTATACGGACGAGAGAACATACTTACAAAAAGCATCAGAATTACAGCGGACGTTGGTTTAAGTTAACAGGTTCAGAAGTATGGAGGACGCAGCAGTTGTTCGGAGATGAGGCGGCTTGTACAGGATAGAGTAGCATGGGAATTTGCATCATATCACCTTTGGACTGGAGACAAGACGACGACGACGACGAAAACATCTGACGAATCATACACTGCACTGTTAGTAAATGTTGCAAAGTGACAGTGTGCGAAGAATGTTGCTAAACAACAGTGCTAGGCAACGTTTCATTTGTGTGAACGCCGAGTTTCGTTTTGTATTCACTTCTCCTCTGTTACTGTAACAGGAAAATTTCGCACTGTCACGTAGAAATGACTCGAAAAAATTAGAAGCACATAGAGGGAAGGAAACCCGAACTCCTGACGTCAATTTATTAAGAAAATCCAACCTTTCCCTTTTTATTCCACTGCCAAAATGGTTCAAGAAAATGATCACCTACTGCGAAAGCACAGCCTATGCTTAAAGCCAAAGCCTATACAACTGGTCTAGAATCTTGCAAAGAATAAAATCCTTAGACTTCATACGTGAAGCATCTCGCTCTCTAACCAGAAAAAACGACGGCTGATGCTTTGGCTGCGGATAAAGAAACGTTGTGTCATCTAGCGTGGTCCAAGCCTTTCGATGTGACGCTACTTAAACAAATTGCGTATCAATTCCGCTGCCTTTATGTTCAGGCGATTTTTCAGTTGGTTTCACAAGGTTGAGTGCACCTCCTTCTAGATGTTTTCCACCAGAGGAAAAATATGGGTGGGTCACCGGGAACCGAATACGGCATCTGGAGCCAGAAACGTTCACTAGACCACGCGGTAGTTGTGACATTAGCTCTTACTGTTGTGGCATTTGAAGGCTTGAAAGGCCGTGTATCACACCAAAAAGGTGTGTCATGACTACTGGAGAAACTGAAAATATAATAAAAACACTCGGCATAGATTCAAAGAATCGCCATTAACAAGTGCTACTGACGCAGCAGACGACGAATCAACAGACATAGCTCAGGAAGATAGCGATATCATTCAGGGAGGTAGTTCTTACGGATGCAGCTAACGAAGCGTCGTGAGCAGCCAAAGTGTGGTACATGGCGACCTGTTTCTGTTCTTGTTGTTAATAGGCCCTTCTCTCGGTAGCAGGTACAGAAGTGTAACGCGTGGCCACTACTGGAGTGTAAGCTTTTACTTCCTTCCCTCCGTGTCTCTAGAACGTAAACACAACAGTGCTGCCACCTTGGCCAGGTACCAGTTCGCTTTGCAGGGTAATACAACAATGATTAGAGACAATTAGACTGCATTTGCTACTCTGTTATCGAACAGTGAAGTACGGGTGATGTAAATAACAACAGAGAACAAGGTAATTGTGTAATACGTAATAGCGACAAAGGTCAAGGTAAATTGACAATATGCAATTGAAGTCGTGGGGATAGTTGTGATTTATTGAAAGAGAAGCATCTGCTTTTGTGCGGACACCAAAGAGAATGAATGAATGAATGAAAGTAGGTGGTCGAGGAGAGTTCATAAATAGAAGACTAAAAGGACGCACATCTAGAGCCGGGTATGAAGACGTTTGTGAGGTAATTATCCCCAAAAAACTCAAAGGAAGAAGTGAGAAACACAAGGCACGTCAAATACTGTGATTGAGTGGATGTGTGCCATACTGTATATAAAAAGGTGGTTCGGGGCTCAAACCTCAGTCAGTTATAGGATGTTTTGCGACACTTATCACTTCTTTTATATCTGGTAATAATTTGTTTATGTAAAAACTCAAAAGCTGCACCGCGGTTAGAAGTCTACGCTGAAATGCGGGAAGACCCTCTAAGTGACTGGGTGTTTAAACAGACAGCTGACAAGTTACATTCTACTAAAGTATAAGTCTGTCTGTATTTGACAAGTGAAAAGCAGTATGTATAACGGCAGTCAAATGAAAACGAGACAGATGGGAGAAAGTAGACTTTACTTTTTCAAAATCATCGCCATAACTGTTCATACAAATATCCCACTGTGAAACAAGACGGTCAGTGCCTTCATAGAAAAATGTGGTTGCCTACGGAACCATGATTGTATCCAGGCATGCATCTCTTCGTCGGAAGCAAATCTATGGTCATAAATATATTTCTTCAGGGCTGCAGACACATGAAAATCGCGTAGGGAGTGATCGGTACTGTAAGGTCTTCCCAGCGAAACTCCAGCCGTGCAGTCGAAACAACCTTGGCAATATGTTGGCAGGCTTTATCCTTCAACGTAGTGATGCTGTGGGAACACTGCTGGGCGTTAGGATTTGATGGTGCGCTTCAGTTTTTGTAAAGTGTTCACATACCGTTGCGCGTTAATTGTGGCGCCATATTCCAGGAATTCAGTGAACAGCAGGCCCTTCCCGAAAGAGGTCGTAATTTCTTTTCCCGAACTGATATGCCTGTTTCGACTTCGCTGCAGGTCTTTCGTTGGGGTGCCCCTACACATCCTCCATTCATGTGCACGCTTGGTTACAGCCATGGTTCTGTAGACAACTGGTAACATTTTACCACGAAGGCACTGACCGTATTGTTACGCAATGGGATAAATGTATGAACATTTAAAGCGATTACTTTTGAAATAATAAACAGTTTGCATACTTTGTCCCTATCTGTGTAGCTTTCATTTGACGGCAGTTACTTATTTTTTTTTAAATTTTTAAAATCGTATTTCTAATGTTACATTGACTACTTCCTTGATTGCAGTTATTACGTTCTCATTATATGTGACATCTATTGAACGTGCTAAGTAATATTTGCCATCACTCATTCTTAGCTACACTTTTGTGATAACCGATTCTGCAGCAAACTTCTGCTAGTTTGTACGGGTGCAGTATTAATGTTTAGTCTTCGGCATCATCTATCAGCTTGTGGCAGACTACGAACTTCTAAATCTAACTAGTAGTAGGAAAGTCATTAAATCTAACTAGTAGTACGACAGTCAGTAATTGGCGATGATATTTTACGAAGCTTTTAAGTAATTGTATGAAAAGTTGCTAATGGTAGACACCGACTTGTTGTAAATACAAATTTTCAAAATAATTATAAGAGGGCGATGTAATCAAAGTATAGTAGTATACTTAAATAATCCATTATTCAGTTATACACCTCACTTCGTAACCCCTCATTGGATAGAAGCGTGCATTGATTCACTTGTAAGTCGGGTGGGAGAAGTAAACGGACTTGGTCTCTAGAACGTTTAAGCACTGTTTCCGCCGGAAGAGATTTGGAGGTACAACGGAAATCTAAATCAAGGATCTGAATGATACTGCTCCCAAATACTACTTCAGGGTCTTGACCACTGTGCTATCTTGTCCGGTTTTTTAATTTGTTTGATAAAAAGTGACTCACTTTCTGTCAAAACTCCTAACGTTAATATAATTACTCCATTGATGGAGTACCTGCGCTCCCAAGTTATCACGTATAGCACCTAAAAGTTTGAAAAGTTTGTCTTAACATGGATGCTCACGAGATTGTAATAAGAACGCTGAATAGATGAGTAGATCAGATAACTAATCTAGTGGTACTCAGTCAAATTCGGGATAAACTTGACCAAATGAAGCTATACGTTGTTAGGACATAGCCTAGTGCAACAAGGAATAGTTAAATTAATGAAGACGGGAAATGTGGGGGCGTGAAAGTTGTAAAGGGAGAACAAAAATTTACTACAGTAATCGGTACAAGTGGATGTGTGATGCGGAAGTTAGGCAGATAGGAAAAGCACTGCACAGAATCGGTTAGTCTGAAGAGCCCAACAGTTGATACTTGCAAATTTATTTGTAATTTCACAGCGTTAAAGTCGTCACATCTTGTGGCAGTACTCATAACATTATTTAACGCTTTAATAGAAGAATGAAAACAACTCACTGTATCCTCCTGTTTCTTTTGGTACCTACAAAGTGTTCTCAGTTACACATATAAGTTGCCCAGCTTTCACGGAAACATAAGAAAAGGGAAGACTTTATCAGTGCTCCAAACGTTTTACATCTCAAGATTGTCAGAGGAACGGAAATGGTTGTGGCGTAGAGTTGGTAGCATTGCTGGCTCAGCGTTTGGTCAGGAAAGCGACGTTCGCGCGCTGCCAAGTTGCCTGCCTGCCTGCTGCCTGCCTTGTTGGCCGCCTGTGAAAGTGGCGGAAGGCGGCAACGGCAGCGGCACAGCCAGGGTCGATGTCCCGTGGCTGCAGCCCGCGAAGCAACGCACGCCACGCCGCTGCCTTCTCGGCTCTCTGCAACTTCACAGCTTGCCTGCATATTTACACAGTGCCACTTCCCTAACGTGACACTGGCCATGTCTGACGTCCACAACAGGCAAGCCACAATCCGCACGCTACTTAATAAATATGGCCACATGTTCTCAACTGTTCACAATATACAGGGGAACCCGAAATCCGCCGCCAAAATTTCTGAGTCTGTGGCTTAATTTCCGGGTAGTTCGATACAAGGGACCCATGGTACGTAATTACAATAACGAATAACTTGGAACGCTCACATAAATGTTTGAGGGGAAAGCGAACCAAAGACTGCGATTTATTGGCTCAACACGTAGAAAATAAAACAGGTTTAGTAAAGAGAGTGCCTACATTACGTTAATCTGCCCTCTTGTGGAGTATTGCTGCGCGGCGTGAGATCCGTATCAGGATAGGATTGACGGAGGACATCGAAAAATTTCAAAGAAGGGCAGTTCGTTTAGTATTATCGCGAAAAAGGGGGGGAGAGGGCCTCGGATATGATACGGAATTGAGTGGCAGCTACTGAAACAAAGGCGTTTTTCATTTCGGGAGGATCTTCTCGTGATATTGCTATCACCAACTTTCTCCTTTGAATGCGAAAATATTTTATTAGCACCCACCTACATAGAGATAAATGATCAGCTTAATAAAATAAGGGAAATCAGTGCTCGCACGGTATGATTTAAGTGTTCGTGTTTTACGCACGCTTCTCAAGAGCGGAACGTTAAAGAAATAGCTTGAAGGTGGTGCGATGAACCCTCGGCCAGGTATTTAATTGTGAATTGCAGAACAATGATGTAGATGAAACTTCCTGGCAGATTAAAACTGTGTGCGCGACCGATACTCGAACTCGGGACCTTTGCCTTTCGCGAGCAAGTGCTCTACCATCTGAGCTACCGAAGCACGACTCACGCCCGGTCCTCACAGCTTTACTTCTGCCAGTATCTCGTCTCCTACCTTCCAAACTTTACAGAAGCTCTCCTGCGAATTCGCGAATGATGTAGATGTTTAGATGGTCAGTGGTGGATCATTACAGATAAGCATTTAGTTTGATTTCTAATCTTCATTTACCTTCCAATCTCAGTTACAGAGAAAATATATACACAATACTCCAAATGTCGATGTTATGCGCTCTGTGTTACCAGTGGAAACATACAACGCAGGTAACTTACAAAACCCGTGTTCGACTGATTCTGAAGAATTGCTACTCAGCGCGGCACGCTCAGCAAGTAAAACTGACAGAGGAGATGGGCAGGAGCAGCACGTTTCGTCACGGGTCCGTATAGTAAGGGCAAAAGCGCTACGGAGTTCCAATCCAGTGTTCTGTTAAAATCTGGAGAGCGTGCGTTCCTAGAAGAGTCGAACAACATATTGCTTTGTCTCGTGAAAATACCGTGAAGTTAACATTGTAATTCACGTGTAGGCTTCCAACGGTTGTTCTTTCCTCGCACCACTCGGCACTGGAGCGGGAAATGGTGGAAGTGGCACACGGAATAAATATGTCAATTTAGAGCAGTTACTGTAGATGGTTTCTGACGGCTTCGTGCGTTAGACGAAATACTGAGAAGCTTGGGTGCTTGTGAGGATATTGCCGAAAGCGTTTCATCGTGTTCTTGACGCAGTACGAATTGTAACGAATCTGACGTGGGATATTTTCTCATGATCTACGTTGGAGAATGAGCAGCGGAAAGGTGTGTTGTTACCGAGTTTAGAGCGCGGGGCTTTTAAGGCACTGAACTATCTTCTTAAATGAGCATGGTTCAAATCCATCGGTCAACGTTATTGTGGCAGTGTGTTCATTCCCCATGTGCTTGTTTTCAGGGGTGCATACTGCCCTGATTTCCTTTTTATGGATGACAGTGCGAGAGCGCATCGTACAACGCGGGTTAGGAGCTATTGGAACGAGAGAATGTTCGGCGAATGGATTGGCCTGCACGTTCCACCGACTTAAATCACATCGAGCACATATGGGATGCGTTGGAGAGCGGCATTCCAGCAGGTTCCACGTGCATCGACGACCATCCAGCAGATGTCAATCGCCCTGATGGAGGAATGGAACGTCGTGCCGCAAGAACTCCACACCATTCTTTAGGCCAGCTTTTGAGCACCTTGCAGAGCATTCATTGCCGTCCGTGGTGATCGCATCCCTTATTAAGAACAATGTCCCGCGGGCACTGATAATCTCGATGTTGAGCGTCTATAAATCCGCACGCACCCACATACATTTATTTCAGTTACCCCTCTGTACTATACTGTAGCAGTTCTATGTATGACCAATTTTTATCGAGCTACGTTACTGAGCAGTGACACATGTTGCGAAAGTTCTTTTCGTCTTTTTAAGTTTTGCACGCTATTGTATAAGGTGGAATTCACGCATCCTGCAAATTGAAGCTTGCTACTCCAAACCAAAGTGAACAAAGTTATTCTATTGTGGAATGTTATTTGATATACAGGGTGATTCATGAAGATATACAAGTAAACCTAAAGAAAAAAGTTCATATAAACCTAGGTTCACAAATGTTTAGTTACGGAGTTACGGGTGATAAAAGATTTTGCTGAAATTTAGCAACGTCGCTAATATGAAGCCATCGCAAAACTATACGAGGTTAAAGTAAAGCACGATTTCCATTCATTTTGTTGGTATTGTGTGGTGAATTTAGTAAAACAAGCCCCAGACGTGTATCTGCAGTAGTTTTCCAGAACGAACAGTTAGTATCAACGAAGTTCCGTTACATTCATTTTACGTAATTTGATACTTCCCTGGGGTCTAGTGGTTTAGCGGTAAAGGGTTTGATGGTTAGGGAGATCCAAGTTCCCGAAGTGTAACAGGCCAATGAGCCGCATGAAGTTATTATTATTATTATTATTATTATTATTCAGTAATCAGTGACGTAACAAGGGGATGCGGTCCGCGCCAGTTCCAGCTCCGTGGGGGGACAAACTTGCCATATTCTGTGGCATGATTATTAAAAATATTTTGTTTTAGTCGTTTCATCCTAACACTTTTGAGGAGAGGGGAGGGATAGACAGCTGATGCACAGGGCCTAAGCCTTTCGTATGCATACGCACCATGTTTAGGCTAGAATAGCGTGTAAACAAAAAGTATTCCTACACGGTACTTGATACATTAATGTCGGTTTAATTTGATGTCTATTTCTTAGTAATCAGATCATTGTTGACATAGTTTCTCAACCACTAAACTGTTTCTAGGGTCTGGTTGTGCTGTGAAGGTTGCCGTGCAATTATTATTTTGTGGTTGTACTCAGTGCAAACCTCTCTCTCAATCTGTGCAGGTTATACACTTTTGCAACATTTCCATTGTGTGTGTCTCATTTGAGACCTTAGAAAGTTTCAAAGTGTTTTCCTCAGCTTCTACACCCAAATGAACAATCGTTCTGACAGACGTTGCAGTTACAGTTACAGACATTCAGAAGTGCGATGGAGTGCTCACTGCAAACCAATAAGTCAGTGCTGTAAAAAGTTTGATTCCAATGAGGAATTGTCTGATTCTTTGGAAACGATAGAAACGAGAGGAGGGCTCTTCTTACCTGCGTTGCATAATTCCTTTGTTATGGTGTTTCTTACGTTTACGAAGTATTCTTTTCAGAAGACGTCAGCCATGCTCAAAACTATTTTCAGTTTCACGGAGTCATCTTCGGAATGTGTATTACAAATATGGTAAGTCTTCAGCTCTTTTAGAAAGACTAGAGAAATTATCGTGTTTGCGAAGCACTTCGGTTTGTGAAGAACGAGACGTTCATTCCTGTGAAAAAAAGTAAAACTATCAAACTATCAGGAAGAAGAAAATGACGCATAGAGAGAAGGATGCAAATGAGACGCTGACTTTGCATCAGGAACTAAGGAAGTCAATGTTAGAGAGCATCGACAGGTTTCTGCAAGAAATCGCGACACGTTGTAAAATCATGGAACGTATATCAGATCGTTCGTCTGCTGTAGAGCCAACAGTCTCATTAAAACCACGGAAACGGAACTTTTCACGATCGTAAAAAGTCTGGTTGACAATTATGAGATTTCTGAAGATTGTATCCTTGCATGCCTAGGAAGATTTGTGTAGGCTGCCAAAGTTATAAAAGAAGTCTCTTGGTTGCACGTCTTTGATGTTCTTACAGCTCGGTGATGGCTGTGAATTTTACAAATTTGTTACCTATTTTGACATTAAGATTTTTTTCTTAACTTCGTGTGTTTGTACAAACCCAAAGTGATAAAGGAGTATCTTAGGCACATTATTTATCAAGCACGACTCTCTAGTTTGGCAGTTTTATCGATCGAAAATAATGAAGCTAATGATGATGTGCCGATGGCACATCTTCAAAATTTTCTTAAGAAAAACTTGGAAGAAAGAGGTTGGAAGTTACACTTCAGTCCCCTATCAGTAACAAGATGTTTGGTTATTTGTACTGCTTCATTAATAACCAGTTCATTGTTGCCTGTACAAATGCACTGTACTTAATTACTTTTCTACATACTTAACCACATGTATCAAACTGCATCCGCTAAAAAAATTTATATATTTTTTGTGTCTTTTGTGGGGGGGGGGGGGGGGGGGGCTGACAAGGTAAAACTCTGCACCGGTTGCCAGCTACGCCACTGTCAGTAATGTCGGATCATTTTTTAATATATAAAATGTTTGTCCTAGATTAATGGGAAGCTTAAGTTTTGTAATTGGTGTTACTGTTTTAGTAGAGTTAAACAGGGTTCAAACTGCGGAATGCGATAAATTGTTTCACCGCATCATTGTGTAATGCGAATTGGTCTTTTCTTTAACTTCACAAGCCAGAATTAGTACTGAGATCTATTTGAAATATATCCTCGGAGCAATACGGATTGTCCTTAACGGAGACTAACACGATGACTTGCATTACATGTGTGCCATAGCTGCAATCAAATGTAGTATGACGTTTGCTGAGATTTAATTCATAAACCTATTAACTTTCATGGAATTCTACGTTGATCGTGAACATAAAATCTTGCATCTGTCAATATAATGAACCAGTCAGTATTTGGGCCATTTCTCATGAGCACATTTCTTTGTTGAAGGTAGAGTAGTGCCTTGAAAACTGCCTTTCATAGTACTCATCGTAGTTAAGCCATTCGCTAACGACGTTAGCTAGCCGCGACGCTTTGCGGAACTCCGAAGCGGGAGGGAAATGTAAGCTAAGCATAGGTGAACGTTTACAGAACGGGGCGACACGTGACGCAGATCGAGTGTGTCTAAGGAACGCCGCCAAGCACACAGAAAGTGCACGTGTCACGCATTGCGTCACGGGCTGCGGCGTGAAGCTGCAGCGACCGATTCGCGGGCCAGTAGCGCAGCGCTTGTGTACACACGACGAGGTGGCTCGGCGCTGCGAACGTCTCGCGGGAATGCGGTGACTCAGGGCGAGAGGCCGCTAGCGGGCAGTCGCCTGTGGAAAAAGAAAGCTGCCCAGCGCACAAGTTTCGGCGAAGATTCCTCCTCGTTAGGTGGCAACAGACTCATTTACGATGACATAAATAGCAATCAACAACTGCTTCCACATGCTTAAGGGAAAGTTATTCTTTCTTCGGTAGTCTCTTCAGACTTAAAACTCCATACTGTCATTATTGGTTTTTTATCCTTTCCTTCGACGTTCGTATGACCTCGGTCCCCAAGTTTTTGATTTTTGGGTAAAAATATTGAAGGATAAAATACAGGGGGCGAAAAGTACTTGTCAAGAAACCAGATTGCAGTTATAAGTCGAAGGATGTGAAAGGGAAGCAGTAGTCGAGAAGGAATCGAGATAAGGTTGCAGCCAATGCGTGATATTGTGTGTGAGCACTGAACAAGCTGTGGAGGAAATTCAGGAAAAATTTGGAATGGGGAATTATAGTGCAAGTAAAAGAAATAAAAAAACTTTTAGTTTGCCGATGACGACGTAATTCTGCCAGAGACTGCGAAGGGCTTGGGAGATGAGTTCAACCGAATGGGTCGTGTATCAATATCAGAAATAACAAGAATAATTGAATGTAATACAATTAAATCGTGCGTTGTAGAGTTAGGAAAAGAGACTCAAAATATAGTAATGATTTTTGCTATTTGGGCAGCAAAATACTGATGTAGGCAGAAAGAGAGAGGAATAAAATGTACACTGGCAACTGCAAGAAAAGCGTGTCCAAAGGACAGAAATTCGTTAACTTGTAATTAACTTTAAATGTTTGGAAGTCTTTTCTGAAGGTATTAGTCTGGAATGTACCTTATAAGTAAGTAAACCATAGACGATTAACAGCTCGGCGATGAAGCGAACAGAAGTTTTTGAAGTGAGATGCTGCAGAAGAATGCTGAAGTTTAGGTGGGAAGGTCGAATTAATAGTGAGGAACTACTGAAGTGTATTTTGATAGAAAGAAATTTAGAACACCATTGGACTAAAAGAAGGTATCAGGTGATGGGATACAACCCGAGGTATCAACAAATACTTGGTTTGGTAATGGAAGGAAGTGTGTGTGGGGTTGGGGGGGGGGGGGGGAGGGACGCAAAAATTTTAGAGCAAGGCCAAGACTTTAGTGCAGCAAGCAGGTTCCAGTGGAAGTAGGTTCTAGTAATTATGCAGACTAGCGACCCGCTCCGGCTTCGCGCGAATAGCACTAAATGTCTACAGCCGGGCGACTTAGCTTATATTCGCAAGGTTTACCTGTGAATCAATGTATCTGTTGAAAACAGTATCAAAGTCCCTATAGCAGCTAAACATCGAACTGATGAAAGTTTGGTCACTTTCGCCCGTGTATGATTACTAGTTTTCGGGAACAAACTAATCAGCGTCTTACATTTCGTGTATTTACTCTCATTTACATCCTAGGGCATAATTTCCGTGGGTAACTCATCATTTAAAAGAAAATGTTTATTGCCCATAAGCGATTAGTGAGAATAATGTGTTGTGTCCACCCACAGTCATCTGGCAGACAGCTTTTCAAAGAGTTTGGGATTTTAAGTTTTCCCTTTATATATATGTATTCGCAAATTAAATTCGTTTAAGATAAATCATTATGATTTTTTAAAAAAGTAGTTATGGTCACGGCTACAGGACTAGAAGGAAAAACAACCTCTGCTACTCATTACAAAAGCTGTAAGCGGTTGAGAAATGAGTTTAGTATACTGCCACAGAAATCTTTGAACATTTGCCAACAACATAAAATTATTGATAGGTAGCAGAACAAATTTTAAATCTAGCCTAAAATAATTTTTCAGGGCAGTTTTTGCTTCATTGCGAATTCGTGTTTACACAGCATGAAACCTGAGCCGTTTCACGTCATTTCAATAAAATTTTATTAGAAGTCGTTCAAATGACCGACCAATTTTGTCCTGTACTGTTGTATATGATTTATTACACTTTGTACTTTGTCCTTACTTCTAGATTTCATTTTCTTTTTGTCCCGGTGTACCCAGCTCTTCTTTAAAGATTTTTCTGTTTTGTTTCTGGGTTTATAAAACCTATACTTCGTTCCCATATAGTAGAGCTGGTATCGCCATAGATGCGTAAAATTTCATCGTGTTCTCTCTTCTTACTATACATTTCCGCAGTTTTGCCATTAATATAATTGAATGTTATTTTTAATTCGATGCCCGCTTCGTTTATTAAGGCAGGTTGTATCTACAAAATATGAATGAATTCAGCCTTTTACCTTGCGTGTAAACTCCTAACTCTCGGCAAAGTATTGCTATTGAACGGATTCCAAAGCGCTAACCACAATAAGCAAGGAATTTTAGGTAGTGTCCTTATTCTGAAAGCTCTTCACTAACACTACATTCACTTTTTGAAACGAAATGAACCGACTATGCTTTTTATACCTTTAAATGTTTACACTATTCTTTACTTTTGGGAACCTGCTTCCTTCTCTGTTCGCCGTTTAGTTAAATTTAAGTGACATGAGTCTCATGCTGATTATCAACATACTTGTGTGGATTGTGGGATACAAATGCTTTGATATCACAATATTATTTAGAGATTTCGCGTGATAGTGCAGTTCAGCTGTTCTCTCTCCACTCTTGATAAACCTAAATTGACAGCAACTACTTTCATAATTTATCTGGATAAATCACGTGATAACGCAAAGATGAACTGTGTAAGTAAAGCAAGGATGTGCACCAATGTTTCTTCCATCGCTGTTCTTCCAGCTTGAATATTCTGTTTCCTTCTTTAGCCCGATGACCCCGCACGTCACGAAGGAGCGGTACTGCTTCAGCAAGTATCCCGAGAAGATTAATATATGGGACAAATACAGTTTATTATTTTCGAAAAACTGTAAGTATGCTAATCCGAACTTCATAACACATCTTCATAATTGTTAGCGCTCTACGCAAATTGGTGTGTAAGTAGGGTATATGGTTTTCAGCGACCAGTCACTAACCCTTACAACACTTCTTTCTTTATGTATACACAGATGTGAGCATTGCCTTAAACTCTTTGTTTACTATATCCGAAATTAAATTTCATCGTCACGCTTGTTGAGAAATAACTACGCTAGTGGCAATCGTGGTCGTAAGTGGTAAAATAAGGTCGTAGTACAGTATAGAAGCAACTCTTATACGATGAACAGCGGTATGGCACCAGTAGACACCGCTAACTGCGGAAGTATGTCAGCCCGCATTCCGCCACCGGGGCAACATATGGCCGCCCGCTCCACCTCCATGCCCGTCAGCATTATAGTTCAGGAAACTGATTTAAATCCCAGCGTCGCACGGAATTTCGATTTTTCACGATGTATTCGTTACATTTCAAGTTCAGCATACCATACATTTCATGTCATTCCATCCTCATTAATTCATTCCTTTCACGTATCTTCCTTCTGACAGCGTAACCACAGTTTTCACTACTCCATTTGCCCGGTGGTGTTATTTCCACATGCCCCGTGGGATACCATCGGAAGTAGTAGATGAAAACAGTGATGACTGTGAAAGTTTGAGCCAAGCCTAGAGGCGTTCTCAGGTAGCCTAACGTTAAGGCGAGGAGAAAAAAATGAAACTTGTGTTTATCGTTGTTGGCACATTTATTATCCTTCTCCCGCTAAGGCGTCTCCAGTAAACTACTGAAAACGCAATGATGCTGTAATAGGATCACTTCCTCTTCCTGCTAATTTTAGTTTTTTTGGGAATATGTAGTTAGATCTACATAATATTGTTACTGTTCTGCTACCTACTGCACATTTATTAATAACTTTACTATTTATGCCATGTGTAAAGCAAGTATACGATACAGCTTAATTTGAATCACTGTGGTATGTACTCAAGAGAATATTGTAGGAGTTGCTGTTGTAGAAATTTCTTTCGCTTCTTCGTAATGTTAAATTAATAGGCGATGTGTTTTCTCTTCTAAATATGAAAATATTCCTCAAGGCACTGATGAAACCTTCGCTTTAAAATACACTGGCGTTTATTTTGTTGAGGCGCTTGTACGTAGGCATTTAATTTAATGCATCTTTTGCCAAATCGGCTTTAAACATTACAGCATTCCAGGAGCACAGTTCCTGGAAACTTACCTGTGAGAACAAAAACGTCTTATTTAGTGCTTCAGTTAGATGACACAGTGGTTGAGATCTCCGCCCCTCGACGTTGTTTTGTTTTCTGTGGTCTTCGTAAATCGCTTGAACCTATATGTAACTTGTTTCCTAGCTTTCTTTCTTTGTTCATACCTCTTCTTCTTCTTCTTCACCTCAGATATTACAGATTTGCTTGTCACGGTGTCAATCTCTTCCTTAATAGAGGCAGTCTTAAGAAGACTCTCAATTACTTTGTATACCGGTATCTTTTCAAAGAAGGTGAAATAAAAAATGATTTCAAGAATGCATTCCACGGAAGCATGCTAATTTAACCCCCTTTTTAAACACAGACAGCAGATCAGTTAGTCGACAAATGAAACACAGTGTTTTAATAAACGTATGGGTGGTTCGTAGTACGCTGTGTGCGATGTTTATTTAATCGTGCTACTTGCTAATTTCGACTAAGCGTCATTGACAAGCACATTTGTAAATACGTATTTCATGTCATTTTCAAATTACTCTTAATTACAAGTGAAAAGTAGCCGTATTCCTTCATTTTACGAAAGGATCCACACTACAGTGACACCTTTTAAGATCGTATTCTGAACTTCGCTCCATGTACAGCATGCTAACTGACATACTGCAAAGGTGTCACTGTAGTGTGGATCCTTTCGTAAAATGACGGAATACGGCTACTTTTCACTTGTAATTAAGAGTAATTTGAAAATGATATGCAGTACAGATGTTACATATATGGTAACTATGACGCTTATTCGAAATTAGCTAATCGCTCGATTAAATAATCATAGCATTACAGCCTGCTACGGACCATGTTTACATTTATTAAGTATCTAGAGGCTATGGATCCCCACAGATATAATTTTTTTTTTTGAAAAATAGTGTATTTCTCGCGTTTCTTTCCAGATAATCTGGCGGCAACAATTGCCAATGGTTGCAACCAAAGACAGCAACTGTTTGGTAGGCGGCATTTTATTTCGAATTATCTGCTGCCTGCTTTCTCGGCCAGTTCCGTATGTTGTTGGTTCAATGTGATCAGCGTTGAGACATTAGAACTTTGCCTGTGTTCTGCTGTAGATGTTGTTCTTGTAATCCAAGCAATGCTTGTATTAGACTTTCGGAGACGTGAACTGCTTAGACTTCAATAGCTGAAGTTCCCGAGAAATAAAAAGAGGGAATGATTTCTTTTTCATTTAGGCGCAGTTGTTGCTCTCATCTTCTTTTTTGCCGAACGTAGCTACTATGTAATGTTAATGTGTTTACTTGTAGGGATTTGCTGGGTTAGTGTATAGAATGGACAATAAGTTATTAACAATTTGTTCAAAACAACTTTTTTTTGTATTTGAAAGTACAGTATTACGATTCGAGAGATCTGATATTCAGCAACCCTGACACGTGGCAATTTCTGCCACTCGTAGTGGGTGAGTCAACTTTGTTTTGCGCAGCATAGGATGTACGTAGTGGCAGAATACTAGGAGGTAACTGTTGTGACAACTGAGAAGAGGGCGGGAGGTGCAGGCTTGCCGTGGCTGTATTTTTAACGGCTGCGTCACGCCGTGGTCTCTCTTGCGGGCGTCGTGCTCTGCTTCCGAAGGTCGGTCCGCCGCTTGGTTTCCGGAGCCGATCCCGTCGTTGCGCATCAAACGAGGTAGCACAGTCCAATGCTGCCTCTGGAGCACGCCGTGGGCGTACGGTTCGATACGGCAACTATCTGAGCGGTGCATCACGCTTTACCAGTTGCGGCGCAAAATTTGTTGCAGTTGGCTTCGGACGTCCGTTTACATTTCTCCCCGCTCCAAATTTTTGGTTTATGTACTACGTCTGTCGTCCCTGTGTTATACTTTTATTAATCGTTAAACTCAGCCCTACTGAAAACTCAGCGACAGGGCCGCTGTGGGGAAAATCGGTTAGAGATACGACCTGCTTATATTTGAAATATTTTGTTATTGAAGCGTGAGTGATACAATGGGGCACTCCAAAGCGTTGTAAGTCTTCAGAGGTTTTGCCAGTTGCCATGATAACCCATGTGATTCATGCTTCAATTCCCATTCAACAGTCGCACCAGTGTAGCCTTGTCGTTCATATACATTGTGAAATTGTTCCGTGTTCCGCGGAAATGTTAAAAAAAGTGTCGAGGAATGTTCATTCTCTTTACGAACGGAACGAAATTAAATTTAAAGTGTTATTGTTGCCCGCTGTTCGCTATTTACCTTCATACGTGGAATTTGACGTTTTATTGTTCGACTGTTAGGATACGAGGCTCTGAGATAGCTACTATACTCGACTGGGCTTAGCTTAAGTTTCGCGTGAGGGATAAACCAATGACGTAACACACGCAGAGAAATAACGTAGCGCGAGGTTGATTACCCACAGTTTAACTTAACAATGGAAGTGTGCCTTTTCTCTTGGCAATAAGTTTTTGAACTGATTTTATTTAGTCGTCGTCTTTTTACTTGTAGACTATTCTAACAACAAATTTCTCTTCAGCCTCGGGTGAGAAAATTTAAGCGCTTATCCTGACCTGTTCAGTTTATATGAGGGTTAATCAAATGCAAACCGAACATGGGCCACAATGTTACCATGGAAGGGTTTCGTAGAACGCGATCGGCACAACCGCACTCACTCGTCTGATTGAAACAGACGTCCACGCATATCTTTCTACAATTCGCCAACGATGTGAAAGATCCGGGCTGTACGGTGACTTTTTCCCAACCAAATCGCTGAAGCGTAGCCTTCGTCCGATTGGCAGTGTGGTGGCGGGCATTATTGTGCAACGGGTTGATTCCGTCAGATAGCAAACGGCAAAGCCAACGGTGGAAAGGTCCCACATCTCCCTCGCCAAAGAAACTCAAAGCTGTTCACACAAGTTTTGGTAAGGCCATGATGATGAATTTCTTCTTAGACTTCAGGGGCCCTCTACTTGTGGTTCCTCGAGCGTGAAGACACTTTGCAGAAATTGCGACGAGCCGTAAAGTCAAAACGCCCAGGAATGCTGCCGGACGCAACAATCCTGTTGCAAGATAACGCCCGCCCCCACACTGTTGATCGGACGAAGGCTACGTTTCAGCGATTTGGTTGGGAAACACTGCAACATCCTCTGTACAGCCTATGCGATTTATTTTACATCTTTGGCGATCTGAAGAAAGACGTGCATGGACGTCGGTTTCAGTCGCACGAAGAAATGCGGTGTGGACCCGTCAACGTTCTACGAAACAGGAATTGATCGTCTCTTCTCTTAACGCGTATGGTGGTTACTTTTACGTATTAAAGTCAACGACTGGCTAGTAAGTTGAAATTGCTATGATACAATTTGTGTGAACCGAGACTGAAAAATAAACAAAAGTCGTTTACAATACGGTCACTATGTTGCCATAAGAGATTACACCTTGTCCATATTTGTCTGAAGTAGTAATAAACACATTTAGGAAATCTCAACTAATTCCCGGAGAATTGTATTGATTTTTCGAACTCTCTCTTCCACTGAAGCACCACTTCAAGCTTTCCTTTAGCAATATGCTTATTTTGCTTGGTCTACGCTTCTAGATTTGGGAAACGTAGTTAATTTGAAGCGCATTATGGAATGCTTAAGCAAATTTACTTCTCCAGCAGCAGATGACAGTTAAGAAGCAGTCTGATGATAACACGTCTTTACACAGTTCTTTCCTGATTCTGATAGTCCCCATCCTCTCCCCCGTCCTACATAGGGCGCGCATGATTAGTAGTAATGTAATTTTGATTCTTGAAGAAGGGAGTTACGAATCTTCCAAACCAATTTAACATGCAAGAGAATGTTCTTCTTAGGATATATCTCATCGTAACTAAAGACAAATTGTAAATTAAAAATACTAAATGTAATAATTTCGTGTGTGTGCGCCTCAATGGCCCGGTTAATGGCGATTCAATTGAAATACGCTAGACAGGTTTTTACGAATAATATTACTAGCGTACGAACAGTACCACAGCGTCTCTAATATTCAGATGGTCGCTGACACGTATGATACACCACTCCGTTTTGGGGAGGCAGAATAATTTAATGCTTTGTACATTGGATGTATCGAGCTATGACAGATTCAGGCGGCTCTGTAAAGGGAAGCTTGAGTGCTTATCAACGACGTTACATGCCATGCGAAAGGGGCCATATAGTGGGACCCGGGTTCGCTTTGGTGAAGGGGTTGGTACGGGCTGCACCCAGCCTTGTGAGGGCAATTGAGAAGCTATTTCACCAATTAGTAGCGATTTCAGGGTCAAGAATCCCGAAAGCGACCGGGAGAGCCATTGAGTTGACAGCATGCCCCCCCCCCCCCCCCCCTCCCCCATATCGCATCCTTTCACGTCATTGGCAGGATGATGACACGGTGGTCGATCGAGCGCGATTGACCCATGTAGGACCAGAACGCGGAATTTAGATTTTCGTGGTCACTCAGTGATTACAGGCCGTGCGGAGTGGCCGCGAGTTTGAGGCGCCATGTCACGGATTGCTCGACCGCTCCCGCCGGAGGTTCGAGTCCTCCCTGGGGCGCGCGCGCGCGTTGTGTGTGTGTGTGTGTGTGTGTGTGTGTGTGTGTGTTGTTGTTAGCATAAGTTAGTTTAAGTAGTGTGTAAGTCTAGGGTCCGATGACCTCAGTAGTTTGGTCCCATTGGAGTACGTGTGGCGTGCACACGGGGGTTTTTTAGGTTAGAGGGACCCCCCCTTGGGCGAAACGATAAAATACCTGACGGCTTACCAGAGAGGCCTGACGGCTTACCAGAGAGGACATTATCATCGTTGATAAAGAACGTCCGTCCTCAGAGACCAAAAACAGGAAAAGTTAACGTAATATTGGTAAACTGCAGGAGTATCCAGGGCAAGGTTCCTGAATTAGTATCTCTTATTGAAGGAAATAGTGCGCATATAGTATTAGGAACGGAAAGTTGGTTAAAACCGGAAGTGAACAGTAACGAAATCCTAGACACAGAATGGAATATATACCGCAAGGATAGGATAAACGCCAATGGTGGAGGAGTATTTATAGCAGTAAAGAATTCAATAATATCCAGTGAAGTTATTAGCGAATGCGAATGTGAAATAATCTGGGTTAAGTTAAGTATCAAAGGTGGGTCAGATATGATAGTCGGATGCTTCTATAGACCACCTGCATCAGCAACCGTAGTAGTTGAGCGCCTCAGAGAGAACCTGCAGAACGTCGTGAAGAAGTTTCGTGATCATACTATTGTAATAGGGGGAGACTTCAATCTACCAGGTATAGAATGGGATAGTCACACAATCAGAACTGGAGCCAGGGACAGAGACTCTTGTGACATTATCCTGACTGCCTTGTCCGAGAATTACTTCGAGCAGATAGTTAGAGAACCAACTCGTGAAGCTAACGTTTTAGACCTCATAGCAACAAATAGACCGGAACTTTTCGACTCCGTGAATGTAGAAGAGGGTATCAGTGATCATAAGTCAGTGGTTGCATCAATGACTACAAGTGTAATAAGAAATGCCAAGAAAGGAAGGAAAATATATTTGCTTAACAAGAGTGATAGGGCACAAATCGCAGAATATCTGAGTGACCACCATCAAACGTTCATTTCTGAGGAAGAGGATGTGGAACAAAAATGGAAAAAATTCAGAAACATCGTCCAGTACGCCTTAGATAAGTTCGTACCGACTAAGGTCCAAAGCGAGGGGAAAGATCCACAGTGGTATAACAATCATGTACGAAAGGTACTACGGAAACAAAGAAAGCTTCATCATAGGTTTAAGAGTAGTCGAATCATAGCTGATAAGGAAAAGCTGAACGAAGCGAAAAAGAGCGTAAAGAGAGCAATGAGAGAAGCATTCAACGAATTCGAACATAAAACATTGGCAAACAATCTAAACAAGAACCCTAAAAAGTTTTGGTCATATGTAAAATCGGTAAGCGGATCTAAATCCCCTATTCAGTCACTCGTTGACCACGATGGCACCGAAACAGAGGACGACCGAAGAAAGGCAGAAATACTGAATTCAGTGTTCCGAAACTGTTTCACTGCGGAAAATCGTAACACGGTCCCTGACTTCAGCCGTCGCACGGACGCCAAAATGGAAAATATTGAAATAAACGATATCGGAATTGAAAAACAACTGCTATCACTTAGTAGCGGAAAAGCATCCGGACCAGACGAGATGCCCTTAAGATTCTACAGTGATTATGCTAAAGAACTTGCCCCCTTTCTATCAGCAATTTATCGTAGATCGCTGGAAGAACGTAAAGTACCTAGCGACTGGAAGAAAGCGCAGGTCGTTCCCATTTTCAAGAAGGGTCATAAATCAGATGCGAGTAATTATAGGCCTATTTCGCTTACGTCAATCTGTTGTAGAATAATGGAACATGTTTTGTGTTCTCGTATTATGACGTTCTTAGATAATACAAATCTCCTTCATCATAACCAACATGGATTCCGCAAACAGAGATCATGTGAAACTCAGCTCGCCCTATTTGCCCAAGAAATTCACAGTGCCGTAGACACTGGCGAGCAGATTGATGCCGTATTCCTGGACTTCAGGAAGGCATTTGATAGGGTTCCGCACTTACGTTTAGTGAAAAAAATACGAGCTTACGGAATATCGGACCAGGTTTGTGATTGGATTCAGGATTTCCTAGAAGAAAGAACACAACATGTCATTCTTAACGGTTCAAAATCTGCAGATGTAGAGGTAATTTCGGGAGTACCGCAGGGAAGCGTGATAGGACCTTTATTGTTTACAATATACATAAATGACTTAGTTGATAACATCGGTAGCTCCGTGAGGCTATTTGCAGATGACACGGTTGTCTACAAGAAAGTAGCAACATCAGAAGACTCGTACGTACTCCAGGAGGACCTGCAGAGGATTAATGCATGGTGCGACAGCTGGCAGCTTTCCCTAAACGTAGATAAATGTAATATAATGCGCATACATAGGGGCAGAAATCCATTCCAGTACGATTATGCCATAGGTGGTAAATCATTGGAAGCGGTAACGACCGTAAAATACTTAGGAGTTACTATCCGGAGCGATCTGAAGTGGAATGATCATATAAAACAAATAGTGGGAAAAGCAGGCGCCAGGTTGAGATTCATAGGAAGAATTCTAAGAAAATGTGACTCATCGACGAAAGAAGTAGCTTACAAAACGCTTGTTCGTCCGATTCTTGAGTATTGCTCATCAGTATGGGACCCTTACCAGGTTGGATTAATAGAAGAGATAGACATGATCCAGCGAAAAGCAGCGCGATTCGTCATGGGGACATTTAGTCAGCGCGAGAGCGTTACGGAGATGCTGAACAAGCTCCAGTGGCGGACACTTCAAGAAAGGCATTACGCAATACGGAGAGGTTTATTATCGAAATTACGAGAGAGCACATTCCGGGAAGAGATGGGCAACATATTACTACCGCCCACATATATCTCGCGTAATGATCACAACGAAAAGATCCGAGAAATTAGAGCAAATACGGAGACTTACAAGCAGTCGTTCTTCCCACGCACAATTCGTGAATGGAACAGGGAAGGGGGGATCAGATAGTGGTACAATAAGTACCCTCCGCCACACACCGTAAGGTGGCTCGCGGAGTATAGATGTAGATGTAGATTGGGATTCACACACATTTGAACATTTGAAAGATTACACCGAGGGTAATCATTTTGAAAGACTTTTATATAAATGCAGTTATTCTTGTGAATAATCATAATGTAATGAACTTTACAAAATAATAGAACTGCCCAGCTACAAAAATGCTCTTTTAATGATGCGCACTGTTGCTGGGGAAAGGCATTAAATAATGTGGAGGACCTGTTTTTACATCGGCTGGCTTTCTCGAAGGCAGTCATTCCCACGAAGTCTTTCTTCGGGAGCAAATAATCTGTTGTGCTTGTGAGCGGAGCCACCACCCGCCGTTGGTTGACAGTTCTTTCCCTACGGAGCCGCGAGTCCAATTGTTGACCCAGATAAGCGAAGCGGACGTTGTTCCCACGGCGGACGAGGCTTGGCAACGCCGACAAAGAGAAAACAGCACTTTCCGTCGTACTACCTGTGGCCTGCCGGGCGGAGCCGGCTGCTGGACTGCTATACACGGGGCGCGGAATGGAGGCGGTTGCTATTGCTGCAACCTTCTACATCTACATACACACGTTGCTAGTTCGAGGGTGCTGATTCTCTGTATGCCCCTGACAAGCTCTTAACTCCATTATTTTCTCCTTACAGTGGCCCCAACAGCTCGCCTCTGAAATACTTCGGTGTCTTCCTTTAACCCGGCATGGTGGGGATACCAAACGCTCGAACGGTATTCAAGAATCTGTTGCACAAATATTCTGTACGTAGTATCCTTTATATGGTTACTACACTTCGCCAGAGGGCCGGCCTGTGTGGCCGAGCGGTTCTAGGCGCTTCAGTCTGGAACCGCATGACCGCTACGGTCGCAGGTTCGAATCCAGCCTCGGGCATGGATGTGTGTGATGTCCTTGGGTTATTTAGGTTTAAGTAGTTCTAAGTTCTAGGGGACTGATGACCACAGATGTTAAGTCCCATAGTGCTCAGAGCCATTTGAACCATTTGAATTTCGCCAGAACGCTCCCAATAAGCCTTAGTCGGCCATTCACCGTCACTCTGAGGTTTTCTGCTCGTTCCATTTCTAGTCGCGTAGCAGCTTAAGCTATTTAATCGAAAGGACTGAATCTACAGATACATCTACATACGAACTCCTTATGCCACAATGTTGTGTATCACTTGTACCACTATTAGTCATTTCCTTTCCTGTTCCACTCGCAAGTGAAACTAGGAAAAAGACTTTCTACGTTACAAGTTTGTTGGTAGGCCGTTATCCACAAGTATATAAGTTTCACTTTATGAAACACACGAGCCCTAATTTTTCTTATATTGTCATCAGTCTTCACACAAGATGTACATTGGTGACAGTAGAATCTTACTGTGGTTAGTCGCAAGTGCCGCTCCCTAAACCTTCTCAGTAGTGTTTTGCAAAGAGAGCTCCATATTCCCTCTAGGTATTCCTATTTGAGTTCTCAGAGCATTTCCGTAATTCTTGCGTGTTAGATTAGATGGGTAGATCACATAACTAATGAGGAGGTGTTGAATAGGATTGGGGAGAAGAGAAGTTTGTGGCACAACCTGACTAGAAGAATGGGTCGGTAGGACATGTTCTGAGGCATCAAGGGATCACCAATTTAGTATTGGAGGGCAGCGTAGAGGGTAAAAATCGCAGAGGGAGACAAAGAGATGAATACACCAAGCAGATTCAGAAGGATGTAGGTTGCAGTAAGTACTGGGAGATGAAGAAGCTTGCACAGGATAGAGTAGCATGGAGAGCTGCATGAAACCAGTCTCAGGACTGAAGACAACAACAGTTTGTGTGCCTCCGTAAGAGTTCGAATTTTTCTCGTCTTCGCGGTCCCTGCGCGAAATGTACGTAGGCGGAAGTATAATGTTTCAAAAGTCGGCTGCAGATGCCGATTCTCTAAATTTTCTCAGTAGTGTTTCGCAGAAACAACATTGTTTTCTCCAGGGATTCACATTTGAGTTCGCGAAGCATCTCCGTAATAATCGCATGCTGATTGAACATTACGGTAACAAACGCCGTAGAACGCCTCTGAGTTGTTTCGATGTCTTCTTTTTATACTACCTTCTGGGGATCCCAAGCACCGGAGCAGTACTCAAGACTGGATCGCACTAGTGCTCTATACGCGGTCTCTTTTAAAGATAAGCTAGGTATCCCTAAAATTTTCTCGGCAAACTGAAGTCGACCACTCGCCTTCCCTACTATCGTCCTTAAGTATTCATTCCATTTCATATCGCTATGCAACGTTAAACCTAGATATCTAATCGACGTGACTGTGTCAATCAGCACACCGGTAATACTGTATTCGAATTTAATTTTTCCTACTCGTCTGTGTTAACTTACATTTTTGTTCATTAAGAGCAAGCTGCCATTCATTACAACAAATAAAAATTGTCAGTCATCATGAATCCCACTAAACCACTCAATCATGACACTTTCTCGTTGCCAGCAGTGTCACGAGCAGTCTCAGATTACTGTCTACCATAACCGACAGAGCGTTATGTACATAAGAAGCATAGAGAGCACTTTCGACGTTACATTTGTGAATAACACTATCCGCCTAGGACGACGGGCTGGGCTGCAATAAGTAATGTAGAATGCCCTGGATTACTATGGTGGAGGAGCGGCGATTCCGTAATCCTGCTCTAGGTTTTACATGGTATCAGTATATCGCTTGAAGCGATTGATGGAGTGGTTCAGACACGTCCAATCTCGTTATCCATCCTAGTTCAAACCGAGCTTTTGCTCCATCTCCAATACCTAGCCATTGACCGGGCGTTAAACGCTTAACTTGCGTCCTTGCTTATTCTTAGCATTCATTTCTGCAGTTACCTAGCTAACGTCAGTTGGCAAGTTATTAGCAGATGCCAGCGGAGAGTTAATGAATTATTTTTGTAAATACATATGGACGTACCAAGTCGGACAGCTACAATATGTAACGACAGAAGTATCATGATGTGTGGGCGTATTTTTAGTAGAGGCTTTAGCATATTAACCGCCCGAGCCGTTACAAGTGTGAACAGAATGCTTGTTTGAGGACACGTCGGGGCTTCCTTTTTTAAAGAATGGTCTCTGGATTAATGTGTATGGTCTCACGTGATCCGACCACGATTTTCCTCGTTCGAGCCTGTGAACTCCATTTGAAAAATCACACGATTCCTTCAGGTTGTAGGTCTTTGATTCTCTTCTGATGTTCAGCATATCCAGATTGTTTTTCGGTTTTAAGGTAAAACCGGTCTCAGCCAGAACAACACTACAGTGTTGTACTAAGCATGGTCTATTGTTGGTGGTACATCCTCACCTTCTTGTGCATTTGAATTGATTCACCCAGTTAACCGCGTGATCTTCATTTTGACGAACCAAGGTGCATTCTTCGCAGTAACAAATTATTTTCTGAGGGGAAAACAATAAGTTCCGAAAAATGTCCTAGAGCACGCGGAGAGTTGAACTCCCAAGTCTCTAGATTTGTAGTCTTGACATTAACCTGATTGACGCCGATTCACCCCAGTTGTATCGCTGTCGAGATTGAGATCCGAGACAAATCGATCACTACAGGCCGTAAGGCAGCAACAATATTCTCCTTATCCCCTTCCACTTCCTGTCCTTCCCTTCCTGTACCATTCAAGCTAATTATCAGTAATTTTCAACGGAATGTGTATAACTCTCTTTCTTTATACTCAGTTAAGCGATGGGTATTGCCTTCCAACACGGATAATGCCTGAGCGAGAAAAATGGAGTGTGCGATATCATCATAGCGATAGTTATACTGTCAAATGTATCGTTATATCCTAAGTTCAAGACTCTTTTCATGTAAGACGTCGACTAATGAAATTTGCTGCTCTAGCTACTCTGCAGCCACAAAGCACACACGTGCATTGTGAGTGAGACCAGGTGGGCAGGCAGAGTTGTAGAGCGGGAACATAGGATGCCTGGATGTTGCACCTGGTTGCGCGCACGGCTTGTCTTGGCGCAACCAACGGTACAGCGAGCGCCACAGACCCAGCCGGCCTCCTTCCGAAGCGCGCGCTGAAGGCTCTGTCCGGAATTACCCTTCCATTCCACATAGCCGACCGGTGTATCTCTAGGATCCATAAACACGGCCAGTTTATTAACCTTCATATGTGAAAAAGGAGTCAAACGGGGAGAGATCGCTTTGCACACGTTTTGACGTAAATTATGGCACGTAATTTTGCACAGGACGATGTAATCAATACACAGAACGTAAATATGTAAGTATTATACCGTACCTATGGTTCTTAAATTCGCCCATATTACGGTATAACTTGTTGAGGGCATGATAAAAGCTATATTATGAGTCTAGATACCAAACTATATGCTACTGAAACTATTTTGATGCGTCCGAAAGCGCTCCACAAGGTCCCACGCACTTCTTAGGGTTCACTTGAAACTATCTATACATGACGTGTGCCTTGGTCCGTGGCATATGTCATATACGTGTGCAAACATAGATGAACAAAACACTGCTAATATTTACTTTGCGTCTGTATTATTTTTTTGGAATGCAGCTTCTGATGACATTGAGCTTACCGTGGATCTTTCTCTATAAGAAAAGTCTGGTTATGAGCTACGGAAGACAATGGATGTGATACCATAAAAACGACAATTCTTGTTATGACAGGTATTTACGTATTTTTGATTTGGTGCGTGGTTTATGTCAGCCATTTTGAAGTCCTGTGCCAAAGCAGACAAGTGGTGTGAAGAGCCAATGCCTGAAATCTACAACAGCTTGCCGTCAAGCACGTCGACGGTGTAACTTGAAGCATAAAGTAAATATCAAATGTCATCTTCAGACTGCGTTCCCGGTTGAGGATCCCATTACCGTAGCAACGTTCTGATCTCTGCGCAAATCCCTAAATAAGTGATATTAAAAATCACTCCTAGGCATTGCAAAAAGATATAAATTGCTTGAAGAGGACAGGGCGTCATTTGTTAATATTTCGACTATTTTGTTATCAAATGGTCAACTAAAGCGAAAGTAACTTCGGGTGCCTCACAGGAAATTATTATGGGACAAGTACTGTTGTCAGTGTGTAAAACGATATTAGAGATTTCACCAACTACTTTGTTATTTAACTTGTTCACAAATTACATAATTATTTGATGTACTTAAGGTGAGTTTCCGATACATCGCTCCCATCGTCCTGAATTACCTATCGTCTCTCCATAAACAGCAACATATATAAACGTTATTACTTTTCTTTCAACTAATGTACGTACTACTTTATGCTGAAGATGTTAATTATTAACATTGCGTGGCACTGGTAGTAAGTTTTATGGGATCCTTCATTAACAGACACAAGAATTAACATTGTAAACATAAAAAATCGCTTAATGAGTAAATTACTGCAGATTGCTTCTTCCAAGTCAATCGAATTAAACTGTTGCTGTCACTCTGTACTCCAATATGTCCGTTACTTGAAAGTACGAGGGTTGGAACTTAATAGTGGTAACTATTTATTTACAGCTCATACAAAATAGATACGTGTTTCAAAGTAGTCACCAGCATTGTATATAACACGTTGCCAGCGATGTGGAAGTCGTAAGATACTCTTAGCAGTACCAGTTGTGTTGACAGTTCGAGCGGCGCGGTCTATTGCCCGACGAATTCGTAGCAGTTCTGAAGCGAATGCCGTGAATGTTTCCTTCAGTTTAGAAGTTGAGTTGAACTCAAGAGAGCGTAAGTCTGGGGAGTGCAGTAGGTGGTATAGCACTTAGCAGCCCCATCAGTCAAACAAATCAATAACACCTTGAGCATTGTCCTGCAAAATGATGGTCAGGTCCTGCAGAAAGTGTCGTCACTTCTGTTTCTATGCTGTTCATTTTTGGAACACAACCTACGACGAGCTTAGAGACAGAAGTGATGACACTTTCTGCAGGACCTGATCATCATTTTGCAGGACAATGCTCAAGCGCGTACAGTGCAAGCTGTTACTGATTTGTCTGACTAATGGAGCTGCTAAGTGCTATACCACCGACTGCACTCCCATGACTGAAGCCCTCGTAAGTTCAACTCGATTTCTAAACTGAAGGAGACACTTCACGGCATCCGCTTCAGAACTGCTACAAATTCGTCGGGCGATAGACCGCGCCCCTCGAACTGTCAACCCAACTGGCACTGCTAAGAGTATCCTACGACTCCACGTCGCTGGCAACGGGTTATACACTATGCTGGTGACTACTTTGAAGGTCAGTAGAACTTTGAAACACGTATCTATTTTGTACGAGCTGTAAATAAATAGTTGCCACAATTAGTTCCAACCATCGTATCTTACGTTGAGGATCTACGAGTAGATTTTCGGCTATCGAGTAGGGATCGTGACACTCGGGGCAGGAGAATTTCCAGTTTGACGATTAAGGGACGATTGCCTTAGCCTTAGAATATGGTCTGCTCATTTGCATATCGGGAACTGCTAATACACTTAGGTATTGTGCCACAGGTACCGGAGGGAAGGGGGGGGCAGGACAGGACATGTGATTTCAATATAACTGACGGCTGGGAAGAGACAGGATATTGCCCTGTAGTAGGATACTGTCCTGAGTAACATAACACAGTTGAGCGTTGTACACGTCTTTGAGATCACTGTCGCGCTCAAATTCGTCACATATTGTTTTGGTGGGCTAATCTTGATTGAGCGAAACTGCGTGATTCAAGCTGCGCTCCGTTGTGCCTGCGGAGCGTGCGCCGGCCGTGCAGGTGCGGGAGCTAGCCGCTCGGCTCGGCATATTGTTTGCGTGGTGGTCGCCTTTCTCGCCGCCGCGGCATGGCGGCCAGAACCAGTGTCGCTTGACCTTGGGCGGGTGCGCGCGCGCGCCACTGCCAGATCTACACTGGCCGTGGGAGCACCGCTCTAGCCCCAACGCCGACTCATGGGTCATGGGCTCGAGAAATAACGTTTTGAAACATTAACTGCAGCAATTTCTTGGTGCCGCACTGAATTCAGCACGAAAGCCGCCTTAAATCCACCGTAGCGTACTATACTAACAGGCTTTAATAGCAATATTCTGTCTTCAGTCACAGTTTTTTTTTAAATATCTGCTCTAATACAATGTGTTATGGAGCTACAACTCTCGTTTCAAGAACTACATTCTAGTTTGGCGGCGCTGAAATATATGATGCAGGTGTTCATTTTACGAGATTAACGAACTAATAAAGTATTGTTAGTGGTTACCTTCATTGAACCACATAATGTTCGTCTTCTGTATGAGGGTAAAAAATACCGCGTCTTAGTAATTTCATCACGTATACAAGCGAAAATAATTACATTTACTACATTTATTTATGCATTACATTTACTGCATTGATTATGCATGAATACCAAATTAAATTGAAATTTGAGCCACATAATAAAACAACAATAATAATAATAGTTGCGTGTGGCCTATGTCCGAATGTATGTTAGTTTGCTGTCACCCCAGTTATCCAACTGGGTAAAGAAGACCTAAAATTTGATGAGTAACCCGAGTGACATGTCGTTCTGGCGACAGCTCACATCGTTGAGAAGTTAAGGTTAGATTTATTAAACGCAGACTGAAAATTTTCCTGGTCAGACTGGGGTTCGATCCCGCAGCCCCTCGGTTGTCGCTGATATGAACGCACTTTACCAGTAGACCATCAGTGTAGTCATAAAAATGTTAATTAATTTAAAGTGTAAGAGTAAATATCAGTTTTTACCAATACAGAAGACTAACATTTTGTGGCAAAATGAATGTGATAATTAATTATACTTGATTGATCCGTCAGTCTCGTCTGAGACGCAGTAGTCGTGAAAAAATTATTCTATTGTTCGTTTACTGTTTAGATGATAACAAGAAGCAGATATAACTCTCAACAACGGCTGTATAGTGTTTGAAAATCATGATGCAGGTCGGAAACGCATTGGACTAAAAATATATCCTCCATGTGAAAACGGCATGTTCCGTTGAAAATATCTCTACCCTATCAGCTAGTCATGGACAGCCCATGACGAACTAGGCTACCAAACTCCGCACGGACGGGCCTTGAAGGCCCTACGATACCGACCGGCCGCCGTGTCATCCTCAGTCCACAGATGTCACTGGATGCGGGTACGGAGGGATATGTTGTCAGCACCCCGCGCTCCCGGCCGTATGTCAGTTTACCTCGATCAAGTAGCTCCTCAGTTTGCCTCACAAGGGGTGAGTGCACCCCGCTTGCCAACAGCACTCGGAAGACCGAATGGCCACCCATCCAAGTGTTAGCTCAACCGGACAGCGCTTAACTTCGGTGATGTGACGGGAACCAGTGTTACCACTGCGGCAAGGCCGTTTGCATCCCGTGACGAAATAGCTGTTAATAACGAATTATTTTACTTTCTTCACAATGCAGCTGTCATTTCCTACTATCGCCCACACCGTGAAAATATTATAGAACTAATAATCAGAATATTGTCCTCGTGATCACTGCTGCAATGTCGTCTTTAATTTTCAAAAGGAGTGCAGTGAACATTGTCCAGTTTCTAATAGTCTGTTCCACAACATGTTTAAAATGCACATTTTTCGTTGCGTCTTCCTGTTTGTGAAATTTATTTCGTAACTAGAATGTTCTGAATGGATCTGTTGGGTTGGTACATAAATTCGTAGCATTTTTACTTATAATAAAGACAAAAGATACACATAAGAGACTTCAGTCAACAGTAATATATTATCCATCACTGTTTACAATTGTCTACAAACCCTGGGGTAACTTTCCGATTTTGCGACTGTAGAACTCACATTGTTTTGGGGCAAAGAATTGGTCGAGCCATGTTAGGAGTGCATTCTCATCTGAAAAGGAAGTGCATTGAAGACTGATCGAAAGAGAGCGAAAAGGTAAAAATCTGAGGGCACAAGATCAGGTGAATAAGGTGGGTGCCGAATGGCTTTCAAACCCAACTCCTGTATAGAGGTTTTTGCCAGTCTAGCGGAATGAATGTGTGCGCAATGGTGGAGTATGATCACTACACGCGGTCTTCCTGGTCGTTGTTCTTGGATTGCGTCTGCAAGACGCCTCAGTTGTTGGCAATGAATGTCAGCAGTGATGGCTACATCGGGGGGATGGGGGAGCAATTCGTAGTACACACACCGTCGCCATTCCACCAGATGGATAACGGCTGGTCAAACAGGCTACACGGAAACCGCTTCTGGAGATCGGAATCCCCGTAACTGACGTGCGATCATTATTACGCCGCAAGGTTTTTCAACTTTTGGGAGACGGAATGGCATAATCTCAGTACGCACAACAAACTGCGTGCCATTAAGGAGACTACGAATGTGTAGAAGACCTCCATGCGGGCCTCTCGCAGGGACACTTGTTCTCAACCGGCTCCGCTTTGGCCATACGTGGCTAACACATAGCTATCTCCTCTGTCGCGAGGACCCACCCCGGCGTCACCACAGACTGTGGTGTCACTGTGGCTCACATACGACTGTTGTCCACATCTTCCTGGACTGCCCACTTTTAGCCCCTCTGTGGCGGACTTTTAACCTTCCCAGCACCCTACTTTCGGTGTTGGGCGCGACAATTTCTCAACAGCAGTTTTAGTTTTACGTTTAATTCGTGAGAGGGGTTTTTATCGTACCATCTAAGCATGGGCATTTAGCCTTCTGAGATCGCCACCCTCTTTCCATTTTAACTTTTGTCGCACTTTCTTTGCATTTGTTTGTCTTGGTGGTCGTCTTTTCCCTACATTTCTTCATATCGCCTTGTCTTTTTGGGGTGGACATTTTAATGTGTTGCAGAGTGGCTTGCTCATCCTCTTTTTTTATTGTGATCAGCCAGCTCAGACAATATGTTCCATGGTTTTAATACCTTCTTCTGCTTTTTCTTGTGGTATATGTTTTCCCCGTTTTTTGTTCGTTCCATTCGTTTTCTTTTTAGGTGTGGTGTTGGGTGTTTTTGTACCTTGAGCCTTGCTTGCGTCAGGAAAAACGGACTGACGACCCTGTAATTTGATCCCTTTAAACTCCAAACCAACCAACCAACCAGATGCATAACAATAGTTTTTGTGTATGCCCGCAGGTCTTCATACGGGGAGTTGCTGCTTTGTGTAGATTGAACCATTCCATTCTTCTCCTTGCGTTAGCATAGACATTTCTCGTGACCGATAACGGTACAGAATAGGAAAGGTCGGTGTTGTTCACCAGCCAATTGATGACGAGCAAGGTGAGATGCACGTATGGCCACCCGCTATTTGTGTTTTTGGCTTAGAGCATATGGTACCCATACACCCGATTTTTGAACCTTTCACATTGCATGCAATTTCGCACAATGTTGAAATGATCACAGTTCATCACATTTGGCAGTTCTCGAGTACACTAGCGTGGATCCTTGTGGATTATTGCCTTCAAACGATCTTCATCAAACCCCGTAGGTCTTTCTGAGCGTGGAGAGTGATTAACGTCAAAAAGACCCTCTTTAAGACGAGAGAACCATTTTCTTGCTGTACTCTGTCCAACGGCGTATCCTCATACACGGCGCAAATGTTTCTGGCTGCTTCCGCTGGTGTCACTCTTATGTTGAACTAAAAAAGGAAATGTTCAGATTTCTCCCTTGGCACTCCATTTTCTAGCGTCCACAGCTCCATTCACCAAATCCAAATGACAAAATGGCAACATGTAAACGGAAATGGCAACAGTGAACTACAAATAAAAATGATAATCGACAAATAAACGTATAGTAACCGGAATATCAGCATTCAAACAAAAACGCTACGAACTTATGCATCAACCTAACATATTTTCCAGTAATTGTAGAGAGAACTCAGCTGTTACTCTATTGTTTAATACGTAGGAGCTAGTTACTCCAAACTTGAAGGTGACCTGTTAGAAAACACTCTCATATTGGATATGTCTACGTACTTATATCATCTAAGAATGTTACGAGCGTTGTGGCATGTCATCTACGAATCCCAAAAACGGTAAAGGCTTTTTAATTATAATATTATTTTTTGAAATGCAGAACAGGTTGACAACGACAAAATCACAAAGTCTAGGAATTAATTTATCATCTAGTATTTGATTCCGCAGTAATTAAGTGGCAGAGGTGATAACAGCACGGTTTGATACAGCGTACAATTGAAACTAAACACCATAATCACCAAAATGTAAGGAAAATTCGTGGGCGACGTAAATGAATATTCCCAAATGAAAAGAAGTCATACGAAAAAAACTGATTAGCGTTTGAACGGCGACTGCAATAACTGTCAGAGTTATATAGTTCTCTCTACGGAATGTTAACGTGTTAACGTTGATTCGGCAGCAGTTGGGCGCTGGAAGTTGGCGGTAGGCAGACGGGCGAGTAGCGGAAGCGGCTCGCCGACGCAGGCGTTTCCCCGCCGTACCAGCTGGTCTCGACCTTGTAAGCTTCGTAGATGGCTCGCCAGATGTCGCGGGGCGCTGCACCGCAGATATTACGGTGTTCCATTGGCCGTTGGCAGACCGCTATCTGTAGCAATTTCTGACAGGCGCCAAATGTAGGCATGAGCTATCCATGTTTATCTCATTTTCTAATTGCTTACCGTTTGCTAGCTTTGATAGAGTAACTTTTTACCGGGATGAAATTTGGTATTTTGAGACGTATGCACGACTAGTGCTATTTTCCATGTCCCAAGAAGTATCTGATAATACTCTTACGGTGAATAAGATAGTTAAACATGAAAATTTGATTCGCTTTAACACGGCCAACTATAAGCAAGTTCTTAAGGCATTGCTGACCCGTCGTAATGAGATGATCCAGAAATGATACAGCATTGTCTGTCCCATTTCCTTGTAACAACGTAATTGCTCTCGATGATTCTTTCACATATACTTTTTATTGATGTAGATAACTCTGTGACCAGTCTGCAGAACAATGGCAAGGCTTTAACTTAAAAAGTTTTAGACAGACAAAACTTGCAGAATTCGTATTAGCAAGAGGCACCTTAACAACCTGAAACGAGTACCAGGTCCTCGATGCGAGAGAAGGGTACGGAAACTAGGCATTTTTAAAGATCATGCGAAAGGTGAGCTACAAGAGCTAAATGAATTACCACACTATGTGAAATAAGTACGTGATATCAAAAATTAGATGTATCGTCAACACGTAGGTCATTTATAATACGAGGAGTGGGGAATCAGTCCGTGACTTTTAAAAGAGCAAACCTTATACAAGAATTCAGAATTCAAACTTGTTTTGTTCTTGGTGATAGTGTAGAGTACTCGACCTTATCTTCTATCTCGCTTACGGAAATATTCACTATAATAGCAGTCTTGCGTTACTGATGCTATATTTACACCCATTGTTGAAGTAAGACAGTGAAATATTTTCTTAAAATTAGTTTTGTCTCTCCAAGTGGGAGTGAGTCTTTTTTTTCTGGACGCTGTGAGCTCAATGGTTTCCACTCCTCCCTGTAACTCCAACATAACGAAAGTACTTTGCTAGACTGCCCTTGTACGACTGCACGGTCGAGACATCGCTTTTACGAAAACATTAGTTTGGGGTATACCTGTGACTTGATAAAACAGCACTTGAGCATACTTTTACCACTAACATGAATACTGTTTTGCGGAACAAGGAAACTCAGTAACTGTTCGTCAAGTGCATGGTTAAAAAAGTCCGCCTGCCCCACCTGCAATACTTTCTTTAATTTACAATGTTTCCCACCAGTCACGTCGTGCGGCTGTTGACAACGTCTATGTCCCCCACCCCCCCCACCCCCCACCCCACACACACACACACACGCACATCGTGACTAACTACTCACAACGACTGATAAGCGTAACGCCCGTAAACACAGCAGCAAGATTGTACCGGGTGGTTAAAATTAAAGTGCAGCAACTCACGAAGGTGCATTGTGGGCTGTAATTATCGTATGGCAGCGAAACTTAGTAGATATGCTAATACGTTAATGTGAAACCGATTTACGCTGGAAGAACTATTAGTTCCAGTTGTAGCCACCCAATGCAAATCTGACACTGTACAGTATTTGACGCTGTGATTTGACAAGCCATAACTTGGGTGAACGGTATGGCTATCGAGAAGAGAGACCGTACGTTGCTAATGAAACTGTTTTATGTGAACCGCAGCAATTACAGTGCGGCATTTAGATTGTGTCGCCGACTGAAAGGTCTGAGAAGAGTCCCGATGTCATTAAATGGTTTTAGATGATGATGATGATGATGATGAAATTCGAAAACAAAGATGAGCTTGGTGTGGCATCTGAAAGAGGAACGTGCCCTATCCCGGTGGAAGTTAGTTGCTTTAACTGGCTATGCAGCACGGTGGCCCCGTGTAGTGTTAGTCCGTCGCGTGGCCAACAGTACGGAAGTTTTGTGGCCTATTAGACACTGGTACCCTTACAAGATCCAGGCGGTGCAGCAACTGAAACCTATCATTATCCGCAGCGACAAAGTTCATGACATGTGGCTGGCCAATATTCTAGGGAGTGATGCACACTTTTTACTACAGGAAGCAGAACTGCAGATTTTGGGGTACTGTTAAACCGGGTGTTGTGCACGAGGAGCCATTGCGCTCGCCGTATGTGAATGTGTAGTGTGGATTCACAAGCACCTTTATTCTCGGCCCGTTTTGTGAAGAGAACAAATCCTAAGGATCTGTCAGGTGTACCGTGACGTCTGCACGTTATCGAGACAACATTTTGTTCCTACTTTGGAAGAGCGGAACTGTGTGGAAACCACTGTTTTCATGTGAGACGGGGCAACAGCTCATGTCGCTCATCTCGTGAGAGATCTGCTTAATGCAGCCTCCCATAAACGAATTATCTTCAGAGGTTTTCCAGAGGCATGATTTGCAAGGTAACGTGATCTGAACGCATGTAACTTTTGCCCCTGGAGATATCTGAAAGAACGCGCTTACCACGGACACATTGAATCTGTACCTACTCTGAAAGCCAGTATACAGGAACATTTGCTTGGATTCCACCGAAACTGTTGCGAAAAACAGTTGATCACGTCGTTTTACGGATGCAGCATTTTGTCGACGTCCCCGGTGCTCATATTGAACAAATTATGGATGCGGCAGTTAATAAAACCAGCATTGTGCCTTTCTCGTTTATTTGAGCTTTCTTGCCCACGTCCCGTTTCTAATCCATTACATGTGGAAACATTTCTACAAGTCTTTCTTGGATGCACGACGCCAGATTTGCACCTTGTGGCCAGAGTTGGAACTAATTTTGTTCCAGCATAAATCCGTTCCCCACAGTAGCATAACTACCATCTTTCGCTGCCATACGATAGTTAAAGCCCATGCGGGCCCTCTGTGGGTAGTTACACACCTGTTCAAAACTTTTTGCCGAGGGTGTTATTGGGGACCAGTGTTTGTTGTGTCAGTGTCAAACGACACCGGTAGAACAAATTCAAAGAATATTCGCCATTTGCAGAAACAGAGAAAAGAGAAACATCACACGTCCGTCCGTGTAGCGTGTGGGTAAGTGTGTGTGTGTGTGTGTGTGTGTGTGTGTGTGTGTGTGTGAACATGTAAAAATTTTGAAAACGAACTGTAGTGGTCATAATAGTAATGGAAAGGCTTATACCATGATGCACCACTCGATATTTGTCTAACTTAGTTGCTATGTTCATCAGATAACGCATATTAAATTACTGGACTTCATTACTTTCGCAACTGACGTCCAGCACCAACGTCAGTGTGAGCTGTGACCCACACTGGTATGGATACACTCTTGTATTTATTCTGGCATTGAAGCAAACAACCTCCGAACATCAACTTGAATTTCTCACCATTCCTCTAACAGTTGGCGTGTCGGTTGAAGAAGTTAGTTCCTATCGCATCCTAGACATGTTCTACGGGTCACGGATCTTCAAGGTATTTGGTACCGATGGGTATGACAACAGGGCTTAACCACTCTTGCCACAAAATGGCCCCTTCAATGTCCCTTGCACACTTGCCAGATCAGCCCTGTTTCGTATCCAGTAGCCCCCCGCAACATGATTTTTCAAGTTAGAGAATGATGTTTCGCGAGAATTGTACCACGCCGTCTACTGGCGTGTTGACGTCGGTGTGTGCGCCTCGAACTGAAGCGAAACTTGTCGTTGAACACCAGATAATGCCACTCAGTGTCTCAGTTGACTCTTGTTCTACGGAACGTAAGTCTCTGTGGCCTATGGAGTGGTGTCAGCGGAAAGATTCATGGCAGCTAGGTATCTCTGACCAGCTCCCACTAATCTGTTAAAGACGCCTCGCTTAATACTCTACCTATAATCACTGTCCGGATTTCAGCTATTGTCATCCGTCTGCTCGGCAGACCAATCGAACAACGTTATGACTTCATCGTGTTGAAGTCCAGTAATTACTCGTGCCTTCCATTCTTTGTCACCTGTTGCTCTGAGTCCACCTCGTCAACACTGATTCTGCATTCATTGCACTACAGCCAGCTGCCTGTGTGATCAGTCTGTATGATGCTCCCACGTCCCTTCTCAAAGCTAGAAAGATGTCGGTATGTTGCACGTGCACGTCCTCCGGGCATTTTGTGTTGCGATCTCCACTTGTGAAGTTCCAGCCACTCACACCAATTTTCTGTCTCTAGTAATGGCTTATATCTGTACTGAAGATAAGCTCGCTAACACCTTCCATTTCCCTCAATATACAGAATCTGCAGTTTTCGGGTCGCTGTTCCCATATAAATTTCAGAAGCTGGCCTTTCGGTACTCAGTTGACTAACTCTCTGCGTCCTTCAAGTAACAAAAACATAAAATCATTAAATGGGTTGTTAATTAACGTAGTGTACATCAAAGTATTTGAGAATGACATTTTATTTAAGCAAATTTGTACAAAAACATGGGTGCATCTCCCTCTGCGTAATTCAGTTGTTCAAAAATGTGTGATTGTTCTTAAGGGACCAAACTGCAGAGGTCACCGGTCCCTAGACTTACACACTACTTAAACTAACTTAAGCTAACCTATGCTAAGAACAACAAACACACACACCCATGCCCGAGGGAGGACTCGAACCGCCGGCGGGAGGGGCCGCGCAGTCAGTGACATGGCGACTCTAACCGCGCGGCCACCCCGCGCGGCCGTAATTTAGTTCCACAACCGCTAGAAGACAAATTACACCTGCATCTGCATTGTTCATATATTTTAAGACAACTGAAAACAAGACGGCAGCTTAGATATTATGCTCAAGTGAGCGCCTAGTCTATAGTAATAGATACCCATCGAGAAAACTAAAGTTGGACACGTTACGTAAGACCAAGTTATGATACATCCGAGGGAGGCGTGATACTTCACACGGAGATATTTAACGAGGTGATGGTAAGAAGTGGTTGTCATGCGAACAACTCCGTAACGCTGGAAGAAATGTCACTCATATTTTGTGTGTATGTATGTGTGGCCTACTCCTTAGCAAAAGATAGAGGGCGGTAAAACACCTGTAGTAGTTTCAAGCCAGTGGTGGAAATGGGATGACATAAAAATAGATAACCGGGCAACGCCGAATAACAAGCTGGTTGGCTTAAAATAATTATACTGTTAATATACCTGGATCAAAAACAAAGTTAGTGATAGCCAGTTTTTAAAGGATAGCTATCTTAGCAACAAAGAAGCATATCAAGAATTCCGCTACACCGTCAGTCCTGAGCAGAGTTGTCATGTCCCTAAGCTGCCGGTTACTAAGCACCTACAGACAATTGCAGTCTGTTACATAATTATGATTTATTCTTATACGCTTTGTTTCGCTGTGCGGCACGTTTCTTTCGCGGAATGTGTGACACTGACCGTGAAATAGCTAAGGAAATTCATAAAGATTATTAACATTCTGCAAAGTGAACTAAACACTGCACTCTAGTTGCGAACCTATGAAAAGACTAGGCACGAAACCGCACAGCTGCTGCTACCAGAACCTTACAGCGCTTGGACGTGTCGGCGAACCGACATCATCTTTTCCTTCCGTGCTCCAGTGTCAGTCCCTTTGATATTTTGATGCAGATATATGTCCTTGTATACCGAGCGGCAGACACTTCAGCGCGACCACTGGCTGTGGGCGTTATCCTGACGGATGCACCTGTTCGTCCTCAGACGGAGCTATGCGGCATAAAATGGCGTAAGCTGACATGGGGCGAGTGCGGCTTCAGCAGCGCGGAGCCGCTGGAGGACCCGGTGCTGGCGAGCTACGCGCGTTGCCTGTCGCACGACATCCTGTGCGTGTGGCGGCGCGTGGTGGCGCCGGCCGGCGGCCAGGGCGGCGGCGGAGGCGGCGGCGGGGGCGGCGCGACCCATCAGCACCACGGCCACCACGCGGCCCAGGGCGCGCCGCACCACCAGCACTTCGACGGTCTGGGACTGCCGCCTCATGCGCATGCCCCGCCCTCCACGCACCCGCCGCTTTCGCTGCACGCCGCCAAGGAGCTCTGGATCTTCTGGTACGGCGAGGAGCCCGACCTCTCCAATCTGGTTGCGCCCGAGCTCATCGCCGCCGGTGAGTACCTTTCTCACACCCATCGTACAGGCAGTCGTCAGAATGCAGCAGGTTTTCTGCAATTTGCACAGAAACAAGGCTGCAGTTGTGAGAGGCGAAGGACATGCAAGAGAAGCAGTAGTTCAGAAGGGAACGCGACAGGATTGTAGCCTATGCCCCTTGTTGTCCGTTCTGTAGAATGAACAAGCAGTAAGGGAAACCAAAGACAAATTCGGAAATGGAATTAAGAGATGTGCCAATGACATATTTCTGTCACATGACAAAGTACTTGGAAAATCTGAAACTTCCTGTCGGATTAAAAATATGTGCCGGACCGAAAGTCGAACTCTGACCTTTACCTTTCCCGGCAAGTGCTGCACCAACTGAGCTCATGACCCGTTCTCACAGATTTGCTCCGCCAGTACCTCGTCTCCTACCTTCCAAGCTTCTATCAGGCATACGGTTGTAATCTCCCAGGAAGTTTCGTATCAGCGCGCTCTCGTCTGCAGAGTGAAAATTTCATTCTGGAAACCCACAGGCTATGGCTAATCCATATTTGCGCAATGTCCTTTCTTGCAGGGGTGCTGGCCTTGCAAGTTTCGCAGGAGAGCTTCTGTGAAGCGTGGAAGACATGAGACGAAGTACTAGCGGAAGTAAAGCCGTGAGAACGGGTCGTGAGTCGGTAGCCCATTTGGTGGAGCACTTGCTCGTGAAAGGCAAAGGTCCGGAGTTAGTGTCGGTCCGGTACACAGTTTTATTCTGCCAGGAATTTCGTATCATCGCATCCTCCGTTGCAGAGTGAAACATTCATTCTGGAGACATGGAAGATTGGTTGAACGGAACAATGTCTGGAAAGGAATTTATAAGTATAAACAAAAGTAAAACTAGGGTAAAGGAGTAGATTCCAACTGAATCAGGCGATGCTTAAGGGAATAGCTTAGGAGGGTGAAAGTATTCTGCCATTCGGGCACCAAAGTAAGTACTGATGGCCGAAGTAGAGACGGTGTACGAGGGTTACCCAGAAAGTAACCGCATTTTTTTTCCTCGGTGGAAAACAATGCTACGAATGTGAAACGTTAGGTATGTATTATTTTAAGTCTTCTGAGTGCGCGCCAAGTTTGTAACTTCCGACAAATACCGTAGCTGTGGAGCAGTTTCAAAAATGTACGTTACAAGAACCTACCATCATAGAATTTCTCACTGCACAGAAAAAAACTGTGGGAAATATTTACAAACGCTTCTGCAGTCTATGGAACATCTGCTGTCGACAGAAGTAGTTAGTCGCTGGGCACGGAGGGTGAGGTCATGAGAAGGCTGTTCGGCGGAGCTCCACGAGTTGCAGCGGTCGGGGAGACCATCCACGGCTGTCACACCTGACGTGTTGCAGCGAGCTGATATCATTCGCAAGGACAGGCACATTATGACTGGGCAATTGGCGTTGCATCTGTCAATCAGCAAAGGAAGTTCACACAGTCAAGCACTGGCTCCGCCACCAGGACAAGGATTGGTGCCGACGAGGCATACACGCCCTTGTTTAGTGCTGGAGGAAGGCCATAGAAGGGGATGGAGATTACGTGGTGTGCAGATAAAGCACCATTCTATCGTGTAATTCTCATTACGTTCCATAAAGAATTGTTGAAGGAAAAATGCGGTGCATTATTGTCAATTCAGGAACTGGGCAACCACTGCCCACTGCAATTTAGGCTGTATTGTCGTCGCCACGTTAACATGTGTAGGTGCTGCAGCTTCTCCAAAGAAAATTTGTGGCCCTTGACCTAGTGTTAACATCTAATCATCTACGTACCCTATTACCTTAATTTCCTTTCATGTGCGCATTATAATGATCAGTTAACAAGACATTCCATTTCATTGAGTAACAGCCATAATTTCTGTTTACTTTGGACTACTGCAGTGTCATCTGTGAACCGTATCAGGCTGACTTTCTGCTCGTGACAAACAATGTCCACGTTGACATAGTCCTTCAGAACTCAGTGCCTCTTCAAATTAAATGTTAGTGGTGGTGATTATTGTTGATTTTGGTCTGTTATAGCATTTCATCCGAGCTGATTACACCTATCTGCTCCGTATTATTGAGGTCCCTCCTGTTCGGAATGTGTCACTGTTCATCATCTTCGATCACCGCCTCTTCCTACACCACACGTCCACAGTCGATTATAGCATTCACTATTGTTCCGACATGACCAAGTATGAGCACTGAGAGTTCTCTGCGTGCCAGAAGAGAGCCAAGGGGTATAATCTGTTTTCTACTTCATCATCTCCAGTTGATTAAAATGGTTCAAATGGCTCTGAGCACTATGGGACTTAACATCTGTGGTCATCAGTCCCCTAGAACTTAGAACTACTTAAACCTAACTAACCTAAGGACATCACACACATCCATGCCCTAGGCAGGATTCGAAGCTGCGACCGTAGCAGTCCCGCGGTTCCGGACTATAGCGCTTAGAACCGCACGATCACCGCGGGCGGCCCCCAGATGATTACTTCTGGCTTACTCAGTTACCATAAAATTCTGACAACGCTTGCCTGCATTGAACGCAATGATTAGTGTATAGTTAATTACGTGGTACAATCCGTTATCGAATCTTTCTCACTATTTATATTAGCAGTAAGATGTTTGCGTGACATTCAGTGGTATAAATGTGTGTTTATAACGTCCGTAAGTATTCTTTTGCTGAAACATCATCGAAATGAAGACAAAATAGTTGGCTAAACGCAGGAAAGAAATTCCATAATTTAAACCACCCAAAATGGGGGTGTAAGCTCTCGAAATGCGTCGGGGATAAGAAAAAAGCTACTGACAGACAAACTGCTTCAATTGGCATAAACTGTCGCAGTTTCCAAATCAGAATGCAACATGAACAGATTGTTAGCTGTTGTTATGAAAAATAAATTTGCTTTGAAAAATTTACTAAAAATATTGTATCGTTTATACCATATTTGTATTAACAGAACCCCCAGAGAATTACACTAAGAATAAAAAAAAAACTTACTCAGAAGCGAATTAACTGTGGTTCGTGTACATAAACTAATTTCTTTACAGACACAACATAAAGACATTAAATTCACATATCGACGCAAGAACGCTAGCTAGATATACAGGTTAGTTCTTATGTACGGCCGTGGTCACACCATGTCAGTTTTCGACAAAATAGCAATTAGACATATATCAGATACCGGTGCTTGCTGCGTGGTCAAACGGACGGAGCCCATAGCAGTTAGGCTGTATTCGTAAACATTCTCCTCCTCGGACGTCCGTTTAATTCTCGTTTCTTTGAAACTCTTGCTTCTGCCCGCGACGATATCGAGCACTAAGAAAGTCATCGTTAGCTAGGGGAGGAGACAGAACTGGTTATGAAATGATTGTCGACGTGTCGGTGGCTGCTCCGTGTGGGGCACGGGCGGGAGCATACGTCAGGCGAGCAGACGAATCGATTGCCCGGAGCGGAGCGGGCGGCGGCCAGCGGCGGAGCTGAGCGCTAGCCGTCTTGGACGCGCTGTGGCTGTCTCGCGGCCTTCGCGCTATCGATTATCGCGGCCGCGAAATCGCAAGGCTAGTGCTGCCGCCCTCCTTTGTTCGCGGCTTCGCGCCTCCTAATTTCCGTATTAGCGTCCAGGTTAATAATCTCACTGCAGAGAAAGCAACAGCGTTTTGTTCTTTGCTGGAGGTTGTTGTTGTTGTTGTTGGTGGTGGTGGTGGTGGTGGTGGTGGTGGTGATATTCAGTCAGAAACCAAACCAGTGCAGCTCTTCAAACTAACAAGTCCTGTGCACGCCCCTTCTTCCGAGCATATCTGCTGCAATCTACATCCATTTGAACCTGCTAAAAGTATTCAAACCTTGGTCTCCCTCTAATGTTTTTACCCCTTACATTTACTTCAGTTACCTAACTGACGAAATCTTGATGCCCCACGATGTATTCCATCAACCCATCCCTTCTTTTGACAGAAATTTATTTTCTCTCCGATTCGATTCTTCAGTGCCTCCACATTAGTTTGATGATCCATCTAATCTTCTGTAGCTCCGTAATTCAAAGCTTCTATTCTCTTAGTGTCTTTTGTAAAAGTCTCCTTTCCAGCCAAATACCTTCACAAATTAATTAATTAATTTTTCAGATAAGGATTTATTATTGCTATTGCCAATCTCAGTTTTATATACTGCTACTTCTACCATCATCAGTTGGTTTACAGCTCAAATAACAAAACTCATCTACACTTTTAGTGCTTCATTTCCTAATGTAATTCCCCCGCCAGTGCATAAATTGATTCGACCCCATTTCATTAAACATCTTTTATTTTTGTTGATGTTCATTTTGTAACTTATTTCAAGACTCTTATCTGTTTTCTGCCCTCATCGTCAGAATATCCTCGGTAAACCACGGTTTTCATTCCTTGTCCTTGAACTTAAATTTCCTTTGCTGAGACTCCTTGCTGTTATAATTATTTTTGTATTTGACGTGTCAAAATAACTCAAAGTGCATAAAATAGAAGGCGCGCGTTGTCAAATCTGGTGTCATAGGTTGGTCGTTTTAGAATAAATGCCGTCTTTCACGCAGGAAACAAGTGGCGATATTTGGGCCATAAGCTAAAGCTAAACAAATAAAAAAATATAGTTTCACCAAGAAATTTCGAGCAGTTTCCTTTGACCGGTTGTAAACTTAAAACGTGCGGCTTGTGTGCTCGTTTGGTTCAGTGCCAGGAGAGCGATCCAGATAGCTAAGTTTCAGTCTGCAGTTGACAATTTTTTCATGTAGTTCAACGTCGGCGGTTACAGCAAAAACATACAAATAATGTTTTCATGCCTTTAAGAGGTTTCGCATAAACTTTAACGACAATCGTGGATTACAGTTATGAGACCGAAGCGGCATTAGTTGTGTACGTTTGCATTGAGTTAGCCCAGCACTGGTGCTTGAACAGTTTGACGTGCAGCCACAGCGGTCACCAATGTGCGCTCTCCGTAAAACTACACACGCGGCACTTTGAACGCCAGGCATTGGTGAAAGTGGTTGGACACCGCTGGCATCCGACCCACTTCTGTATGGGGCTATCATAGCCTTCTGGTGTTCCCCTCGCGAGCTGAGTGGTCGTCATTCTAAGGGGTCCGTGTTCGATTCCCGGCTGGGTCGGAAATTTTCTCCGTTCAGGGACTGGATGTTGTGTTATCATCATCCATCATCATCATCATCATCATCATCATCATCATCATCTCCTCATCCTCATCGACGCGCAAGTCGCCGAAGCGGCGTCAACTAAATAGACTTGCACCAGTCGACGGTCTACCCGACGGGAGGCCCTAGCCACACATTTCATTTCATAGCCTTCAGGTGTGGAATCGGAACAGTATACAGTAAGAGTTCCATGAAATTCAGTTGAAACCATCGAGCAATATGCGTAATTGCGTTTCACTTATATATATTTTCAGGCTGTTCTGTGACTAATTGCAAGTGAATAATAGCAGTGAGTACAAAAATGACGAGCTGTTTCCTCTCTGGTGATCCGGACATCTCAAATGTTGTGCCAGACGCCGCGACTTAATATTGAAGAAACCTGGCGTGAAAGCAATGGGCTATGTGAAAGATGATTACACAAGCTTTTATGTAAATGAATACGACAAAAGACCACTTTGCCTGTGTCAGTAGTGCGAGGTGTATGGCTCTGAGCACTATGGGACTCAACTGCTGTGGTCATAAGTCCCCTAGAACTTAGAACTACTTAAACCTAACTAACCTAAGGACATCACAAACATCCATGCCCGAGGCAGGATTCGAACCTGCGACCGTAGCGGTCGTGCGGTTCCAGACTGTAGCGCCTTTAACCGCTCGGCCACTCCGGCCGGCAGTGCGAGGTGTAATTGGAAACGATTACAGCTACACTATTGATGACAAACAGCTGGAGACAGCGACTGCCGTAAAATATAAAGGCGTAAATATCCAGAGCGACATAAAACAGTTAGTGGAAAAGCCAGAGACCAGACTAAGATTCATGGGAAGAATCTTAAGGAAATGTAACTCATCCACGAAAGAAGTGGGTTAAGGCATTTGTTCGCCCGATCCTTGAATATTGTTCATCTATCAGAGATCCCTGTCAGGTAGAACTGATAGAGGAGACAGAGAAAAACCAACGAAGAGCAGTGCGTTTCGTCTCGGTATCGTTTAGCTGGCGAGAGAGCGTTACGGTAATGCGAAAGAACCTCCGCTGGCAGAGGTTACAAGAAAGCCGTGTGCATAACGGAGAGATTTACTATTGAAATTTCGGGACACCACTTGTCAGAAGGAGTCGGACAACAACATGGACCATGATCACACTTTATATTATGCATTAGTTTTTGTTGATCCATGTTCAGTCTCTGGAATACACAAGGTCAAACGACCGAAATGCTCCATATACTACCTAGGACAAACAGGCCGAAATTTTAACACCAGGCACGCAGAACGCATTAAAGCCTACAAAATGGTTCAAATGGCTCTGAGCACTATGGGACTCAACTTCTGAGGTTAACAGCCCCCTAGAACTTAGAACTACTTAAACCTAACTAACCTAAGGACATCACACACATCCATGCCCGAGGCAGGATTCGAACCTGCGACCGTAGCGGTCTCGCGGTTTCAGACTGTAGCGCCTAGAACCGCACGTAAAGACTACACACACCACAAACACACTACATCAGCCATACCAATACACATACATAATACAGGACACCCATTTGGAAAAATAGTGCAAATTGTCAAAGTACTCCACTGACTAAATAAAGGACATCAAATGGACTTCCTAGCAGAACTGGAGATATACTTACATTACAAAAAACATGAAGATAAAATATTAAATGAAAAACGTGAAAGTGGATCAATGAATTTCTTCAGATGTTTCGATAATATACATAAATAAAAATAGTAACGCACATAAATAAAAATAGTAACGCACAGAAATGATCACAATTGTAAAATCGGTATAAGTAAACTATGATCCAAATTGTTAATATAATTAACCTCTATATAAAAGCATATCATAATCTGTGGAAGACCTATAATGTTATCTCTGTGGACTACTTGTAAGAACATCTTTGAAACTGTTTTGTTTATGTAAGATATTTTCGATGTTTAAAGTGTACAACAAATTGTGTATGATGTTTAGTGTGTGTGAGACTCTGAACAAACGGAGCATTAGAAAACTGTAAGTTCACAAAAGAATCGGTAACCAACCAAAAAATCGCGTTTCTTATATGTAGCAGTAAAGTCCAGGAAATGAAGCTGACTCTGACATATCGACAATACCAATAGAAATGGCATAATACACGCAAAAAACGCACTTGAAAATGAGAATCATTAACCAAAACGCGTCTTGTGAAAAGTAAATAAAGAAAATCGTGACTGGTTGCAGAAGATTCATTTATAAACAAACCCATAACGAATTCAGTTTCGTATTTGATATCGAGGTTATTCACGATTTTCGAACACAGTATATGTTACAAAAACCTACTGCAAATAGATGTTAGTGATACGGGTCTGTAATTCATCCGATTCATCACTCCTTCTTCCTTTCTTGAGTATTGGTGTGACTTATGCAACTTTCCAGTCTTGGGGTATGGATTTTTCTACGAGCGAACGGTTGGCTATAATTACGAAGTATGGAGCTATTGTATCAGCATACTCTGAATGTAATATAACTGGTAAACACTCTGTGCCGGAGTTGCCTTTATTTAGTGTTTTCAGCTGCTTCGCTACGCCGAGGATATCTACTTCCAAGTTCAGAGGGTATCTACTTCTAAAGTTACTCATGTTGGTAGCAGTTCTTGATTCTAATTCTGGAAAATTTACTTGGTCTACTTTGGTGAATGGATTTCGGAAAACTGTACTTAATAATTTCGCTTTAGTGGCACTATTATCGGTAACATTACCATTGCTATCGTGCAGTGAAGGTACTGATTGTTTCTTGCACTGGTACAAGCATCTCACATTGAAGTTCGCACCCGGTTTCTAACTTCTGCAAAACTCTGCCACTCTTGCGGATTTTGCATTATTTTAAATTTTCCATGTGTTTTTTCGTTGCTTCTGCGACAGTGTTCTTACTTGTTTTGTGTACCATGGGGGAGGGGGGGGGATCAGTTCCACCTGTTGTTCATTTTTTTTTGGTATAACACTCTCCACTACTGTCGATACTACTTGGTACATGTAGACAGACATGTGGTCTGCACTTTCGTAGCCAATTCTGAAGAATAGAGGTTGTCTCCTAGGAATGAGTCAAGTGACTTTATCTGATTTTTTTAAATAGACATATTTTGTGTTTATTTTTTGGTGGGTTTGGATGTTACGGTATTCAGTCTCGCTATAACAACCTTGTGTTCACTAAACCTTGTATGCATCACATTGCTCCCTATTTGCTCAGCGCATTGCCTGAGGCCGCAGAATATAATCTCCAGATTACCTCAAGGGAGGTGAGAACGTGGAGAGAATGGCTGTAGCCACACGAGAACAACAGTGTAAGGCGTGTGGCAGCCCTGTGAATGCGGTGGTGGGGACGATGCCGGTCGCGCTATCGACCGATACAAGCAGCAGCAGCAGCAACAGCGGCAGGCATCAAGAGCGCGGAGCGGGACTCTCGCCCCCTCCAACGGCACCTTGTCTCCCGCATATTTACAGCAAGCGACCTGCGCGCCCTCCGCCACCTGCTCCCCAGCTATACGACATGCTGCTCCTTCTCCTAGCTCTGTTAGTGGTGATAGCAACATGTCGCATCATTACAACAGTGTGTAATGTCTGCATCCAACACCATCGACCATCTGTTTGATGTGTTCCTCTCTCTGTCTTGCCGCTTCTGTTCTCTTCTTCCGCCATGCCTTCAGCTAGAGTTCTCAGTTACAACTAATGTCGTTGACGTCAATCCTTTGTAGAATTATGGAACATGTTTTATGCTAAAGAATTATGTCGTTTTCGGAGAACGAAAATCTCATACATAAAAATCAGCGTGAATTCCACTAAGATCTTGCGAAACTCAGCTCGCTCTGTTCCTCCATGAGACCCATACAGTTGTAGACAAAGGCGCTCAGGTTGATGCTGTGTTCCTTGACTTCAGGAAGGCATTTGACACCGTCCATCACCGCCGTTTAAGCGAAAAAATAGGAGCTTATCGAGTTTCTGACCAGATTTGCGACTGTGTTTGAGATTTCGTTCTTAACGGAACAAAATCCACAGTTACAAATGTAATCTCCAGATTACCTCAAGAGGATGTGATAGGACCGTTAATGTTTATAGCGTATATAAATGACCCAGTGGAAAGCGCCGAAAGTATAGCGTATATACACTCCTGGAAATTGAAATAAGAACACCGTGAATTCATTGTCCCAGGAAGGGGAAACTTCATTGACACAATCCTGGGGTCAGATACATCACATGATCACACTGACAGAACCACAGGCACATAGACACAGGCAACAGAGCATGCACAATGTCGGCACTAGTACAGTGTATATCCACCTTTCGCAGCAATGCAGGCTGCTATTCTCCCATGGAGACGATCGTAGAGATGCTGGATGTAGTCCTGTGGAACGGCTTGCCGTGCCATTTCCACCTGGCGCCTCAGTTGGACCAGCGTTCGTGCTGGACGTGCAGACCGCGTGAGACGACGCTTCATACAGTCCCAAACATGCTCAATGGGGGACAGATCCGGAGATCTTGCTGGCCAGGGTAGTTGACTTACACCTTCTAGAGCACGTTGGGTGGCACGGGATACATGCGGACGTGCATTGTCCTGTTGGAACAGCAAGTTCCCTTGCCGGTCTAGGAATGGTAGAACGATGGGGGGTTCGATGACGGTTTGGATGTACCGTGCACTATTCAGTGTCCCCTCGACGATCACCAGTGGTGTACGGCCAGTGTAGGAGATCGCTCCCCACACCATGATGCCGGGTGTTGGCCCTGTGTGCCTCGGTCGTATGCAGTCCTGATTGTGGCGCATCTCCTGCACGGCGCCAAACACGCATACGACCATCATTGGCACCAAGGCAGAAGCGACTCTCATCGCTGAAGACGACACGTCTCCATTCGTCCCTCCATTCACGCCTGTCGCGACACCACTGGAGGCGGGCTGCACGATGTTGGGGCGTGAGCGGAAGACGGCCTAACGGTGTGCGGGACCGTAGCCCAGCTTCATGGAGACGGTTGCGAATGGTCCTCGCCTAAACCCCAGGAGCAACAGTGTCCCTAATTTGCTGGGAAGTGGCGGTGCGGTCCCCTACGGCACTGCGTAGGATCCTAAGGTCTTGGCGTGCATCCGTGCGTCGCTGCGGTCCGGTCCCAGGTCGACGGGCACGTGCACCTTCCGCCGACCACTGGCGACAACATCGATGTACTGTGGAGACCTCACGCCCCACGTGTTGAGCAATTCGGCGGTACGTCCACCCGGCCTCCCGCATGCCCACTATACGCCCTCGCTCAATGTCCGTCAACTGCACATACGGTTCACGTCCACGCTGTCGCGGCATGCTATCAGTGTTAAAGACTGCGATGGAGCTCCGTATGCCACGGCAAACTGGCTGACACTGACGGCGGCGGTGCACAAATGCTGCGCAGCTAGCGCCATTCGACGGCCAACACCGCGGTTCCTGGTGTGTCCGCTGTGCCGTGCGTGTGATCATTGCTTGTACAGCCCTCTCGCAGTGTCTGGAGCAAGTATGGTGGGTCTGACACACCGGTGTCAATGTGTTCTTTTTTCCATTTCCAGGAGTGTAAATGACCCAGTGGAAAGCGTTGAAAGTTCTTTAAGACGGTTCGCAGATGATGCGGCTGTCTATAAGAAAGTAGCAACGCCAGAAGACACTTTCGATTTGCGTAATGACATACAAAAGGATTTTGATTGATATGAAAAATCGTAAGAAAATACAAACCATCCACCAAGGAAGTGGTTTATTTTATACTTGGGCGACCGATTCTTGAATATTGTTCACCAGTCTGGGACTTTTCCGATGTAGGATTGATAGAGAGAGAGAGAGAGAGAGAGAGAGAGAGAGAGAGAGAGCGCAACAACGAAGAGCTGCTCGTTTCATCACGGGATCCTTTAGTCTGCCCGAGGGCGTTACGAAGATGCTCGGCAAACTCCTGTGGCAGACACTGCAAGAGAGGCGTTGTGCATGACGGAGACGTTTGCTTTTGAAATTTCGAGAGAGCGCTTTCCGGGAAGAGTGGGGTAATATATTACTTCCTCCCACATGAAAATTAGAGCTAATGCAGAGGCTTACCAACAGTCATTCTTCCCACACGCCATTCATTAGTGGAACAGATATTTGAGGAGGGGGAGGGGAAAATCAGTTGGTGGTAACAGAAGTACCATCCGCCGCACTGTCAGGTGGCGTGCGGAGTATTGAAGTAGAGACAGTGTCATTATGTTCCCAGTGATTCTCTCTTTTCCATTCGTTATGTTCTTCATATTTTTTTCTAGTTGTCTTGTTGCGGAACATCATTTTTACTTGGATAATCAGTTTGATCTTAGAGTGTCTTGTAACATCACATTTAAAAGGTTTCTAATCGTTAAATTTCTGTCTTCTCCATTGTCGGTGTTTCGAACTAGGACCTATTTATGTTCAAAACATAGCCCTTCAAGGCAATTTTTTTCTCGTTTTTCACAGGTTTGGCTGTTAGTAGCAGATTCTTAAAAAATAAAAATTCCTTCTGGCATGTGCAATCCGTGGTACGATTTCTTCCTTGCATTTACTTCTTTATTCTATTTCCGAGATAGTCAAAGTTTGACATTTAGCCATCCAGCACAGTCGCCTGCTAAACACACCATTGCTGTACTCTTCTTTCTGTTTATTTGTATATTTTAGCCATCAACTAGCACACGCTCCATTTCATTGAACACCAAACGCAATTTCTGTTTACTTTCGGCTACAACCGTTGTCATCTGTGAACCGTATCAAGACTAATTCTCTGAGACAAAGAATTACCATACTAATATATTTCTTTATTTCATTCACTGCGTCTTCAGTATACAGTTGTGTCAACAAGCAACCGTGCTTTACATCTTTCTAAAATCGACCTCTTCTATCATTACATCAGTTCTGGCTACTGCAGTCCTCTCGCATAAAGAGAATGGAATGGATTACCATTGTACCCTTTAACTGATACCTTAACTGATACCACACTGGCTAAGAATGGAAAAGATTTTATTACATTCCACATTATCAAATGCCTTCTCAGAATTTACGAAAGCTATTCTTCCTTGTGTGTCGTAAATCTGCCTTCCATTAGTAACTGAAGTGCTGAAACTGCTTCACGAATACTCTCTTACTTCTTCTGAAACCAAAAAGGGCCTAACTTTATTTCAATTTTCGCTTGCATATTTCAATAAAGTACTTTCGTCAGCTTTCTTTGTGGTGGTGACTCTAGAGACTAGATTGATTGTACGGTAATTTTCAGCTCTATTGACTCTCGCATTCTTAGGAAGTGTAATTAATTTTAACCCTTCAGAATATAATGTAAGTACCCAAGTCATGTACATTTGTCTATCGAGCTTTTGTAGGTCATGTTCGACATGTGTTCGACTAGTGTGTAATCAATACCTCGGCATTTGTTTCCGCGGGAACGCGTCCAGAGATTTTTGTTTTTCAGAAATGAGTAAATGAATCTCCGCTAAGGTTATATTCATTATTTAATAATCCGTTGAAAATGGCCAGAAAATATAGCTGATATTGTAGATTTTAAGGAAATTTGGTCGAATTTTTTTCTGTTCATGAATCAAAGCCGTATTATTCTATGGGGTGACGTTGAATTAGGTCGGTGACTGGAACAGTGTCCCTCCCGTTTATGTTCGTAATTCTACTATGCCCCTTCACTAGTGCTTCTAGCAAAGTTCCTCAGCTGCTTAGTTTCTGTCCTCAAAAAGATTACTGTTTCGGACTTCTAGGTCATAATTGGTATATGAGAGGTACGATGAGTGCCTCATTTCCACTTCAGTGGTATCTTTCTGTTCTACATAAGATGTTTCACAAAACTAGATTACAGAGTCTTCATCAGGCATGGAGTATGATGTTGAGGTCTGCTAGATAATCTCTTGCCCATACCGTCTTACCAAATATTCAGTGGTTTTCCTTCGATTGCAGTGCAGTCAGCTGGCTGCACTTCTCTCGGCACGACTTCAGCTTTTTCCCCTTTCATGAACTCTAATCCAAACTTTACTCTCTTTTTCCAGGTAGTGTTCCCTGCCTAAAGTCCTTCGAATTCCTGCATTCATATATATCTTCGACATAAAACAGAAGTGGTGTGTAAATTGCGAAGGATTAATCGACAGTAGTAGTTTCTCATAACGGCCTGTCGTTAGTACCGCTCTTAGAATATAGTGCTAACGGCAAAAGTTTTGCTTAGTCCCATACCAAACTCGTTATTGCAGAAAATATATTTCGGTATGTCCAGGTGGTGCACGATTCTGGGTTGTATTTTGACGACTCTTCCTTCGTCGGGTATCGCGTAAAATAGGTACACGATTTAAAAATTGGTCAGGTACGAATGGGACTCGCGCACTGAGGGCTCCATACGAAGTTAATTATGTACATACAGTTCGTCCATTCCGGGAATCGAGAATTTCGGCTCTCTTTGCCTATTGAAGACATTGGTACTGGAAGTACATCGGTACTGGGAGTTCCAAAACATTCGAGATTGATTTAATTGTAAATTTGAAATTGGATAACAAATGACAAAAGAAATGTAAAGACAAAATAACAATTTTGGATTTTTCCTTTACTCGTACTATGAATCCTTGTTTCCTGTCAAATTTCGTGATTCTAGGCCAACGGGAAGATTCCTACAAGTTTTGGTGAGTGATTTTGCGTGTATCAAAATATGAGAGATAAATGGCCGTATCTTTTGATTGCTTTGACTTAGAAATTTCAATTTTTTACACCGCCAGAGGACCGTATGCCTTAGTATGAGACGTAAATTTCAAATTGATGCGTCCACGCTTTACTGATGGGAAGAACTTCTAACAGTCTGACAGCCAGACAAAGACACAGACAGACAGACTGACAGACAGGCAGATGGAGGGACGGATAACAGTGATCCTATAAGGGTTCCGTTTTACCGATTGAGGTACGGAACCCTAAAAATCATATTAACCGCGAAACTAGGTGGAAAGGCGGCTGCCTCCGTTGGCACCGGTGATATTACAATGCTTTTTCACATTTTTAATGTATTTTTTGCCCGTGGTATGTGTATCACAACAATGACCTGAGGCACTGACAGGCATGTAATACCTTCTCAACGTGTATGTTCCTGTTAACGTGTGATTAATACAAAGTGTACATAGCGTACTAGATTTGAGTGATCTGCAAGTAGGGTGTTTTTATAGACCAGCAGCATCCGCAACAAACGTCGCTGAACGTTTCAGGGAGTCTTAAGTACACAGCAAATAAATATCCAAATTATCCATTAGTTATAGGGGGAGACTTTAATCTGGCATCCATTGAATGGGAAAATTATACGTTTATCACAGGGGGTAGAAGCGAAGACTCCTGTGAAGTTGTTCTAGGAGCGCTCTCAACATACAACCTTGGGCAATTGGTTAGAAAAACAACTCGAGATGGGAACATATTAGATATCTTGGCGACAAGCAGACCTGATCTTTTTGAGGAAGTTAATGTAGAAGAAGGTATTAGCGACCATAATGTCGTTGTGGCTTCTATGCCAGAGCATCTTTGGTCGGAATTTAAAGGTATTGTCCACCACGAGCTAGAGAAGTATGTACCTAGCAAAAGGGAAAGAATTCACCTTGGTACAACAGACATATTAGGAAGTTGCTGAGAAAGCAGAGAATTTTGGATCTTCACCTGCAGTTCACTTATTTGGGTGAGGACACTTTCCGGGGTATGTCATCTTCCGTTGTCTCCTGTCCTCTTTCGTCCCCATGACAATATTGGATTTCTTTGCGCCCAATATACAGCACGGTATCCAGTCCGTTGTGGTGGGGCCGTCATGTACCCATTTGGTGGTAGCCCCCTGACAACACAGGGATTGCACTGCTGATGCCGCCACCCTCCCTCCACTTTAACTCTGTTGCACCTTCTTTGCATTTGTTTGTCTTGGTGGTCGTCTTTTCCTTACATGTGTTATCTCACATTGTCTTTTTGGAGTGGACATTTTAATGTGATGCAGCGTGGCTGCCTCATCCTCTGTTATTATTGTGATCAGCCAGCTCAGACCATCTGCTCTATGGCTTTAATACCTTCTACTTTTCCTTGTGGTGTATATTTTCCGCGTGTTTTTAGGTGTGGTTCCCCATTCCTTTTCCCCCCTTTTACTTTCTCAAACGTACTTTGGTTGTTTTTGCACATTAAGCCTTGCGTGCGTCAGGAAAAAGGGACTGATGACCCTGTAGTTTGATCCCTTTATACCCCAAACCAACCAATCTTAGTACACGTACCAACCGGCAACATGTGCTGTTTCCGTCCTGTACTGCCCAGCGATCCGATGTGTCAGGATAATCGTTGGTCATTAAACGCCACTGGTTTTCCCCTTTAGCAGTTACGGGGTGAGTTTTGTGCAGACTCGCTAGGCTGCAGCGTTTTGCCATTCGTCTCTCGTAGTGGCGGAGCCTTTTATTGCGGAAGCAGCGTTTTGGCCGCTGAGCGGTCTATTAGCCGGTTTTTAAACGGACGGTGCACTGAGCGGCGTGGCTTGGCGTGTGTAGACACGTGCTGCAGACATGATAACGATCGGCTGGCTGTTCCACTGTCCGCACTCCTCCACGCCGACGCATATTGATTCACACCGGCCGTGGCTTCCCTCTGCGCCCCATGCGGTCACCACGCAATAAACACCGGCAGCTTTGCATCACTGGCACTCATCCGTTTTCTGTGAAGTACGTGTAACAAATAATTTCTCCTGCTCATGAAATCCTAGCAGTTCGCCCTGTGTTATTGTAAAGTTTGCATCGTCTTTGCTGGCATTTCATTTCTGAGAGCTGAAGATTTGGCAGGTAAAAGAGACTGCGAATAGAATTGCCACAGCTCTGCCACTTCCAACAAATGAAAACATGTAAAACAGTAGTTCCCAACATGAGGGTAATTCACCCCGCCCCCTCACCGGGAGGTTAAAATTAAATTGTTAAAGTAAAAACGAAATAGATCCGAATTTTGTTTTGTCGTGGAGCTAAATTAATTCCAAAAGTATCACATACAGTACCGCTGTTTCATTAGAGTATAGTGTTTCATTAGCTGAGTGATTAATAGTGTAGCGCGATGGCCAGACTTCAGATTCAAAAGATACTGAGCGTTGATCAATCCTAGAAATTTCATCTATCACGTATTACTTCTTTCTTCGCCCGTTACTTCTCTAGTAATGTTTGTTAATATGAAAAGCGCTAAGTTGCACCGGAATTCGGAGACGACGTTAAGCTGCACTCTTGTCCCCCCATAACTGCATAAGGCAGTTAAAGGATTGGATGAAGGCAAAGGCATACAATTCCAATTGGGGCATGCCTAATAAAACACCATTTAGCAAACCAACCTCCGAATTAATGGCAACTTCACCTTCTAAGTATCCAATAATTGTTTAAAATTTTCAAATTCGAACATTTGCTCGTGACGCAATGTAGCGAAAGACAACTTGCAAAACGAATGTGCGCGCAACATTATTTGTGCTTCGCGCGCAGTTAGTGGTGCTCACAAGAAATTCATTGCAGCCAGTCGGACAATTGCTTGTTGCGGCGTCTCCGATCGTTCGACCTAGTCTTCGCTGCGCTTGTTGCTCATTGGTTCGCTCATTGGTTGTTCGCTCGCCAACTGACTCATTATAACAGCTTATTTACAACCTGACATGCCCTATGGGTGCAGTTGGAGCATTAAATAGGATTAACATCGTCTTGCAAGGATATTGGTTAATATTTTGACAGCACAAAATAAGGTCGTCAGTTTCGTTGCAAACTGGAGCTTTACCAATGCGAGATTGTAGTTATGAACATTTGGATGTTTCCAGAACTGACAATGATCATCGAAGCAAGAATGAAAAATGAGTATTCAATGGCAAAATAAATCCGCACTTGTCGTAGGATATAAATTCTATTAGCAACTGTCTTCCTGATTTTGGAAAACAGACATGTAAACACTTGGCTTGTAAGACGCTTTTCAGTAAGTGAAGGAATATATTCAAACTTTGTTTGTATATTTACATGGTCGCCGCGAAGAGAGCGTTTTGAAAATAGGCTTTCATGTAACTGGCAATATTTTGGCTGTATATTTAACATCAGTAAAAGTCTTATGAATAATAATCCCATTGCCGCAATTTACAAATGTTGGTTGTCGACTATGGTTGCAAAGAAAATAGAAGCGAGGAACCAAAGAACTTGAGAATAACTAGGACGTTGGCTTAGGCGCAACCGAATATTAAAAGAATTGACTTACAGCCAGTAGCAACTGCCCCATTGATTCATTATTAATGGTTCAAAAAAAGTGAATATTTTTTATCGTTGACTAAATAATATTTCTTTTAAAAAATACCAATCTAAATATTAGCTAACAAACTTTATTCGAGTGTTGGCTCACATCTTCTCTCATACAGGGGATAATTGTCTCAGAATGGTTGGGAAACGTTTGTAACATAGGCTTTATATCATTACCATTTGCCTCCATAGCTTCACTATGGGACTGAAGTCTACCTGTCTTGAAATAAAACACTTTTGTTTATTTACTTCCCCAAAGTAGTTCCAGTGAAATACTACCTTCATCAGTAGGTTTCTGTATCGGTAAACGTGCAAAAGTTAACATCGATACACAACATTACGAAAAATATTATTGCATGTGTACCGTTTGGTTCCAGACCTGTAGTGTAAGAACAGTTTTACAATACCTTTGTAGCTTTGAGTCTTTTCGCGACTTCTTGGCTTATAACAGACCATCTGCAAGGCATGAGAAACTGCGCTTACGAACGTTTCGTGTTATTACTGTTGGAATTTTCGATAGTGTTGAGAGTAAAATATTGGTGCGGGCTAGGTTGTAACTTAATATGTCTTGTACTCACGTTAGTTGGTCTGTTTTTATTACTCTAATAACACAGAAAAACATGAAGTTTCTCACTTTGTTAATTCAAAAATTGACGCCATCTTGCTGTTTGTGTGTTTCACGAGATGTATCGCATATCGCTAGATTATTTTGAAAGCTGTTGCGGGATTCTGAAAACTTTCGTTCGTTGTTTAGATCTTCGTGTGTTGTGGGAGAGTAATCCTGTACTTTACTGACAAGAAGGTAAAACTGTTCTTACCAAGGAAATATAATGATAATAACAGAAACAATTTAGCAAACATTGGTGAGCAATAATTCGTTACCTATCAGAGGTCAGTTGGCGAAATAGCCCATCCAATGGCCGTAATTTCCGCGGCATGTGTAGTGGACATCGTATCCTAAGTGGGTGTCAGACTAAGATTCCGGAGATCCGATGTCCATACCACAGCACTCCTAATGTCACGAGCAAGATGCTCCGGAGTCGGCGTTGAACTATGAGTTCCCCTACAACTGGTTGTGTGTAAGTTCAGAAGTCGGACGAAAGAATGTTGAGCCAACCTAAGAGTTGAGGACGAGGTTACCTAATTTTATTCTTAAGTGATTTTCAGTTTTCACACGAGAAAGGATTCAGCCTTCATCGACGTGGACGGAAATTATAATGAAAAATAATTTGACATTTTACTGTGTATCTAATTGGATCCCCACTTTGTTCGTGGCAGTGTAGTCGTTGAAAAGCCCTAACCTAAATTCGTAGTTCCTTTATGTTGCAACTCTGGCCCAATATTGGCTATTAGTGGCAGTAACTTTACAATGAAACCTGTACGTAAATTTTAGGTTATGTACAGGGACATCGGTCATTGTCAACTGTTTTGAATACTGTTAACTATAGAGTGACAAGGAACAGCCAAAAAGGAGTTTACAGAAAAGCAACATCTAATATTGCTGCGTTGTCTGCTTCTCACGTAATACGCTGAAATGCATTTGTAAATCGTGAACATAATATCACGCTACCCTCGTCGTCTTTGTCATCGTTGGCAAAAAAGGAGAAAGATTTAATAATATATAAAAAAAAACCCTCGTGTCGCTCATCGTTTGAAGGTAAGTTAAACTGTATAAAGGATTCCAGTTTCATGCCGTCATCACGTTACATTTACTTAGTCCTGATACGCAAGACGGAAGTCAGAGGTTGCTGATAATTTTGTCATTTTTCCTGCTGTACTTGGGTCGGTGATAAGCTTGCAGAAACAAGATCATGTTTTTCAGAATATTATACATTTTTCTTACTGTTGAGAATGGGAAGCCCCTGTTGTTTCCCGTAAGAGAGAGAGAGACAGAGAGACAGAGAGAGAGAGAGAGAGAGAGAGAGAGAACTTGTGTACGCCGCATGCTGTGACATTTGAGAAGTAGCCTACCTGAGGGGCAGTGTCCTATTTATTTACATTTAGTTTTAGAGCATATAAGTACGGCATTGTTACTTAATGGGTCAGTGTTAAGAGCTTGCAAATTGACAGGTTCGTGACTCGTTGAACTTTCCAGCTTTTACAATGAAATGTTATGTGAGAAATCCCAAGCTGCACCGTGATTCTTAGCCTACGTTAAACTGTAGGTTTCCCAATAGCTAAACGTGAGAGCCAGTGTTGTGTTAGTATCTGTTAAGTTTGAGTGCGTAGGACTCACAATCTACATTGAAATTAAAGTGATAACTCGGCGTGTCTTGAGTTTTGTGCGGAATCGTAAGATCACAGTTCATTTGTTCGATATCTACCTGTTGATACCAGAAGCGCGTGTCGACTGCCTTTCCTGAAGGTCAGCGTAAGGATCCTCAGTTAATGTCCCCTTAAAGTGCGTAGCGGCATCGCGCTCGCCTCGAGCGAGCCGCCGTTACGTAGTGTGACGTCACGGCCTATACGTCAGTGGTGACGTACGGTCGTGTCATCTCCGTGGTAGCGTCTGCGGGCAAGCGTTGGGAGGGGGCTGTCGAAGCAAGTGGTAGGGATAGAGCGCGGTGGGAGCTACTGCGCGCGCGCTCACCCACGGCGTTGCCAAAGCTAATGCAGTGTGACCACTACACTTTCCCTGTGCCGCCTACCAGTTAACTGTCACAGACGTCAGATTCCAGCTCCTGCATCCCTGCAGTCTAATTCTGTGACATTGTATAGTCGATTCGGATTTTTTTTTTTTTTTTTCAAATATCTGGAATCTCGAAACCTCAATAGCTGTTTTAATTTTTAATAGCGGGCAATTTAAACATTTTTATAACGTATCCTGAGCTGCCCTAGTGACATAAATAGATCTCCTTCGAGGTGACTCAAACAAGCCGACTACGAGGAAACTGAGCGAGATGACGCAGTGGTTAGCACGTGGCTCGCATTCGTGAGGACGACGGTTCAAAACCGCGTCCGGCCATCTTGACTTAGGTTTTCCGTAATCTCTTCAGGCAAATGCCGGGATAGTTTCTTTGAAAGGATCTCCCGATATCCTTCCCCATCCAACCCTAAACTGATGGGACCGTTGACATCGCTGTTTTGTACCCTCCCCCAAATGAATCAATCAATCAGTCAACCAACCAACCAAATATGGGGAAGGGTTACGTTTTCCGCCCATCACACCACTAACCACAAGACGAAACATAAACAAATATGTGGAAAAGGTCAGTAAGGTGATAATTGAAAGGGGGGAGGGGAGGGGAGGGGAGGGGAGGAAGGCCACCTCAATCATCACCCACGCAACTTCAAGGCAACACATAACAGGAGTTGCTCCTAGAAAAAAAGTACTATAGGCGCCGATGGCTAAACTACAAAGGCCCGGCAGACAGAGCTGTAACAGACAAGCTTTCTAGGAAAGTCAAGAAAGAACTGTGGACACACCGAAGCAACAGCTGGGGGAACTTTCTAGTAGAAGGGTATCAAACTCTTACAAGTTTTGGAGACTAATCAAAAACCATAAAATCAGCTAATCATCAAACCACTGCATGGCCGTAACGCAGTTGCTTGTAACCCACAAGGCAGAGCAGAAGCCATGGCGGACACTCTTGAACTTAAGATCGCAGCACCAGTGACTGAAGATCAAGAAAGTGAAGGCCATGAGTAACATGTCCTACGACAAATCAGCAGAATTCTCAGGGCTTCATGTGAAACATCATTCGAACAAGTTGAGGTAGAAACAGTTTATACCTTAATCTAGTGCATCGGAAGCGAAAAGACGCCTGGTCCAGACAGCATGCACCCTTTGTATTTAAAGCACCTGTCCCCAAACACACTGGAATTCATTACAGCAGTAATTAATGCATGCTTAGCCCAGCACTAAATCAGCCAGACATGGAAACAACAAGAATAATCACGTCGGCAAAGTCCAACAAGGACCACCTTTTATCCCAAACTAACAGGCCAGTTTCCCTCCTGTGTTTCTGGTGAAAATTTTAGAAAGAATATCTTGACCTTCAGAAACTCTTAAAGGAGAAGAATGTTCTTATACTACAATGGTTTGGCTTTATTGGCGAATATAGCACAATCCACCAAGACATGATACGCACAGCAGATAAGCGTACGTGGAATATAAGATACAGCAGTAGCCACAGACGATGTTAAGATTTATTGTTAAAAGAATCGGTTTACATTCAACTTGATTGATGCAACAAAAGCTAAAGCTTGACAGGCAGACCACCAATTTTGTGAAATTTCCAACTTGCCTTACACTGTTGGTGTTTCTTGAAGTGTTGGGGAAAATATATCTGACGTAGTAACTAAAATTTTATCTTCATAGCTGATGAGAAGCTAAGTTAATTTTCTTTTTACTACAGTTCCGTGGAACCGTCTCACGTACTATGAGAGGAACATATTTCTCTTTTGTGTGATAGTGTTTGTTTCTTGTTGAAGACAGCAAAAGAAATGTTTTCCCTTTTTAATACTCATTCCAAGTAGTATATTTACACACGTATTTGTTTGCTTGGCCATCTTCCGCAGCAGCTGTTAACACCTGTTACTGTAGGTTATCTGTCTTTAGTTGACTTCATTCAAATTAAAAATAATTACACCAGCGCGCGGGATTAGCCGAGCGGTCTGCGGGTTCGAGTCCTCCCTCGGGCGCGCGCGAGTGTGTGTGTGTGTGTGTGTGTGTGTGTGTGTGTGTGTGTGTGTCCTTAGGATAATTTTGGTTAAGTAGTGTATAAGCGTTAAGTCCCATAAGATTTCACACACATTTGAACATTTATACCAGACGCGTTTCGCCTTTATTTATGAAGCATCTTCCATGATTATTGGTGTTTCTTCATATATTCTGCTTCTTCCCTCCTTGCTAGCAGCTTTATTTCACATCTGCGCTTGGCAATTTTTGGAATTCTGCAGTATTTCCTGCGCAGCACTATGTACAATTCATTTTCTTAAACTGTTTCTCATGAGAAACAGTTTAATTCATTTTAGTTAGACTGCAGTCAGCTCAAGACGGCAACGTATAGTAACAGATTATACTATGTATTTCGTTGGGAAGGAAGGCTCGGAGCGCAAATTTCTTACTGATAAATGCAAAAAGACAGGTCTGTAGTGCTGCGCAATGCTCTCGTTCCGCCGTTTTGGAAAGTCGTAATTCGTGAGTCATTGCTTTTGAGAATGGGGTATTATTAACAATGGAGAAGACATCGCATAAGGTAAATCTCTGTGTCTCAAGCCAATCACAGTTTACAGAATGCGCAGCTGTTTGACGTGCAGGCGAAGGCAACACAGGCGCCCCTACACGGACAGGCCCTCAACGGGTTGCCGTGCTATGCTCCCGCTGTAACCCGATGTTTTGACGCAACGGTCCGCGTCGTGACGTAAGCGTCTGTCCGCGACGAAGCAGGTCGCGCCACTCTGCGGTAGCTGCGCGTACTACGCACGTTCACAACCATGCCCTACTTAAAAGACAGCCATTTGATGTCAGCGTCGTGAATATTTACATGAGAGAATATGCCTCGTAGTATTTCCTTTAATTTCCTCACCAATTTTCTGTTTCAATCCATAACATTTTGTGTGAACGGTTGTTAAAAGCGAACTGCATTCCGCTTCTTACTTCCGATAGTGTATATAAAATGTCGCTTCTGTGTTGGATCGACTGTAATGATGCATGCAGTTTCAGTCAGAGATATAAATTCAAGATTGCAAATTGTTGTCCCTGCTTATTGTCGCACAAGAGGAAATAAACACTGGGTATTGTGTATGTAAAATTGCTGGTGCTAACAACCATTATCTTTTTAAATTTCACAATTCGTGCGCATTAATTCCACAATTATTTCTGGGACAGACATAGCGTTAGTTAATGTCATATTTTCATTGATTGTCATATATTTTATAGATTTTATGTACCTACATAAGTCAGCATAAAACTACAGCTACTGAGTAGGATTTCAGTGATTTTTTTTTTTTTTTCCCCCTACTCATTAGATGGGTACCCTTGAAAACAGCCAGCGCAGTTTTCTTGCTCTCTGATTCACACTTTTGGACGTAACCTGCTGTTAAGCTTTTTCCACAACTACCGTAGACAGGGAAGGATTACATTATTAGTAAGTGGTTGTATGATTTTCATCAGACTCCCTAAACCTCGCGCTTAGGATGTACTGCTGCTTTAGCGCAGGTTACGTTTCTGAGAGAAGACACAATATCATGACTTGAAACGAAAGTAGACAAGTGTATCTAGTGAGCAATGACATGCAAAAATTTTCCGAAAAGCAGAGAAGAAAAGTAATGAAGCAAAGCTGTCATTGTTATACCGTGCGACAAGTGCAACCACTAAGTGCAGCCATTTAGTGTCTTTGGATGTTCGTAGAAAAATTCACGCCCGAGAAGAAAGTAATGGGCTTAACCGAAAAACATTGTTTTGGGTCTTGTTATATTGAAGGCAACCTGTCGATATTTTCAGCCTACTCACCTCGTGAAGTTTTAAGAACACACAAGCGTGTTCGAGTTTCCCTTCGAATCTCTCTTACTCGTGTAGTGTAGTGGTATGGCAGTTGTGCAGCTAACAAAGTATCATCAACGGAAGACGTTCACCGTAGGCGACTCAAACTGTCCAGTTACAGATACAGTGCATCTGTAACTGCATTCCTGGGTGTGCGTGCATGGAGGCGCAAGTGAGAGAGACGCGACAGGTGTTACTTTGCTCTATTTGATGTGTATTCAACAGGTGTTTTCCAGATATTGTTTGACAAATAGCATACGGTTCTGACGTGAACAATGGCTGTATATATAGATACAAGATAACAGAACGTGATAAATTAAAACCTCTTCCCCCATCTGATGTTGGTATTCTTTTTGAGATATATTTATAAACTAACATTGGAAATTACACTTCGCTTTTGTGCAGAGTGAAAACCTTTCTCTTCCCCATGTCTTAGGTAATTGGAATGTTTGGTTCTCCTTACGTTGCAATTGAGAACAGAAGATTTTTAAAAAGTATTAAATATTACTTGCAACACCTTGGACTACGTTGGCCCAGTGGTGACAAATTTACCTAGAAGCCGATCGCACGAAACTGTATGTCTGACTAATTTATCAGGTATGGCCATATTAAACACCAGTGGTTCTATTAATCTATTCTGTTCGTGCAGTCATGCATTATTGGGCTTAGTTTAGTGTAACCTGTACGATTATGACACCTTTATATTAGGCTCAGACGCAACAAAGCACTGCACTTCTAGGCACAGTAACTTGAATGCATAAAAATTAGGTAGGTTACGATTCAGTGGTAGACAGTTTTTTAATATTCCATCTTTAATGATTCTGGAGTTGACAGGATGATGAACATTCTAACTTTAATTCCTGCCGATTTCTTGCATCTTCACGAAGTGGCTATATAGTTGTTGTGGTCTTCAGTCCAGACACTGGTTTGATGCAGCTCTCCATGCTACTCTATCCTGTGCAAGCTCCTTCATCTCCATGTTCAGATTAGTTGTATATGATAAATGCGTGAACCCTAGAGTCATATTGGAGCAACTGGGGAAAAAGAAACACACACGGTGAGAGCCCTTACTGTATGCCAAATCTAAAATTAGAAGAAACTGCACCAGAACGATAGTTTTTACAGCTGCATGGCACGAGTACACTCTGGCATACCACTTTGCATTAGTGTCCGCCAACAACAGATCTGAAGACAGGCAAAATTGCTATTACAACACTCCTTTAGAATCATTTCAGGCTTAGTTGCCACTAGTCCCAATGGTCACGAGTTTAAAGGCTTGCTTAAGCCATTGACGCCGATCCATACAAATGCGAACATTTCGGATGAGCGTTGCGGACAGTTGTAATGGACAGAACCTCCGTGGTGAACTGACCAGGCCTTGTGCCTTTTGTGCACAGCAGCTCTTCTCCATTAACGCGACATTTGAAAGCGCAATTTTAGCACAACGAAATGGCCACAGTGCAGACATTGATTCGTGCACATTGATGAGGGAGAAAATGGAATATATGGTTACTATGCGAAGAGATTCTACCACATAGGTATTTCTTAAATTTGTAAGGCGGTCAGAGTTGCCGTTCAGTACAATATGAGGGTTCCACCTTAAGTTTATTACAATCGGTGAAAGTAAAATATGATTTTGGAAGGATTCGGCAGCATCTTGAGATCACGAGAAACCGTCGTTTGGCGATAAATTAGGTGAATACGAAAAACGAGACTTAATTCTATGCTTGTTCACCTTCAAATGATAAATTCTTTCACTTGGAGCCATGCCCGGTCATGGTAGGGTTTGTGAAGCCTTAAGAAACCACTCGCGTCCCTTCAGAAGAAAAAGTCAGGTAGCCATTTTATCAAATTTTTGTGCATAATTTACATATGATATGTTACTTCCTGGCAGATTAAAACTGTGTGCCTGACCTAAACTCAAACTCAGGACCTTTGCCTTTCATGGGCAAGTGCTTATCATCTGAGCTACCCAAGCACGACTCACGACCCGTCCTCACAGCCTCACGGTTTTAATCCTCCAGAAAGTTTCATATCAGCGCACACTTCGCTGCAGGGTGAAAATCTCATTCTGGAAACACCTCCCTAGGCCACTAAGCCATGTCTCCGCAATATCCTTCCGTCCAGGAGTGCTAGTTCTGCAAAGTTCGCAGAAGAGATTCTGTGAAGTTTGGAAGGTAGGAGACGAGGTACTGGCAGAACTGAAGCTGCGAGGACGGGTCGTGAGTCGTTCTTGGGTAGCTCTGATGGTAGGGCACTTGCCCAGAAAAGGCAAAGGTCCCGAGTTCGAGTCTCGGTCGAGCACACGGCTTTAATCTGCCAGGAAGTTTCATATCAGCGTACACTCCGCTGCAGAGTGAAAATCTCATTCTATATAAGATATGTTGTAATATATAGATTGTTATGGAGCCAGAAGGGGACAAAGTGCGAGAATTGATTGATCACGTACTTGATGAGGTCTAAATTTCGATGATGGAGATGAAGAGAATGCTATTACTGTCAGTGATCGCGACATATCATTAGAGCAGGAATGGGGCGAAAAAGGATGAAGTTGAGGTCAGGTGATATTATTATCTGGGAAAAGATGGAGCGAGGAACTGGAGAAAAGAATTTTCACTACATGATTTTTAGAACGAGGTGGCACAATATTATTACTCATGTGCCAGGCGTCTTTGGTGGTGCCAAACAATGCGCCACGCCATAAGAGTGTTTCAATCTCTTTGTATTTTCTGATATTATTGAAAAAAATAATGTTTACACATAATCGCATGGTGAATCAGATAGAGAAGTATTCATATGGGAACGCACTAAAACTTATAACGAAGCACGAAATGATGGCTGTGGGCTCCTGTATTTAGCAGGAACCTACAAGGGAAGTAGATTGAATTAGGAAAAACCTTAGGCATGTGGTGAAACAGGTAAAAAGATTTTTTGGGATACTGTGTCCCTCCAAAGATTAAAATTACTCTTGCTCTGTCCTCGTTTTAACGACAGATACTCGAGGAGCCAGGAAAGAAGTAGAAACATTGACATCAATTAGAGACGCTCTTGACCAGTTTGTGATTAAGTGCAAGAAACTTTTCTCTGTCAGTGAATATGTTTCATTCAATGAGAAATTGGAGTATATGACTCAATATTTGTAATTGGTATGTGACTAATAATTAATAAATATTATTCTGTTTTATTATTGTCACTATATATTAATAACATACAGTAATATATGTTAATAACTTACACTTGATTAAACCACTAATTTCAGTGTTAAGATACTCAAGACATACATTAAAAAAAAAAAAAATAGATGGGGGTGTGCTACAAACCACAGTTTCAGACCACACCACTGCCAGTTTAAGGCGTTGGGTAGAAGGTGGTGATAGGAAGGTGTGACAGTGTAAAACTTAGTTTTGAGGAATTTCAGCCTTGTTTTGTGTACTCTGTATGAAACTGCAATCAAATACAACCGGTCGGCTTCATACAGTTGTTGAAATACGTTTGAGATATGTAATAACGTTCATTAATTATTATTCTGTATTAGGCTACGTGTCACTAGCGTACTTTTATTTCAGGGTAAACAAAGCATGTTTGAATGGTAACTGCACAGATACTAAAGTCGACGCGATGATACACATGAAATCATGTGTTACAACAGAAGTGTGACGGTCTGTGGAATGCCACCGCCAAGCGATCTGGCTTCATTGTGGTGGTGTTGCGTTCTCGGAAGCGTTGGCGCTACGGAGAAGAGGCGCGCGGGTGGGTAGCAGACTGGTTGTACGCAGCGACGCTAAGAAGTGTTTGCATACGGCAGTGGCGGCGCGCAGCCTGTCCACGGATAATCGCAGGCAGTAGCGTGAGAGTGCGGCACGCGCAGCCGGCCGCGGCCGTTCGATACGGCTGCCTTAAAGCGGACCAGCCGGGCCGAGCCGGGCCACGCCACGCCGCTGCCTGCCTGGCCCGCGGCTAATTGCCCGATTACAGGCGGCGGCAGCGGCGGCGCGTGCCCGCGGGTCGATAGCCGCTCTGCATCTGGACTGACACAGGTACCGTCTGGCCCTGGCGCTGATTAAAACAACACGTGTACCGTTTACGAGTCCCTAGAGCGAGCGAGAGAAATGTGATACGCGTGGATGGGGGCTGTCGTGGCAGTCACGGCGCGCAACACACATACGGCGTTTTTCTTAAAGCGTTTCAGTTTTGAAAGTTTTCAGCTACCTTTTGAAAGAAGAGTTACAAACAAAATACCTTTACTAGCCTTCAAAGGTAATCACAGTCAGCAACAACGCGCTTCAGGCATCAGTTGGAAAGTTGTTAGAACGGTCAGCAGACGCTTCTTTTGGAATAACGGTGGTCACGCGCCTTTGGACATCCGCGTCATTATACGAGATGAGACCCGCAGACCAAGCGACAGTCAGTGTCATGCTGTTCATCGTCTTCCCCGCTTACCAGAAAAATTCGACTGACAAAATCCAAGATTGACCCTTTCAGACCTGAATTTTTTTCTGGAGGCAGGGAAATTTTTCTTTATGGCCTAATGCTCTTAGGTGATTTTTTAAAAATGGTTTTAGATGTAAGATTTATACGCATGTATGTACCCGTTTTCAGAATATAATTTGTAGACTTGGCTTCACTTCATGGACTAAAAGAATTAATTTTGCAATATTCACTATTGTTATAAATAAACTGATCATTCAATAATACCACTTCATTGTATTCTGGCGGCCACAAGTTGCTGCATATTGCTACATTCACTTGTTGATATTTTCATTGTTATGCCCAACAAATGGCAGCAGTTGTGCATTGTGAGAAGATTGAACATTCACAAACATGTACAGGAGTGTTCCATTCAGGAAAAATGTTTTTGCCACAGTTAATACACAGAAAACATTAATGTAGAAAATTGTAGGCAGATGGTCAGAAAGGGTAAGACGAAGTAGCACGCGCTTTATTCATCGTGAATTTGTACGCGAGGGAAATGGATGATGAACACCATGCCATTGACTGTCGCTTGTTCTCCGGATCGTATTGGCAGTACCAGGCCTCATCTCCTGTAACGATACGGATATCCAACATCACATGACCACCGTGCTTGAAGCTATTCCACAAGAAGCGTCTGCTGACCATGCTCAACAGCTTTCAACCGATGTCGGAAGTGCGATTACTTTGAACGCCAGTAAAAGTCTTTCTTGGTTTTCTTTATTGTCTAAGACCGTTCACCGAACTTTTTAGACCCACTTTTCAATAAGCATAGACTGCATTTACCGAACGTAGCCAGAAGCGATTGAAAGTAACAGTAATCACCTCATTTACACGCTTTCCCAGCAATAGTGTGCAGACCTGTGTTCACAATTTCAGTGCTTAGTGTCGTGCTAGTGATGATTAGTGTACACTTCGATTTTAAGTCGTATCCATTATGACCTTGCCGGAGGTTAATTGTTGCTATTGTTCTTAAATCAGTTGCAAGACGCGCGCACTTCTCAAATTTTCACACAAATGCTTTTCATATGATGTACTTCTCTGACCTGAAATTCCTTGGAAGTTATATCCAAGCGATGTAATATGTAATAATGCAAACAGATTCGTATTATATTAAACATATAATAATAGGAACAAAAAGTTGAATTCTCGCAAGCTGTACCTCGTTAATAGTGGGAGTGACAGTTATATGAGGGGAACAAGCTATGATCTTCCCCTCCACCCCTTCCCTAAAGATTCGTACCCTTGATCTGCGGCTGCATGTGGGTGCCTACTATGGCCCATCTCTCTGGTTAGAAATTCCATCTTTACGCAGTAACCCGTCTCTAACCCCCATTCACCAGCTGTAGACCTTCCTGACAGATTAAAACCTCCGATAGACCGGGAATGATTAGCTTCTTTCCACACAGCTCAAGACATGTTAAATTCAGGATTCTTCAGAGTTTGGGCTCAATGTACTCACAGCCTAGGAAGTTTCGAAACTGCGTACAGTTTGCATCAGAGTAAAAGATTCATTCGGGAAACAATTTCTAGGCTGTGCGTGAGCTATTCTTCCGCGATGTTATTAGTTTCTAGACTGCTAGGCCTGCATGGTATGCGGGAGAGCTCCTGTAAAGTTTGAGCGGTGGAAGAGAAGCACTAGTTGAAGTGAAACTGTAAGGGCAGGTCGTGAGTCGCGCTTTGATAGATCAGTCAATAGGACTACCGTCTGCGGCGGGCACTGACTCTGGTCCGAGTCCCGGTGCGACACGGGCCTGATCTGCCAGCAAGTTTCAAAACATCGCACGCTGCGCTGCGGGGTTAAAGAGTTATTCTGGATGCAATGATTCTCAGGATGTCAGGCCCAAATCAAACTATGACAGTTACCCAACCTCCCATCTGTGGTACCCAACTATATTGGTTATTGTAACTAGTGAATACGCCGGTGCTTTCAAAAATGGTTCAAATGGCTCTGAGCACTGTGGGACTTAACATCTGTGGTGATCAGTCCCCTAGAACTTAGAACTACTTAAACCTAACTAACCTAAGGACATCACACACATCCATGCCCGAGGCAGGATTCGGACCTGCGACCGTAGCGTTCACGCGGTTCCAAACTGGAGCGCCTAGAACCGCACGGTCACAGCGGCCGGCGCGGTGCTTTCTTAAATACTTTAGGCATTTCCGCTGATAGCTTCATTCTAGTGTACAGACCCAATGAACATTATTAGGTTTGCTGGTTCCTACTATTTGTTGTTATATACGTTACTCCTGAATGAAACTTGCGTGCTTCGCAGTGTGCACTCTTTTCTTGGAAATCACTGTAACGTTGTGTGGTAGCGTTTATTCGTTAAGCTGTAAACATACTAGAACTGAGGTTTCATTCATTCTTTCTGCACTGTTGTCCGAAATTCAGCGGTGTATTTATTTAACTTTCCCCCTATTTCTTATGCGATTTGACCTAATCTGAGCGTGTATAAAGACCAAGATAGCGTAGCAAGTGCTGAGTTTTTTTAGTGTGTCTTCGATGGACGCTAGTAACTGTTCAACGTACGTGGTAGAAGGTTGGAAAATATAACGGTGCTATGGGAGATACTATTATTTGTGGTTGTCTACTTGAGTTCGAAATACTCCAGCTTCATGTAACATTAAAAAGAACAATTTTTACTGAATGCTAACATGACGTAAATCAGTCCCCGCCGCCTCCTCTCAACCAAGCACTATCACGCCTAATTTTTTTGTGTGCTGAATTCAGAGCAGCGAATGTTGCACTTTTAACTCTGAGTGAGTGCTATTTTTGTTTTCATGCGCATGCTAACCACCGACCTTCCGTCACTACAGTGTCCTTGGTTTATTGAGACTGGCCGTGCTGGGAGTTTTCCGTAATTTGTGAACGGAGACTGTCGTTTTCTCTCGCTGTGGCAAGGTCGGCCAAGTCGTTATCTTATCTCGGTACGCACGCAGATTTCTAGTGTGCCCCGCTTCTCCAACGGAGTTGTCTTGCAACGCTTCACTTTCACTGTGATGGCAGAAATGGTGTTAAGGAAAGCGTCCAAAAGGCTTACACGACGCAGGAATACTGTGTCGGCATTTTTAGTCTCCGACAAGCAACTTGAATACTGCTGGAAACTAGTACCCTTCCTGTAACTAAATCGAGAATTGTAAGTTCAGAATGGGTTTGTAGTTCGCATAAACAGTCTGAGTCCGCGCCCATAATGCGGTAAATAAAATACTTGCCATGGGAATTTTCCGTGAGAGTTGATAAAAAGATACAGCAATTTTTTTTAATATCTACTATTAAACTTGGCTTAACCCAAAAGTTTCTGCTGATATTTTGTCTCTGAGTGAGGTGGCGCAGTTGTTAGCACACTGGACTCTCATTCAGATGGACTCCCATCCCGATTTAGGTTTTCCTCGATTCCCCTAAATCGCTCCAGACGAATGCTAGGATGGTTTCTTTGAAATGACATAGCGGATTTCCTTCCCAATCCTTGAAGCAATCGGAGCTTGTGCTCCGTCTCCAGTGACTTCGTTGTCGACGGCATGTTAAACCTGAGCCTTTCTTTCTTCTTTATCTAATACTTTGTCATTCGCTTATCCGATGCACTGCGCAAGTATAACTGTCTTGTCTCTTGTTGGGTACGTTACTCGCCGGGTAAAGGCATTGGCGAAGAAAGACCATTTTGACAGAATAAATAACGCTGGCGAACCTTGATAACAGATTACCACTAGACGGTGAGTTCACACTGTTAGCAGAGGGAGAGGGTAGGCCTTACCACTAGACGGTGAGTTCACACTGTTAGCAGGGGGAGAGGGTAGGCCTGGGTGGCACGAGCGCGGCAGAACCGGTCCGGCTGGCAGACGGCGCGTGCGGAACCTAGTCGCGTGCTTCACAACTGGCTCACCGCGCATGTGTTATTTCTTCCAGGAAACTACTCCCATGTGTCGTTAGTTTGGCCTTGACTTGCCCATCTCTAATCTACGGCGATATCTCTCCATTGGCGTGCGGGACACAATTTAATTTTCCCCCCTCCTTGTAAGTGATCCCATTGTCACTGTTCGGTGATCGAGGTAGCCGGATGGCCAAGGTGCTGTCTCGATATTGGGATGGACGCGTGCTCAAATTCCCGTTCGACCACCCTGATTTAATTTTACATTAGTTTCTGGAAAGGTCTTGGAAGGCACTCATGTATATGCCCCATAACCCACTATATACTCTATGGCGAGAGGTATACCTCCGACTTTAGCAATTTTCTGTATGCACCCTAATTTGTTATTCCCATGATCACTGCGCGAGATGATATATGATGGTGAGAGCACAGTGATTGCATGCTGTTCTTCTTCTTCTTCTTCTTCTTCGAATGCGGGTTTCAAGAGTACTTTGTGGTATTCCCTCCAAGAATTCCTGTATAAGTTTCACTGATATTTCTATTACACTTCAGTAAGTACCGTTTAAAACTGTTACGCTCTGCTAGCGCGCCTCTAAATTCGTTCGATGTCTGTTGTCTCAGATACGTCGCAGACTCCAAACACGGAAACACTATTCTATAATTGGTTGCACTAGTGACTTGTATGTGATTTCTTCGACAGATGCATTCCATTTTCAAGTTCCCTTCCAACAACTCTTAGGTCTTCCGTTCGCCTCCGGTAGTACTGATTTTGTGCCCTACCCGCTTCATACCGCTTTATAGTATAACCCCCAAATACTTAAACAGTGTGGGCTCCAAATATTTACCACTAAATTCAACGACAGTTATTTAAAACAGACCTTGGCTAATTCCTTCCGCCGCCCTCCGCCTCCATTGACATCGACGACCACCTGTTTGCTAAATGTTTCTCGGTCCGTATTGGCAAGAACTCACTGTCCCTGCCGTCATCAACTGGAGTCCACTGTCATACTAACACGCCGTGTGGTACGCACACCAAAAAAAGTTTTGCATCACCTTGGTTCCGAGAGTTCCGGAACCTGTACAGAAAATTGAAATCGAAATCAACGCAAACATAATTTCCGCCCTTTTTATTGCTAATGAAAACAGCACATTGCATGTTGTACCCCCATACAGCGAGACCTTCAGAGGTGGTGCTCCAGATTGCTGAACACACCGGTACCTCTAATACCCAATAGCACGTCCTCTTGCATTGTCCATGCCTGTATTCGTTGTGGCCTACTATCCAAGAGTTCACCAGGGCACTGTTGGTTCAAATTGCCCATTCTTCAACGGCGATTCGGCGTAGATCTCTGAGTGGTTGGTGTGTCACGTCGTCCGTAAACAGCCCTTTTCAATCTATCCCAGACACGTTCAATAGGCTTCATGTCTGGTGGACTTGCTAGCGACTCTAGTGGAGCGTTGTCGTTAACCAGAAGGAAGTCATTCGCAATATGTGCACGATAGGGGCGCAAATTGTCGTCCATGCAGGCGAATGCCTCGCAAATATGCTGCCGATATGGTTGCACTATCGGTCGGAGGATGGGATTCACGTATCGTACAGCCGTTACGGCGCCTTACACGACCACCAGTGGCGTACATCGGCCCCACATAATGCCACCCCAAAACAACAGGGAACGTCCACCTTGCTGCACTCTCTGGACAGTGTGTCTAAGGCGTTCAGCCTGACCGGGTTGCCTCCAAACACGTATCCGACGACTGTCTGGTTGAAGGCATATGTGACACTCACCGTTGAAGAGAACGTGATGTCACTCCTGAGCTGTCCATTCGGCATGTTGCTGGGCCCATCTGTACCGCGCTGCATGATGTCGTGGTTGCAAAGATGGATTTCGCCATGGACGCCGGGAGTGAAGTTGTGCGTCATGCAGCCTATTGCGCACAGTTTGAGTCGTAACACGACGTCCTCTGGCTACACGAAAAGCATTACTCAACATGGTGGCGTTGCTGTCAGGGTTCCTCCGAGACATAATCCGTATGTAGCGGTCGTCCACTGCAGTATTAGCCCTTGGGCGGCCTGAGCGAGGCATGTCATCGACAGTTCCTGTCTCTCTGTATCTTCTGTATGTCCGAACAACATGGCTTTGGTTCACTCCGAGACGCCTGGACACTTCCCTTGTTGAGAACTCTTCCTGGTACAAAGTAACAATGCGGACGCGATCGAACAGCGGCATTGACCGTGTAGGCATGGTTGAACTACAGACAACACGAGCCGTGTACCTCCTTCCTGGTGGAATGACTGGAAATTATCGGCTGTCAGACTCCCTCCGTCTAATAGGCGCTGCTCATGCATGGTTGTTTACATCTTTGGGCGGGTTTAGTGACATCTCTGAGCAGTCAAAAGGACGGTGTCTGTGATACAATATCCACAGTCAACGTCTGCTTCCCGAGTTCTGGAAACCGTGGTGATGCAAAACTTTTTTGTATTTTCTTAAGTAGTTGACTGAGTTTATGTCGGAGAGACGTCTTGAAGTCATGGAACTTTCATATGCTACCAGAGATTACGCCGATGTCTACTTGGGGGGAAAACAGTAGGTAAGCTGATGTCGTTAGATGGTAGATAGCTTATTTCTCCGTAGCCTTACAGCATCGAGCGTTCGCGTCCATGTGCCCTAAGGGTATTGCCGCTGTCCCAGTTAAAGCAGTTGTTGCGGATTCCATATTTGAAGCAGTTGTCCAGCGCAAGTAAACGAGGTAAAAATTGAAAGGCATTCGTTTACACTTTGTGTAAAGGACACACAATTCACGAAAATCTTGATAACTGTTCGTAAATAACATATTGAGAGTGTTTGTTGGTCACGTTCAATAGTTACTGTGTCTGTAATGTCGATTCATGGTTGAAAAGCATTTAAACACAATTGCGCTTGTATGTCTCTACTTTCCGTTGACGGCAAGCTCAGACACTAAGCCAAGTTCAGATTGGATAAGTATGGGGAAGGAAGTCGGAGGTGAGGCATTCGCCCCAAGTAATGGCGGATTATCGTGAATAGAGTACCGCATCACCTCATTCGGTAACAGCAATGCCTCTACGGAGTGCATTTAGTTTTCCTTGTTCAGAACATCCTTACTCGTCTAAAACTGTGAAGTTTGATTTTTATCTATTTATTATTTAAATGTGATGTCAGTCAAAATTGTCTGTGTGGATCGCACATTTCCTCAAATGGATAATGCGTTTGGGCAACCTACCTTCACCAGATCAAAAACTTTAAGAATCAAGACCTCGTACTGCATGAAATAGTACAATATCGTACCCGGTATAAGCGCATACTGACTACTGAATTGACGAGTCATTTTCTGCACTGTGGCGTATCTGTTAGCCCGCGCAATCTATGCTATAATCCGTTCAGCATAAGAACAACCCTGATGTATAGATTGCACTATGTATTCTTCCGTGTTTGCTGGAACCTCATTCAGTTTCCGTTTGACGTGGGACTGCTGCCAAGCTGTCTCGAGACTGTCAATTACGATAATGATACATTTTGTGCTGTGCCTTACGTGCACATCGATTAAGCGATAATACGGGACAACAGCTTTACCAGCGCATTTAACTATCACAGCACTGGCCGGTCGTACAGCGAGCCTGCAGTGACGTGACCAGCTGCAGTTTCACACGTAAAAAGAAAAGAGCAGAGGAGCAATACAGCCTCGAATGTCATTTAATTTTTAAGTAGAAGGAAATAATACACTGCAACTCTCTCACAATTCGCTCCTAAGACGAAAACCGTGACACGTTGTCGTTATTGTCTAACGTACTATTGTAATTAAAAATAAGAATGATGAAAATTCCTGACTTAACAACAGGATATTTTTTCTGCATAAGATGTGTGTAAAATAAGAGAATATTGAAGCCACTGAAGATATTGCTTAGTCAGTCGTTTGGTAATATCTTAGCTCCTTCCGTATCCGGAACCGAGAAATGCATTTAACTTGTGGAGGTGTCACCTGCTACGTTGATAACGGGCCTATCTACAACAGAATCCACGAAGCCAACTAGCTTCAGCCGCAGCATTTTCTCTTCTTCTGTTCTGACGAGCCGTTCTAAATCCCGCCAGCGTTCGGCAGTGACGTGTGAAATAGCTGCATGCGTTAGTTCCAGTACGTCTGGGGCTTAGTCTTGTTACTTCTCGGGCCAAATCCGGCAGCTTGGCTCCAGAGCAGTTCCGTTGGATTCATAGTGTAATGGTACAGTAGCAAATGTAAATATGCAACATTTGTATGATGTGCTCGATGTTGTGAAAGTGATTGTTTTTCATGTTTCTGCGATACTTACCTACCTCTGTGGCATAAGACGATGGACATAGTCCAAATAAAGAGAATTTGGTTTTTCATTTTTGCCCTAAAAATTAAATTATGTTTACCTAATTTAAACAACTTTTATGAACAGTTTTTCATGAAACATCGATGATTAAGAATTTGTATTAGAAATGGAAATAGGAATTTCGCGTCGAATATGTAATTAGAAACAAGAAGACGTGCATTATACATAAAAAAATGATGATTTTTATAATTACGAGATGTAGGTATTTAAAGTTGAACGAGAGAAAAATTATACAAGAGAGAATTGAATCAACGCACGAATAACAGCGCGACAATCAGAGCACAATGCTGCAGAGGCTGTAACTGTACACAATTTTTGAAATAAAAACTACGTAGCTAAAGCTTGATTAAGAAAAACGTTGATGTCTGTTAATACGTTTGAATATCTTAAAGTTAACGTTACTTAGTGATAAGATATCTAATACATAAGCAGGACCTACTGGCATCTGACCAAACATCGCGTTTATGTTTGTTTACATCAGGTTTATTCTTATGATGAACGGATTATAATCATTGGCGACCCCTGTTGACAAGTAGGTGTCCACGGCCTGTGAAAAGACCATTTCTGCATGTTTCTGGGGTGTGGGGGGGGGGGGGGGGGTGTGCCATATGCGTCAGGCACCCTAACTGCGGTCAACTTGAACAGAACGTTCAAAAGAATGCGTGCCATTGTGGCGTGTACTCAATGCACAGAAAGAATAATGCAATCATTCCGTCTTAAATCGTCCGTGCAAAAAATCTCATAAATATTTCGTTTCCACAGATAGTCTAATTATACCCGACGATGGAAGTGAGTAAAACGCAGTCCAAACATTTTTCAGCCAGTAAATTAGTCCGTCTCAGCTTTGCACTCTTGTATCAGACCATTACGAGGAAAAATGCCGTAAAGAAACCAAGTGAATCGGGGGAGAGGGGAGATATAACGACGGAAGCTCTATGATGCCGTTTGCGGAAGAGGAGGATGTCTGTGAGAAGATTGCAACACCGGAAGGCTATAGCGAAATACCGAGGTTTGGTTCTAAATGCAACGAATCACACACAAATAGGCAGAGAGCTCCATTAACGTTCAATTTACACTGTTAGCGATGTATCACCGGAAACAATAACCGCTTTAAATACCTCGGGGTAAACGTCCAGAGCAGCCTAAAGTGGCGTGGTCACTTTAGAACTGGCCGCGTGGTGTAGGGCGTCTTGTCACGGCCCGCGCGGCTCTCCTCGACGGAGTTTCGAGCCCTCCCTCGGGCATGGGTGTGTCTGTGTGTTGTCCTTAGCGCAAGTTAGTTTAAGCTTAGGGTCCGATGACCTCCGCAGTTTGGTCCCAGAAGACGTTACCACAGAATCCCAAAATTGAAACTAGTTGCAGGAAAACAAATCCTCAAGCTGACATTTAATTGCAGAATCTTAAGGTAGACGTTAATTCACGAAGAAAAGTGGCTTAAGAAACACACGTTCGACAAATTCTTCAGTACTGCACCATGTAGCATGACGGGGGAAGAGAGAGATTCGAAGAAGATGGCTGCATTTCGTTACAGGTTCGTGTAGTAAGCGCGAGAGCATTATGGAGCAGTTCACCAAATAACGTTGCTGGCGCTGTGCATTACGGAGAAATTCCTAAATGATTCGAGCAACAAATTTCTTCTTGTATACTCGTAGATCTCGTTACATGGCCATGACGAGAAAATAGAGAAATTAGACTTCATTCCGAGGCTACAGCAGTGCGCAATTGGAAGAGGAAAGGAAGAAAGTGTTAAAAACTTCAATTAGATAGGTGTTAGTCTGGTCATGTTTTATCAGTTGTATTTTCGAATAGCGTGATGTTAGCATTTGGTTTCATATGTACCGCTAGAAAGCGGTGTGTAGTATGTAAATAGTTTCTATTATTGAATTTGTGTTATTGTATTTGAATTTAACCAATCATATATATGCAGTAACACATTTTTATTGTTTAGCACTTTCTTCCGCCGACCCCTTCAAATTATATTGGTACGGAGAAGTACGCTACGCCACACACCGTAAGGTGGCTTTCAGAATGTAGGTGGAGGGTAGATGACAGCAACGTCAACGGACCATTTGAGCTTTCTGGGTTCGGTGTTTATGGACTCGGGCGCTCTGTAGCGCCTTAGAAAACGTCCTGTAGCAGCCGCAGAAGGCTGGGGCGTCATGGTAGCTGGTAAGCAGGTGCCTGCTCGGAGAGGAGGCACGGTGCCAGAGCTCGCGAAAGTGTGCCGGGCGGGCGTTCGCGACGCGGCGTGGCGCGGCGTAGCGTGGCAACGTCGGGGCGCGGGAGCGATGAGCGCCGCTGCGCTGCTCTGGAATCCGCTAGCCCGGCCGCGGCGCGGCAAGGCGCGCTGACCTTCCAGCAGCGGGTCATTGTCCAGCCCGCCGCCGCGCCGCCCATTCAGCGCCGCCCGTGGACCCGTCTTCTGCCAGCTTCCGACATATCCCCATCAAATTGAACTTTTGTTCATTTTGGAGTCGATGAGTAGAAAACGTATAGTGTTATGCCCATAAAGCAATAGTACTGGTGAATGGGTAGATTCAGTCTTCCTAGATTTCCGCAATGCAGTACCGCATCGTCAACTACTAACCGAAATCGATCGTACGGACTATCTTCACAGATACGTGAAAGTCTCGAGGAATATTTGACTAGTAGAACCCACTACTTTGTATTGGATGGAGAATGTTCAACAGAAACAAAAGTAAGAACGGGTGTGGCCCAAAGAAATGCAGTAGGAACTCAGGAAATTACCGTCTTTGGACTGTTCTCAGACTTGGACTAAATTTCCACTCGGTGTAATGGCTGCTCTCTTTAAATTTGGATAAATGTACGATAATGCCTGTAAAGAGGAAAAAAGAACCAAATAGCTGCCGATTTACCGAGCAGGTCTCATCGCACAGTTATTTAGGTGAAATACTAAGAATTGGGACAATCACGTAAAATCAGTAGTACTGATGGTAAATGGAGGACTTAGGTTTGCCGGAAGGCGAAAATGCAATGCGTCTGTGGAAGAAACTGCGAACGATATACTAATACAGCAAATTGGAAAGATATTAAATGAATTTGGGTAATTGCAGCTAGTGTCGTAACAGGACAATATAGCCCCTATGAAACTGTTGCAGAAATACTCTGGGAACTTCCCCAAATGAGAATCCTTGGACAAAAACCATCTTCATTCTCGCAGGACCCCATTGTGTCAGTTCAGAGAACCTGCGCAATCATTATGCTCTCGGCATAGTATATGTTGTGTAGTGACTGTGAGAATATGATAAAGAGAAATTAGGGAGTGTACAGTGCTTTGTAGACAGTGATTCCTTCCTTACTCAACACTTAAATGGAATGAAAGAGAAAGTCTATAATATTGGTAAAATTCGCCATGCACTGGGCACTCTAAGTGGCTTATGGAGTAATATGTAGATGTAATGCATAACTATTAAATTTTTTATGTAATTGACATAAAAAACTCATGTACCTAGAAATTTCTAATTTGCTCATGTACATAACACTTGGACTTCTGTTTGTACATTTTATGGTATGACTGTTATTTGCATTCTCTGTTAAACATTCACTCTTTCTTCTGTGCTGCAGAAGGGGAGCAGGGCTCGTGGGAGAGTGGTCTGTCCTATGAGTGTCGCTCACTACTCTTCAAGGCACTGCATAATCTAATAGAGAGGTAAGTAGTGACATAAAAACAAAGTTTGATCCCAACTACTCTAGTGTTCACAAGGCTGTGCCCAATGATTGTGCAAATAAACTACAGAGTCTTTAGAGTGATTCTCAGAAGTTTATTTTCATGGATACGTTAAAAATGTATCAAAGTTAATTATTTTCGTATTAGTCATTTGAATCTGTCAGTTGTACAGTGTGAGAAAGAGTCACACCAGTAGCTTAAAACTTATATGTAGCACTGATCCTGAATTTGCCGTTGTTTTTTAGAAATTTTCTTGGCTTCACCACATTGTGCAGTTGAAATTTATAAAATAATTGACCTATCAATTGAGACAACTTGGAAGGCAAAAATATTTCTAGTATTTTGTCATAAAATGAGTAGCTTTATTTCCCATAGTGAATAAAACCTATGTAGTTGAAAAATGAATGAATTTTTGCCTACTTCAATGCAGGTAGTGTAATTATTTTGCGAGACACATTTTAGAAAGCTCATTTTATCATCAGAATGGCACTGTTTCCCAAACTAATGACTGTAAATGCAACAAAAAGCAAATGACTAAAATTGAATGTAGATGTGGATTTCAAAAGCAACTAAAATTCAAATGGGTGAAATTGAATATGTGAGTCATGATTTCAGTAACATGAAACACATTTTTCTTTATATTTTAGGATTTTTGATATCTCCATGTATCTGAAGAGACCTTAAAAAAAAAATACAAAACTATCCTGTGTTCAGTTTTTTCTGGGTCATTTCCGTAATGGTCTTTATCTACCTAATGGATGAAGACAGTAACATGAGTAAATGTGGGAGGATGCTCAAGTTTGACAAACCATGAAACTTTCTCTTGGTTAGCAGTGACATGAACTGGCACAGCTATGAAGAAGGTAAAACGAAGGACCAGGCAATGAGTCTGTAACCATGTTTCCTGAGTATGTATTCAGCTGTAATCTTTTATGGAGCCAAATTAATGTTCAAACCAGTATTCTCATTTGAAGAGGCCTAGCTGTTTTGCATTTGAAATATGAGAGTAGCAACACGTTATTTTGAAAGGGTTAAACAACAGAAAATACAACTACAGAAAATACATTTTAATTATTTACTAAAATATTATTGCCATAAAATATGATAAATTCTAAATTTGCATTTGAGTATTGTCACATTTTAGTCAAAACACAATGAAACAATGTAGAACTGCAGTAGTACAATAGGAGACACAGCAATAAGACGCTGAAGTTGTAGATGGTGAAACACTGGTCCAGTTGCAGGTGGAATAGATGCACAATGTGACCTTAACAACAGGAAAAGAGGTATTTACTGAGGAATGGACAATGCTGAAATAGTTTTAAATACCCTTTTCAAGAAATTGTCTATTTTTAGAAACTGGCAATTACTCAGTCAAGGTGACGAGTCATGTAGAGTGTTGCACATGATGGATTTAGTCCATTTGTAGGCAGAAGTATCCTGCTTACATGTTATTGGTTCAAGCTCAGTTAAGTGCAGACACAGGAGTATCCCTAGATCCTATATCTGTACCATTTTATTGTCCGCCCCAGTAGCTGAGTGGTCAGCGTGACGGATTGCCGTCCTCTGGGCCCGGGTTCGATTCCCGGCTGGGTCGGAGATTTTCTCCGCTCAGGGACTGGGTGTTGTGTTGTGTTCATCATCATTTCATCCCCATCCGGCGTGCAGGTCGCCCAATGTGGCGCCGACTGTAATAAGACCTGCGATATGGCGGCCGGACCTGCCCCGCGAGGGGCCTCCCGGCCAATGACGCCAAACGCTCATCATCATCATCATCACCATTTTATTCATTACTCAGTAAACATAATTTGTCTGAAATGTAACAAATGATTACACGCAGATATGCTGTTAGATGGGATATAAATATTTAATTCCGAGTGTGTTTACATGTTTCTTAATATTTTCTGTTACAGGTGCCTGTTATCGCGCGATTTTGTTCGTCTTGGCAAGTGGTTTATACAGCCTTATGAAGGCTCAGAAAAGATGATAGGTGCCAGGTGTGTAATAAACTTTCCTTTACTCCAGAAATAGTACCTCTGATATTTGAGTGAACAGAAATAATTGGTCATTTGTTGATTGTATTAAGTATGGTTGAATTTACTAAACTTAAAATTCCTAAGAATTATAGTGTGTTTTTTCTTTTGGACATGTCTGAAAGAACAGGCACCAGACACACAAATGTATGTGCCTTGACAGCAGTTAATGATCCTTCAGTGCAGATGCGCTCTTCATCTGACCTCTGGAGTAATCAGCATGAGGCTGCAAGCAATAAGGATAATGGACAGGGGAAGCTATGTACATAGTGTGCAACAAGTTAGGAATTTGGGTTGGACATGAAGTGTGCTCAAATAGCTAAAGTAGTTAAGGTGATCTCTTACATGAAGTGAGAAATCTGGGTTTCTGCGTCTATATCTCATCTGTACTCTGCAAATCATCGTGAGGTACATGGCAGAGGGTATGCCCCATTGTACCAGTTCCTAGGGTTTCTTCCTATTCTATTCACATATGGAGCACGAGAAGAATAATTATTTGAATGTCTGTATGTGTGCAGTAATTATTCTAGTCCTATCTTCACGATGCCTATGTGAACGATATGTAGGGGGTTGTAGTATATTCCTAGAGTAATCATTTAAAGCCAGTTCTTGAAACTTTGTTTGTAGACTTTCTTGGGGTAGTTTACGTATATCTTCAAGAGCCTTCCAGTTCAGTTCCTTCAGTATCTCCATGACAATCTCACAGTTGAGTCCTGGTCCGGCAAAAATTTTCGCTTGATCCCATCAAATTTATTTCAATGCCCAAATGCTTCTAAGTTCAGAATTTCAGTTTCATCACAAATACAAATTTGGTGGTGTGAAGTCAGAATTTAAGTGCATAATTGGTGTGAATAAATTGATATAAGGAATAAAGGAAGTAAAAATTGAAATCCAAGGTATTATTTATGTAGGAGAAGCATCTTAATTTCTGTTTGTTGAAATACAAATCAGTTAGACAAGCCTGTTAAAACAAATATTTATGAACATATTTATCCAAACTTTCTGAAATTCGTCAGCAAGATGAAATCTAACAGTTTCGGCACTTCTGTGGTGCCGTCCTCAAGCTCCTGAGGATTAGAGCATCAGGTAATGCAGGTGTGCTGTACCTGTATTATATCTTGTTTTATGTATATCTTGTGTGTGTGTTGTGTATCTGTATTGTATCTTGTGCTATACACCAGACACACACTACATTGTTTATTTGTTGGTGTTCTAATGGTCAGGGGCCTGAGGGTGGCACCCGTGGAATGCTGAAACTAGTAACTTAAGGAAAAATAAATAAGAACTGATTGACACAGGGCTGTTGTAAGTTTTTTGTTCTACATAAGGTATGATCAGCTTCTATCTCAAGTCCATGACACATCCCTTGCTTCATGACATGTGCACCTAGTCTTAAGTGTTTGTTTTGCATTGATGCCTCTCTAGACATTTCTGAAAGCTAGGAGTCAATTGTTTTTGGATTTGGTTATTGGTCGGCCTTGCTCCAGGAGTCCACATTGGAGCAGGTAGAAGAGGATCATGTATTGTAAATATTGTAGGAACAGACACCAATATATTCTTATTGAATGTGCTGTATACATACCAAATGTTTTTAAGACTGTGGTATTATTCAGTGAAAAAAGATATTGCAATTCATCCAATGGAAAATCTAGGATGGACTGTAATAATATTATGAGAAGGAAAGTTGCTACTCGTCATATAGCGAAGATGGTGAGTCACAGCAAGGACTATCTGCGACTCAGCATCTCCGCTATATGATGAGTAGCAACTTTCCTTCTCATAAAATTGCAATTTTATTGGGTTTCATTAAATGTGATGTGTACTGACTTGCATTGTTCTATTTTCAGCACACACTTCTCTTTCTCCTTCGCATTTTTTGTCCACGGTGAGAGCACCGTGTGTGCAAGTATTGACGTTCGCACTCATCCGTTAGTTCGCAGTTTATCTTGGCAACATCTTCAGCAGGCACAGGCTTCTTCATCAGGTATTCCAGGTAATGAGATTGACCTGTCCCATGTTCCACTACATATCACTAGTATCTACACGGAATTGATTGCATATTTAATTATTATTGTCCTTAAGATACATAATTATGACAATACTTAACTAAAGAGGACCAATTTTACAGTGATTCTTGCTCCATATGGTATGGCTGGTACCCTAACTGGCCAGGTTTACAAGAGCACCGACGTGCAAGTCCAGCGACACTTAGAAGACTGGCGGCAGTTTTTTCCCCTTGGGCCAAAGTGCTCAAGTCGTGACGGAGGAGGTGAAGAGTCTGCACTTCCCCCTGCAGTAGAGGTACTAGTGGGTGGCACAAAAATGCGCTATCCTAGGTGCTATGTGCTTGTCACGGACATGGATGATCCATCTGCGGCTCCAAATCGAGCAACGTTGGGACTGTCTCCTGCGGCAGCTGCAGATGCAGTTCTCCGTTCCGTCAGCCTTCCAGCGACCACTGCACCTGCAGACACTTCCACCCCACCTCCGCCACCTTCACATCAGAGTCCTGGTCCAGCAGCATGCCTGACTGAGAATGTGTGGCAGGACAATGCTTTGAATCCCACACAGCATGAACAACATGAGCAGGCATCGCCCGCAACAGGCCTCTGGGAGTTTGCAGACCCTACCAGGAAAGCTCCCTGCAATTGTTCTAAGTGAGTCAAGGTTGCAGAGCAACATTTTACATTCATTGTTTCTACTTCAATCTCTGCCTGTTTTATGATTTATATGGTAGTAAAAATCTCACCAGGCATAAAGTAACGGTTGTCTTAGACACCCCTGTAAGCATGTCTGAACTTAATGTGCATTCTTAATGTTACCATAGATGTTAATGTGTACAATAAAGATTCCTACTTGTGATACTTCAGTTAATAATAGTCTTGTGACATGGGAATACTGCTGTTTCTTGCTCGCACTATTTTTGTGTTTAGAGTGAACAGTTTCTCTATTCAATACGCTAAACGTATGCGACATGATACAGTTGTTCCTTTTATTCGGTGTATGTAGAAATAGAACATGTTGATCTGGTGATTGCATGACATTATTTTGATCTATTATTGCATTCATTGCAGGTAGCATGTTTAAAACTTCGAGATTTCCTTCTTTTAGCTTTTGTATCCTAAGTTGTCAGAGATACTTTGACTGGGTTGTTATTGCTCATTTGTTGTACTGTAGATTTTATCTTCATTTCTCTTTCATGTAATCTTTGTTTTCTATTTGCATTTCAATAGAGCTTGCTGTGAAAGTTGTAGCTTCCTTTTTACCAAGTTCACAGGACCAGGAAAGTTAATGTTATGTTGTAAGTAAGTAAAAGCTATCATGTCACACAAATGTAATGCTTCCGAACTTGCAGGTATAAGAAAGCTTCTGGTGCTAAACAAATAGCCCTGATCAAGGGTGGAGCTAATTCTAGCGGGGGTATGAAAACTCTGAAGGGTGAAAAAAATGAGAAGGGTGTCCGTGGGTGCGGGCGGGGTGGTGTGACACCTTTCCATCGACGCCCACCCCTCGGCGAGGAGGCGCCTTGTCCTCTTGAAGTAGCTGTGCCCCTTTCGAGGTTCGTAGACGAACACTACAGGCATTATCTTACTTTAAATTTACCGTAACATCCAAAAGTTACTCTAAGACTGTTGTGAGTGATCTCTTCTGGAGGTACGTTTTGGAGTGTTTTTCAGAATCACTTTTAAATGCAGTCATGTAAATTGGGTCATTGCTTATGGATTGCACATTCCGTGTTTTTAAATGGGATGAATATTATTTCATGCAGTGAGTGGGTGTTAAATGTAACTTCTGTGCAGGGCGTATCAATGACTGTGATTTATGCTTGTCAAATGTATGCAAGTATTTGTTCAGTCACTATTAAATAGATGACTGGCTAAAATACGATTGTTTGCATTTGAAAGTTGTATGTATTTGCCTCTGTTTGTAATCCTAACACGAATTAAAGTAATTTTATCAATTACTTTCACTGTAACAAGGCGTGTAACAGGAAATCTAGTCAGTGCTTTAATTTGTGCTTCACGTGTTGTGTGTCCAAGTATGTGCATATGTTTTCACTGGATTTGTTTTAATTTTTAAAGACCACTGCTACATATTCATGTTAAGAGTGCTTTAAGCTGTTTACTTATGTGCAAGAGAGAACATTCTTGGGTGGAATTTTAAAGAATCTTGCCTAAAACTGGAATTATTTTTTATTCAATGAATCAAACATGCAAAATCTGGAATGAGAGAACACTGGCGGCTTGGTAGCAGGACTTCTAGAATCTGCTTTAGTCTGTAGCCTTATGGGTAATTAAACTCTGATCTGCCTTCTTATTACTTATTTGCCATTGGGTGCCTTTTAATGAAGGCAGAGACACACTAATCATAGTGTTTTTTTTTTTTTTAAATTCCTCAGTTGGCAGGGTATGTATTTAAGTTAACAATAACTATTTACTTGTTTGGCATAGAACTTCAGATCACAATCCTGATTTGTTTTTCCAGTATGTTGTGTTTTATTGCAAGTTTCATTTTTGTGCTTTTACCTCTATGCTAGGCTTAAAATTATTGTTACTTGGATGTGCATTATTAGTACTTGTGCATGGAACAATGCATCCTATTACTGGTTATCAGAAGTAGTAATATTCTGGAATAGTGCATGCTTTGTTGCTTTGATATTGTTCTTGGCAATAGGTTGATACTCTTGGCGTTTTGGTATAGTTATTCATTTGAACATGTCATAAAATTGTAGATATTAATGTGTGCTACTAAACATTGCTACGCAGTACATCATGACAGTGTGAATGGGGCTGTTTTTCATATTTTTTTCCGCCTTTTGTTTCCATAGTTTCATATTTATGAGAGAGAATTTGCCTGCACGTAAATGTTGCTTAATAATGCTGTAGATTTAGTAAACTGTGGAGTTCCTTTGTTTTGGTGCTATTTTACTACTATTACAGTGAAACCCTGCTTTTACACTTTTTCAAATAAAAAAAAAAAGGTGTAGATGGCGGGAAAATGCAAAACTTGGGAAATAACATTTTATGGTTTAAAAGTATAGGATACCCCCTTGCACATTATGTATGATATATGTACATAACAGGCACCAGAATACTTGTCAGGGATTTGTTTATTATCTAATGAAGGTTTATCATCTAATGAAAACCGCTGATATAACTGGAACTTATAACTGTCTGGGAAGTAGGACCGTTTGACTCAATTTCATGTGTCATAATCGATGTTTTTGAATGCCAGCAACTTTCACTCATTATTTAAAGAATGAAATACTGCACTAGTTACAATTTTTTTTTATGCTTAGCACAACACATTTCGAGAAATTTTTCTCGTTAAGTGCAAATATGTACAGAAGTATTTTGTACGGTGTTTGAATGTGCGTTATTCTGCATCTCTTGCGCTGTAGTCATCTTTTTGAGGTTATTAGGTACTGTGCCTCATCAGTTATGTAGAAAACCACACACTCACGCAAACTGTCACTCACATGGTTTGTGTAACATCACAAAAAATACATATGTAAATACTGCACTCGACAATGAGAATAAATTCTTGAAACCTGTTTTGCTCAGCATGAATAAAATACGTAACCCGCTCTGTGTTTAAACTAAAAACATCATTTGAGCATTGCAAAGTGAATGACGGTGTCAACCAGTGCTCCAAGTGGCCATAGGCCGAAACATGCTAAATATGGTTCGACAAAGGTGTTACAATGATCACAACTATCATGAAACTGCATTTGTGCAATAGAGACAGTTTGGAATTGATTGTGATTGGTCATGACATCTTCATTCGAAAGAACTTAGTTACTCCCATCAGCTACCACACCAAGTAGAGCTTGGCAGCGGCGGGAGATACAGCACGAATTGTTCAAACTTTTACACGTTTACTGGCTCAAATCCACGGAGTGGAGTGCTGTGGTGTCAAGAAACTTAAACACAATATTTATAAACACTACTGGATGGCCAGAATCGTGCCATTTTTTCCTTCACAAACATTTTTTCGTAATGCATAAATCACGGGAAAATGATGAATGTGTTGGCGCAAAATCGGGTGCAAATTAACATTGTGGGGATAGGAAATTTGATGGGACCGGGAAAAAAATGGGGTCGTAAACGGCAGGAAATGCTAATTCCCCGAATGTAAAAGTGGGGTTACACTGTATTTTCAAAAAATGTGAAGAGTTCCAGAAAAAATATTGTTCTACACATGTCAGGACTTGTCTTTCTGCTTTATTATTCACATTTTTAAGTAGATCTACATAATACAAGCAAACTGTAGATGTCTGATATGAAGCAAGTAATAATCCATGATAAAACACTCTTGCTGCCTTTAAGGGAGCCTGGTAAAGACACACATTGAATATATTCAGTAACTATACTAGTCTCATTTGCTTGTGATATCAGTAGGGAGAAGTAAGTGTTGCCGGAGAAGTTTAATTTTGTATAAAAAGCAGAGACCTGTTAACAAGTTTATTTACTTTCGTAAGAGACAGATGAGCTGGCTTTTTATTTACTTCCGTAAGAGACAGATGAGCTGGCTTCCTTTCCACACTAGACAGGGATGGTTCCTTTAGCGTGGGTTCTGAGTGCCTCACCCATTCCTTTCCCACTTAAATGCTGACTGTATATTTCTCCTTTTTTGTCCAGAAGAAAGAACCTATGGTTCCAGAAAGCTAGGTGCACTGGCTTTATTTAATGTTGTGCATGTTGATCTCCTGTGCTGGGTGTTGCAGTGCTGAAGGTAAGTACTTGCCAGCCCATCCTTCTCTTTTGGAATTTATTTTGAGCAGTGGACAGATTAAAAGTCTGTCATTGATTCAGTAGGTATAACACCATATTATTAATGGACTTTTGATCTACAAGTGCATGAGTGCTCTCTCTCTCTCTCTCTCTCTCTCTCTCTCTCTCTCTCTTTCTCTCTCTCTCAATTTAATGGACAGGGTCAACTTCATCACACATTTAAGTAGTAAGAAAAAATTTGCACCTTGAAGTAAACAGTGTTAATAATACACCAGTTTCTCAGTTCATATTGAAATGTATCCCTGGATTTTGACCTTCTGTTTGTAATTCACATCTCAGACCAGCAGATAGACTTTGAAATACTACTGAAGTATTGGCTACTAGCACAAGACAAAAGAATGATTTATTAATTATTTTTCATTCTTAGCTCAGACGATTGCTTTTCTTTGTTTACCTGTTACACAATTTGTATACTTCTTTCAGGTTGGCTGGTTCCGGAACTCCTTCAGGTGGCCCACCTTCCTATCCACGGGGTCAGTCGATGACTCCAAACCCGCTGCCCAACTTGCACAGTGGTGGAGGTCTTAACGATTCTCTGCCTGTGCCGTCAGTTGGATCTCCTGCATCAGCTGCTCCGTCCCCTCTTCCAAATCCGCATTCTCAGCCAGCTTCTGTGCCCCCTGCTGATCCCACAATGCCTACACTGAGTCCACATCCACCAACATCAACTGGCGGTCAGCCTCAGCCAGCAACACCTCTCGAATCTCAGGACAAGATAACACCGGCAGCCACACCTTCGGACCTCAATGGTCCAAAATCTGTTTCTTCTGTTTCTAATCAGGTAAGATATATTTCTAAAGCACATCTTTCTTCAATAATTGATAAACTTAATGGTTGATAATATTAGTGTACAGTTTAAAATTATAATAATTATATTTAATGTCAACTAATATCATCATTTTTGAAGCTGTAAGATGTGACTGTTGCTGTGTTACTTGCAGTTCCCAAAAGAAAAATTGTATAGAAGTGCCCAGACTTCGTAAATTGTATGCCACACACCATGTTCTTCTACCGTAGCTGCAACAGTAGCATGCAAGGAGGAAATGAGAACAACTTGTAAAAGCTAGGCCAAAATTTCTTGTTCCTTGATGTTAATTATTAGTGTGCTAACTTCAACACTCTGAATTCCTTAAGACAGCATTAAATAGATGAGCAGGTCTACCTTGTTTAAAGTGAAAGACAGTCTGTGGCATACACACTTGACCATTAGAAAACCACATTAGTTACCAAATTGTCAGTCAGTATTTTCACATTTTTCACAGCTGTTGCTCTTTATTACCTGAAAACAACATGAACATCCTAGTCAGCCTGCAAATTTCAATATTGGCTAAAAAGTTGTGAACCAGTTTGTAAATAATGAAATGTAATCAGCTTTTTAAAAAAGTTATTAGATTTTGCTCTACCCCCTACCTTTTTTAATATTAAAAGTATGATCAATAATGGTAATTTTTATTCATTTGTGTTGTGTTTTAAATGTTCAGTGATAAAGTTTATTTGGGAGATAATGGATTGATAGCACTGCTAGTTGCCTGAGCTTAGTTTGGAGGATGTTTGTGATCATATGGCAACCATTATTCTTGTTGCCATTTTTTGTGAAATGAATACTTCCTGTCCAGACTGAAAATTATTCTGGTTCTGATGAATGAAAGTGTGCACAGTAAGCTAAAATTAGCAGTTATATTAAGAGAAAAAGTTACTAAACTTTACCATTTAAGATAAATTTTAGACACTCTAGTGGACATGAAAGTTCTTATTATGATGCCCATCCAGGAAGTTTGAACTTCTTTCTTGTGCCTTTCTCCAACTTTTCTGTAAAATGATCCATTTCCTTGTACAGAACTTTAAATAGTGTTCACTTTCTGTGGAATATGAAGGAAGTGAGCACACTGTAATACAAGCCTGTGAAAACATGCCTTATAAAATAATTGTATGAACAGTGCAAGGGTAAACATATCTGATGACTTGTCAAATAACTGGCTTCTTCTGTGCAACAAACAAGATCAAGACAAAACCAAATGCTTCCTAATCCAAGGAATGACCAAACATGTTACATCGATAAACTTGAAAAATTGGAGAATAATTCTGAGGCAAAGGGATTGAGACTGCGACACTATTTATTCTGCTTTTTAAAGTCCCATTTGCTTATATCAATTTTATCAGGCAACATCTGTCTGTCTGCCTATCAATCTTTAACACATTTTGTTATCAAGACATGATTTCATGTTATTGTCATATAGTTCATATAATTTGTTGCAAATCATCAACAATCTTGATGTCTCCTATTTATTCTGCAACAGTAGCAGATCATTATGGTTACGGGGACTTCAGAGATATATTCTTTTGCTGTAGCTTTTAAAAAGAAAACTGTTCTAAATATGCTCTAATCTATTTTTGATAGTGAAGTTTCTCTTTTTTATGTAGTATGCTTTGTCCACAGGTGTTTTCACCATATCCCACTACATCAAGTGTTGAACCTGCAACAAAAGCTGTTGATAGTGTGGGAGGCTCGCAAGGCCCTGCAAGTGCCCACTCCACAGCACCCTCACATCCAACAACTACAATGCAGGAAGTTCCACTTCTCAAGCGACCCATCCTTACTTCAAAGGAATATGAAAATATACTTATGGAAGAAGAACAGCCTCTGAAGTTGTTGTATGATTACTCTGCTATTGATGCTTGGTGAGTGTGCAGTAAAAAATGAGTATGAGGTTTTATTCTAACGCTCCGTGTTGTTGTTGGTTTTTTTTTTTTAAAAAAAAAGATGATGTCGAGAATATACTGGAAAAACCAGCACAATGCAATACTTGGAAAACTTTGATGTTAACTGACACTGGTCGCGGAAGCTTACGCCATTGTATGGGTATGGTTAGTTACAAACCACAGACCATTCCGTTCAGCTTCATGATTTCGTTGCATTATCAGATTGAAAAATTCAAGCAACCGGTTTTCGCAGACTGTGTGGTGAAAGTGCACAAAAGAAGGGTAAAAAATAAAACGGGGAAAAATGAAGAATGTGATGAGATTTACTCTGTAAGCTACAGACACCAGGTACAGGGTAAAACCATAAAAAGGACTTATTATTTTCTTTATTGAGTCATTTGAGACAGACTTGATTACACAAGGACCAAGGCTGGCACATGGGACAGTGCTTTTTCCCAGGGACAACACTACAGTCCATAATGCTGCAATGTCAACAGTGTCCATGCATCAGTCAGTGTCAGTGCATCAGTTGAGATCCATGTATGTTCCTGATCCATTTTATTCTCCTTCTTTGAAGCTATTTTCATACAGTAACAGTTTTGACTTCATATCAAGAAGCTTTGTATATTACATACAAGGAAGTTTTATGTGTAAGGCCATATAAGATGTCAGAAGTCCTTCCAAACACAGCTATCACATTCTCAGGATTTATCAGTCTTCCTTATTTTAAGATTCTTGTTAATAATAATGCAACTAAGCGGTAGAAAATATCTGACATTGTGCTTTACTTTCTCTATTATGTTAAAATAAAATCTGTTGCTGTATATTGGTTCTTCGTAAAGAAACTTGTTCTCTTGACGCAATTAAGCTATTATAATGTCTCTTTATGTATCGTTCCACTGCTCTATTGCTACTAAAAAGACATTTCTGCATGTGCGTGGATATTGTGAACATCACACTAAATGAGCAATGTTGCCAAACTGTATGTATTTATAATTTGCCAGGTACATTGAGCCTGTCACATATTTTGAAGTTTCGTCAGCGTTTTTAGTAGCCTCACATAATTTTATTATAAATTCAGTAGCAGATGATGATTGGCTTTTAATATATTCTTGTTTATAAGTAACTGTCGGGCATGCACAGCAAGGCTTTAAGGCCCAGCCATTATAAGCTACATAATGGCTGATATCTTTTCCTTGCAACATCATGTGTCCATCAAGTGAGCACAGGCGGGTGCCCAAAATTACCTGCAAGCTATGATGGAACATTGTTGGAGATCTCTCTTTAAGCCTTTTGCTGCTAGAGACGTGCTCTCTGCATTCCCGGCTGAGGGCAGCTTTTGTTATGGCTGCATTCCTCGTCAAATGTTGGTGCCTGTGCTGAGAAAAAAATACTTATCCGATTTTTTTAAAACTATTAGTGGAAGAAAATTTAATTTTTTACATCTTACAGTGTGATATCTTTCCTCAATAAGGTAATGAATTTCTTTTCATTTTATGCTGTAGTTAGTTAAAATTAAGTAAAACATTGCATGAAATTTTAAAGATCTTTCTGAGAGAGAAACACCTTGCATAAACTTTCAATGATTGATTGTAGCTCATACATTGCCATGTATGAAATGTAGGTCAGGTATCGAAATTTTATTTAAAATTGAAGGCAGAAAGATGTTTAATTCTCAAGTCACAGAGTTTTATATCTGACGGATAGTCGCACGCAATGCGCCCATTCACCTCCTTGCGCAACACAAATCACGTGCTTGCAACAGTCGTCATATTGAATATTGATTCAAGATATTGAAACGAGTTTCTTTGCAAATGGTAGCAAGCAATGAGGCACACATTTTGCATGATAAAAACTTGAAACTTACTTTTTAATGTGTAACTCGTCCACAGCAGTGAGGGTTCGGCGGCTCAGGACGCTTACAGATGTCCATAACACTGTAGGTAAACCCAAACGGCATATGCACACACATCCACAGCACCTGGGGAATGTCATAGCAGGATCTGTATACATGTCCACAGCAGTGGTAGGGTTAAACCATAATTACTAATCATGAATTATTATAGCAGCATTGATGTGAAGAATATCACACACTTAGGATGATAAACAGGTGTTGACTCGCAAGTTATTTCCTTATTTACTAATACATTTATCTTACTTGCAGATTAGACTTTGAGTTCTTTTCTCATTAGATTTTGAAACTGACAAAACTGCTTTCTTAATATACTACATACATATTTATCATTTCATATATGTGAAATTTGTGCAGTTGTGCATTTTGCAGCTTTGAGGCTGTCTATCAGAGTGATGACCTGAGCGCTATTGATTTCTCTTGAGTTATGAAAATTAAAACAACAAAAAAGTAAATCTTTCTAATAAAAACTGCATACTTTTTTTGTTGACAAATCCTACCCTATTAACAATTTAATGGGATTGACTAAGGGGCATATTATTTGTGTGCAGGGAATTACTCCATAACAGTAGTATTTATAATGATGTGTTCTCCAATCTGAAGATTCGTTTAATGTAGCTTGCCACGCTAGTCCATCCTTTGTGCTGCAAGATATGTCCTGTCAACCTCTGCTTTCTTCTAGCCACATAATGCAATACAGCTTTTCCCTCTCCATTTTGATTCTATACCTCTTCATTATATATTTGACCTGCTAAGCTGCCTAACAAATCTTCAGCATTCTTCTGCGGTACCATATTTCAAAAGCTTCTATTCTCTTCTTGACTGTCATCTTTATTATCCACATTTCATTTCTGTATAAGCCTACACCCCAAACAGTTTCTTTTGGAAGACATTTATATTACATGTTTTCTTCCCTCAAGCACCACTCCCTCCCCTCACTCCATCAAAGAAAGAAAGAAAGAAAGAAAGAAAGAAAGAAAGATAGATAGATAGATAGATAGATAGATAGATAGAGAGAGAGAGAGAGAGAGAGAGAGAGAGAGAGATTTTATTTTGCTATTGCAAATCTGCATTTTCTATCCGTTTTCTTCTGTCATGCTTACATTGCTAAACAAAGAGTGAAACTAGTTCACTGCTTTTAGTGTCTGATTTTGTAAGCTAAACCCCACAGCATCACAAAGTTTAACTTGTCTGCACTCCTTTACCATTGTTTTACTGTTGTTGGTGTTCATCTTCTATCAGTGTACTTTACAAGAGATAGCATGTCTCTCATAATTATTAAGTTCCTTTAAATCACTATGCATTCAGAGTTTATAAATTATTTTGTTCTACTTTTTGCAGGTTGAACCATCCTGTGAAGCGATTTAAGCCATGTGAATCGAAGTCAGGTGATCCCAGCAGGCATTCAGCTTATACTCGCCGGATGAGTCCCAGTGACCTCTACTCCTCGCATCAGCATGCAGCGTCACCACCTAATGGCATGTCCCAGCCATTTATGAGACAAGAGATTAAGCAGGAACCTGGCTGTGGCATGATGGTTTGTACTGTATCATGCTCACTGTATTCTTCTTTCTCCTATGGTAAAATGTTGATTTATTCAGCAAGTAAGATGGTGCAGTGATAATGCACTGGGTTTTTTGTCAGGACAACGGTAGGTCAAATCTCTGTAGGCCATCCAGACTTAGCTTCTCCCTGTTCTAATCACTGGAGCTAAATGATTAATATAAAAAGGACATGGACAAGAGACCTTATCCTTCCCAATTCTAAACTTGTGCTCAATCTCTAATGAGCTTGACATCAGTGGGATTTTAAAACCTAATTTTCTTTCATTTAGTGTGATAAGGCTGTTAATTATTATTTGGAAACAACATTAATTATATGAAGATATTGGAAACGAAGAAGATATGTTCATTACCTTTCTGAGAATTAGTCATTGTGCACCATCAAAATGTAGTGCTGCAAGGTTGTTCTGCCATATATTCAGTATGGAATACCAGTTGAGTTTGTAAGAGTCCTGCTGCAACAATTTGGTATTGAAATTTCGAGTTTTAAATAGTAGATTCTCTTACGTGTCAGCAAACCATTAATTTGTTGCTTTCTATCGATCCATTATAAGGTATTATTGTAGATGCATAACAGAGCAACACACGCAAACCCCCTATTACAAAATTCTAGTGGGTATGTAGTGTGCTGTTGAATATTTAGATCTTCATTGGATAGCAGTGTAAGTAGGTGAACAGTTGACTACTGCTGGCATCAGTCGGAGGAGTTACCTGAAGAGTGTACGATGTACATAATGGGGAAAATTTGAAACACAATCTGCGTAACAGAGCCCACAGATTACTCTAGACTGTGCTTTCAAATATTCTGCCACCAATTATTTGATAATTGGAAAGTGTGCTATTAAATCTTGTTGAGAAAGTATGATCCCATATCAGTGACCCATCAGACAGATTGTAAATACATGGGCACCATCTTTGGCTGGTTTACTGTGGTGCTCACGTGAGGCACACACAGTAAGATAAAGAGAACTCTTAACAAGAGTTACTGCCTTCCATCTGTAATGTGTTTATGGATTTCTCTTGAAAAGTCATTTCCCTCTGCACATTAAAGTGTGATAGATCATCATGCTGTTAATTTCAGTCTCTTCTCTAAAATGGAGAAATGGCAAGAAATATGGACATAACATACAAGAAGATAACTTTAAATATGAAAATAAGAAAATCTTTGCTTAGTAATTATAATTCATTGCATGAAAATTTGTTAAAAATTATTCAGTATTGCATGGCGCTATTGTATTTTATTATTATTGTTTTATCTATCCATTTATTTTCTTGAGAGCATTATGATCATGAGACCCTCTATTTTCAAGTAGGCATTCTTTTGTATCTCACCATCCAGATTCCGTTCGGTCACTTTTGACCTGAATCGTCTCTCTCTCTCTCTCTCTCTCTCTCTCTCTCTCTTTCTCTCTATCCTCCTAGTGAAATTTCAGTGAAATTCTTATTGTCTGTTATGCCAATGTAGTTATAGTAATATGTACTACTTGTACATTTATGAGCTTGCTGGTTAGTTCCTAAATTATATTAATCATTAATTGTTGAAATGCGGTAAGAGTTTCATGCAATGAATTCATGGTGAGAGCATTTTTATTTTTATTTTATTTTTTTCCCTTAGAAGTGGTAAAGTCAGTAGTTTAGAGAAGCATTGGAGTATTTAAGTTGTGTAAAGGATGAAACCTTGAATGTGAATGATGCATTCTGTGGAAATTTGCTTGGGTGCCTTTTTTTTCCGGAGGAGGGGGGGGGGGATATGATTGATGCTTTCCAGTAGTATTTGTTTCTCATAAAGATTTTTGGTTCTGTTATCTCAAAGTTTACATGTTGTGTTCTCATTTGAAACTTGATGTTGAAAGGAATGCATTTTCCCTGCATGTTATACTGTTTTTCATTTTAGCCCCGCAGTTCCTCTGAATGTCTGTTTTTCGAATTCTTCATGCTTAGAGTACTTCTTTTTCAGTCTCACACTGTTTCTTTGGTTTAACTTTGTAAAACTATGGCGGAAACTGTATGATAAAACATATGGGTAAATTCTCTGTGAGGATTTAATAAACTTAGATACTAGTTGTCCAAAACTTCACTGTTCTAACTAAATCATTATGTAGAGAGAAATGTATTAGTCATGGTTTTTATTACAGATGGAGGTTGAGAGTGTTCAGTTAAGTAAAAGGTCTGATCCGTACGAATTTGATGATGATATGGCTGCCCCTTCTGTCAGTATGGAAGGGTTTAAACGAACTAATTCATTAAAAGTAAGTGAAACAGAAACAGTGATACACTGTTTTCATCTTTTTACTTCCTTCAGAGTAAAGCATTACTGAAGTATAGCATTCCAAACCACTGAAATTGAAAGACTCTGCCTTTCCTCTGCATAATGGTGCAATTTCGTTTAGAACTCTTAGTTTTGCCATTTCATAATTTTTCCATTTGTTCACAGGAAGAAGACAGGAAAAGTGGCAATTCCATTGGTCCTTTCGATCCTGTCAATGCCAATGGGCCTACAAATAAAGTCCCAAATAGCCTGTTTACAAATGAAGGTCTTCAACCCTCATACAGGGACCTGGACCAGATATTTGACAATGATGATGAAGCCTCCTGTGATGAAGCGGTAAAATATTGTGTTGCATATTAAAAAAAAAAAAAATTCAGTTACTGACTTTACTATTGGTCATTAACATTTTGTGTCCTAATGCTACATGTTATTTGTTGTAACTCTAAATGACAAAGTTTAATATCCTTTATCAAAACCGTGTCAGCAGTTAATGTATCTCAAAACTTAGCACCAATTCATGAATTTGAAAAGCATTCTGTGCTACTTTTTTTTTTCTTCTCTCAAATTTTCTCAGTAATGCAATTGTCTTCTTTAAGTTGATGCAAAGTATTCCAACGTTTTTTTAGATGATTAGTATGCATATAGTAATCCATTAATAAATATTCCAGTCAAATTGTATTTGTATCAGGAAAATTGTGGGGTAGTTCTGATTTCTTCCATTCTACACTTCACGTGTGTGTGTGTGTGTGTGTGTGTGTGTGTGTGTGTGTGTGTGTGTGTGTGTTTTATTTTTTTTTTTTTTTTTTTTAAATGCGAATCATTGGTTTGCAAACGATATTATGTGATGTTGAAAAAATCCAAAAAAAGGAGTAAAACATATAATTTTTTCTATCAGTTTGTTGCTTATACCTCAGAAACACTTAACTTCAGTTCCAAAACTCTGATTTATTGTTAAAGGCTGTCAGTAATACCTTCCAGTTCCCTGCATGTCCCTTATTTAGGTATTTTGTGTAAAGGTAAGAGTCAGTTTTTTATTTCCAAAAATATGCATGATGTTAGTTATTTAATGAAGGTTGAAATTTTACAAATTAATTTACAACAAAGTTGAAATTCCAATGGAAAATGCTAAAAAATTATTACATATTATTATATGTTACATTGTTATTATGAGCAAAAATTATATGTGCGTCATTATTTAGAGGGACCCAGCTGTTTTTCTTAGTAGATGGCAAGTCTTGTTATAGGTTCGGATTGTTCAGTCATTAGTGTCTAGGCTTACACATCTCAAAAATGAAAGTAGGAAGAATGAACTAACTTATAGCCTACAATAATAAACTAGAGTTTTTGGGGCGGAAAAAGTGGGCTTTTGTTCAGACAGCCAAAACAAGCCAGTTTTCAACTAGCGCTTGTGCCCCAGCGGTTCATCAGGCGGAAAAACCTAAATAGTGAAATATGTAGGAAATTTTATGTACTTCCATTTTGAATGGGGGATGTTTTTTGCGAAAATTTGGTAGTTTCTGAGTTACAATCGAAAAATATTTTGCATCACAAAATTTTGTTGGCAAACCTTAGATTCGGATTCAGATACAAAAAAAAAAAAAAACACGTGAAATGGAAGAAATCAAAACTAACCCACAACTTTCCTCCTAAGGGCCCTTTTGCGCACAAATTGCCGGTATTTAAACATCATTTGGAGATTAAGAAGGTGTGTGTGAAAAGCATCTTCAATAATGAAGCAGTTCCTTCCTAGACTGAATGGGAAAATTGGATGCTTGAGGGCACAATATTAGGTGTCCATGGCAGAAGTAGCGTAGCCTCCAACTCAAGACCCCTGTACAGCTATTTTCTTAATGTTAGCAAGACACAGGCATGCATTATCGTGTTGCATCAGCCTTTGAGACAGTCTGTCTGATCAGTTGCGAAGCATTGGAATTTTGGCAGTAATTGCTACATTTAAATTCATGCAAAGTAATTCATAGTAAAGGATTCGTCTTTTTATGCAATAGTTCACATCATTGTCGCCTGCTGATGAATAATTTTCTTTTATGAACCAGAGCTTAAAACCACTTCTTTTTGTAAATATGGTTCATGGGCGACGTGTTTGATGTCATTGTGAAATTTTCACAATATTTTGACAGCGAAGCTGACTGACATCTTCAGTTGTGGCAAACACATTGTTCACCGCACCTAAAAATGTCTGTCAGTTGCATCGACAAAATAGTGTTGAAATTTCCTGATGACATCTAACGTCTCGCCCGAGAAACATACTTACAACTAGTCTGTCGGGAAAGCCTCAAGCAACATATTACTATTTCCTATTGTTGACATGGTTGTTTTGTCATAATTAACAGTTTTGGGGGGAGGAGTAGTCAGTGGTGTTCATGAACTAACTGGTGGCAGTTCAGCAGGTTCGTCAGTGATCAAATTACTCGTCTCAAAAGTACAACTCTGTAGAATGTCACAGTTGTTGGCTTAATAATTTAATTGGATAGATAAAAAAATCTGCGCATCAAGTGGTGGCAGAACACACACACACACAAAAGAAAGTCATAATTAGGCAAGCTTTTGGAGCCAGTGGCTTCTTCTTCAGGCAGAAAAGTCAAAGGGGAAGAAAGAGGGGCGAAGGAAAAGGACTGTAAAGGTCTAGGAAAAGATGTAGATTTCAGGAAAGTCACCCAGAACTGCAAGTCAGGGGAGACTTAACCAGATGGGATGAGAAGGAAAGATGATGGTTGGGGAATGCATCAAACAAATTTGAAGATATGAGTGCATGAGTTAATAAGAGTAAAAGCTAAGTGCATTATATGTGACAGATGTGAGAGGGGAGGGGTGAAAAATAGATGGGTAAGGCAATGAAAAATGTGTAAAACTAAAAAGGAGTGAAGAAAAGACTAGTTACTGTGAAGAAATGCTGATACGGAAGGAATTAACATAAATTAAGACCAGGTGGTTGGTGAGAACAAAGGGTATATTGTAGCGCTGGTTTTCACCTGTGGAGTTCTGGGGTCTGGCGTGTGTGGTGAAACAAGCACCGAGCTCACAATTGTCATTTTCTAGGGCATGCGCTGCAACTGGATATTACATGTATGCCGACGTAAAAAGCGGAACAGTGTTTACGTAACAGCTGGTTATAAAGTGTCATTTCACAGGTGGCTCTCCCTTTGATAGTATATGTTTTGCCAGTTACAGGGCTGGCATAGGCGGTGGTAGGAGGGTGCATAGGGCAAATCTTGCAGTGGGGATGGTCACAGGGTGAGTAGTGGTGTGCTGCAAAGTTGTTTTTTGGAGTGGTCAGCATTACCACAATTGTATATGGTGCCCGGGAAATCTACTTTTGAATTAGACTAGTGGAATAGTTACATCCAGTGAAAGCTGAGGTGAGAATGAAGGTATATTGCTGTAAAGAGTCTGCATCAGAACAAATATGTTTGCCTCAAATGCCAAGGCTGTATGGGTGGGAATGTTTGACTTGAAAAGGATGGCAACTGTCATAATGTAAGTACTATTGTTTGTTAGTAAGTTTAATGTGGACAGAAGCGTATAGCTGGTCCTCAGTGAAGGTGAGATCAACATCAAGGAAAGTGGCATGGGATTTGGAATAGGACCATATTAAATTTAACTGGGAGATGATAGTCAGAGATTCCAGGAACTTTAACAGATCAGCCTCACCATACGTCGATATGGTAAAAATGTTATCAGTGTATCTAAACCAAACCAGGGGCTGAAGACCTGTGGTTTGCAGGAAAGCCCCTTCCAAGCATCCCATGAAAAAGTTGGCGTAGGAATGAGCCATCCTGGTTCCCATAGCTGTACCCCTGATATGTGTGTATGTCTGTCCCTCAAAGGTGAAGTAGTTGTTGGTGAGTATAAAGTTGATTAACGCGAGTTGGAAGGATGTCACAGTTTGGGTATCAGGTGGGCGCTAACTGAGGAAATGTTCAGCAACAGACAGACCATCTACATAGGGGATGTTGGTGTAGAGGAAGGTGGCAAGCAAGGTGTGTGGTGGTAGTGGGACAGGCAAGAATTTAAAATGAGCCAGAAAATGGTTGGTATCTTTGATATTGGAGGGAGGTCTTTGTACTATAGGTTGCAGGTGCTGACCAACTAAGGCAGATATATGTTTGGTGGGTGCTTTGAAGCCAGCAGCTATAGGACAGCGAGGATGAATGGGGTTGTGGACCTTAAGAAGAAATGGGGGTGCATGGTTTAGGTCGGGTGAGAGGTTCTATGGATTGAGCTGTTAGTCCTTGCAAGGGGCCTGGTGTTTTAGGGAGGGACTGCAGGTCAGTTCGAATCACAGGATGGTATCTTGATGGCAGATGCTGTATGTAGAGATGTCAGACTTTCACTAACACTCCTTTTGGTCAAGTACCACAGTGGTAGATCCTTCATCTGCTGGGAGGATAATGATGGAGTCATCAGCTTTTAGGGAGCATAGAACATGGAGCTCTGTATAGGAAAAGTTTTAAATCTTTAGCTGCCTTCTTCTATGATATTCTCTGCACAAGTGTCACTGCATTCAGAAAGCTGTCGATAATATTACTTTTGTTCTGCTTGGATCTTTAGCCCACAGATAGGGTAATCCTTATTTAAACTGCTATAATTTGAGATATATTTACAAATTGTGCACTCCAAATAACAAATGACAGCAGATGATGACCAACATTAACAAAAAAAAGCTAAAACTTATGCATAATATAATAATAGTGTTGCATATTTGCTTAGAGTTATCAGTGAACATATTCATAGCTCTCCATAAATTAAACAATGAAAATTTGTTGGCAGTTGCAGGTGCAGACTCCTCCAGGATCAAACAAGCCTGCAGGTCTGTCAGATGATACAGCATCTACCAGTTTGCTGGTTAAACCCCCAAGAGGAAGTGGAGGCAATACATCATTGAACAGCTGTGGAGGATCTGGAATTCTTCGTCCTGAAGAACTGTCTAAAATGTTTCCCACACCTCCGTCAATGGAGCACAACCCTATTGCTTCACCTTGTGGTCATTTATCAGATGGTGCTCTTGGTGAATTAACTGAAAGCCTTTCAGTTACGTGTAGTACCAGGTTCAAACAAGAAATTTATCCTAATATGGGCAGTCCACAAGAGGAAAATATTGAGGACTGGTCTTACGTTTTTCGGCCTCCAACAATTTATAGATTTGTTGGTTCATCAAAATATGCACCTCTGACAAACTTACCAAGCCAGAGTTTACCCCCTGTGAATTTACCAACGAACTGTGTCTACAAACCGTCGTGGCAATATCCTCCTGTACAGCAGGTCAGTGAGAAGTCAGCATCATCGAGTCATTCAAATAACATCCCGGTTTCCTCAAATGCTGGTACAAATTCTAGACCTAACTCAGTTTCTAGCAATCCGCATACAACTCAGGTATCCCACCCCCATCATCCACATCCTCACCACACCCAGCTTCCGCACCCGAGAGCGATATCTCCAGCTGGCCCCTTCCCTCCGAGCCCAATGACTCTTGTTGCCATGAGCAGTGGAGGGCTTCCTGTTCATATGCAGTCACAGTTCCGTGGAGGTGGTGTCAGGACTCCTTGCCCTCCTCCACCACCTTATGAACTTCCCAGTCCGGCTACTTCCACTGCATCTTCCTACCTCAATAAAAATTTGAATTCTGTTGAGCCAGTTCCCACACCCATTATGGCCCGTGCCCCTGAAGCCAATTCGCTTGTTGTCAATATATTACTCAGTGATACTGCACTCAATATATTTAGAGATCACAACTTTGACAGTTGTACACTTTGTGTGTGTAATGCTGGTCTCAAAGTAGTAGGGAACATCCGTGGTGCTGATGCGGGGATCTATCTGCCAGATCCACCTTCTCAGCCACCTGCTACTTCTTTACCATATCCTCCTACATCTCCCTTCTTGTCAGTGGGAAGTATAGGAATGGGTGGACCACCTCCACCTTATGGAATGATGGGTTCATCTCCAGGACATCACGGTGGAACGTCTGTCATGAATGGAGCTGCTGAAGAGGATCCTATTCGCTGTAGTTGTGGTTTTAGTGCCGTTGTGAACAGAAGGCTTTCTCACCGTTCTGGTCTGTTCTATGAAGACGAACAGGAAATTACAGGAATCGCTGAAGACCCGAGTGAACGTCGGAAGGGCTCAATTATGGCCTACTTGCTTTCTAGTAGTGAAAAATCAGGTACAGAAAATGGTGGTGCTAGTGATTTAGTGGACCAGGTACCGCAGAATGTTATAGAACTCGTAAGGGAACAGTGTGTTATCGTCCAGAGTTCCAGTAACTCACTTTATCGTGCGTCGAAGCAGTTCCGTGGAAGTTCAGGCCCTGCCGTCCCATATGGTACGACAGTGAATGTGCTAGAATTTACGGACAGCAATGAAGTGACTTGCATGGCACTAGAACAGGGGAGGCAAGCGCTATTGGAAAGTACAACTGTAGCAATGTGTAAGGTTGAGGAAATGCAGCAAAGGCAGCAGATGATGCAGAACAGTGGAAAAGGGGCTAATGTACCTTGTGTACATCGGTGGCCATATTTGCGTGCAATGGGACCACAGTGTAATCAGGACATAGTGAGGGTGATGAAAACTCTGCAACCTCTGCTTCAAGAAGCTATCCAGAAGAAATGCACGACAAGATTGTGGGAAGCACCATACACAGTGTCTGGGCCACTCACATGGAGAAAATTTCATCGCCTAGCAGGAAGAGGTGCAGTATATTTTTGTACCTGTAGGCTTTATATTGTTCTGTCATTCTGATATTGAAACTAGTGTTTGTAGTAGAACTGTCTTTCAATTTAATGTTCCATTTAATGTTTAGCTAAAAGCTTTCACTTGCTTGTATACCTTTTGTGCCAAGTTCTGTTATGTGATTCATTGTGCCTCATTGAAATTGGGTTATCTTTGATACAGTTAGCATGCTGTATTCTCTCTCTCTCTCTCTCTCTCTCTCTCTCTCTCTCTCCCTCTCTCTCCCCCCCCCCCCCTCCCACCCCTGTGTGTGTGTGTGGGGGGGGGGGGGGGGCGTGCGTTGAATCACCTCACCGCGCTCGCGGTGGAGGGGGGGGGGGGTCTTAAAGAGTCTACCTTGATTGTTAACCAATTTGCCGAACTGTAGTTTGCAGATAAATACATGCTGAGATTAGACTAAGGCTGTCCTGGACTGTAACTGTAATGAATTTATTCTTCTGAAAATTAACCGTATATTACCACGTTACACTTCTAATAAACACCCCATTGTTTTTTGTAATCATGTTTCCGCATAGTGTTCAACTTCACTTATTTGTGATCATTATATGTACATAATGTAATCAATTTTGGAGTTGTCTAATACCATCCTCAAATACCACTATGACTGTCCAAATCAACGAACTAGAGAATACATTGAGCAATTCAAATAGCATGTGCCCAGATCATCTAATATCAAACCAACTTCTGACACAGATGATTGGAGAAGACACTAACAACAATTAATCATTTAGACAGGTACAATTAACAGAAGCTGAAGGTGTTTGATAAACACCTTTATACAGATTTATAGCATAGTACTCTGCTGCTTTATCGAATATGTTTAGTTTCTGTTACAGTCCCATATCTCTTTATGTAACTATACCATTGTTGTTGTCTCCGTAAATCATATCCTACTAAATTTGGCTTGCACCCTGTGTGTGTACGCTTTTTTGGTTGATTGGTGTACTTGAGGGTAAATTTGTTTGGACAGCCACATGAATGTCTGTGAACTGACAAGGAATCACCAACAACATGGCCTCATATTTTAAGGAGGGGAGGGGTGTACACTTGCAAGATATCAGCCCAAGGAAACGGCCCTATGCAAAAATTTAGGACATTATTCTGCTACTATGCTGTTATGATCTTCTGAATGTACAGCTTGTAAACATTCCTGTACACCAGTTGGCACTTGCTCTACCCTCCTTCAGTCACCTAATGCCCATACGCAAAGTACTATACAGCAGAGTGAGTAAGAGGTTTGTGTTCGTAGTGTCTGTGAACCAAATAGTGATAGTGCTTCTTTGTTCATTGTCAGAGTGCAAGGTTTTTAACCTGTAGCAGGTGCCAGAGATCTTTTTGCTATGAACTCTTCTATGTTGTGATTCACAAACACAGTGTAAATTAATGACATGATTGAATGTGTCATTAAAGTAGTAGTGTAGCCCTACTTAACCCTTTTGGTGCCATGCGATTTTCATGGTATCAGTTGAAAAGTGCCTGGCGATTTTGTAGTGAATTGCAGAAGTTTGTTAAACTTACCATAAAATCTGAACTGTTTATCATAGGACCTTAATTTTTTTCTTTCAGCTACAGAAATATGAGCAGAGTACACCATTAGGCCTCATACTTCTAAAGAAAACAATATTTGTATTAGAGTTTTTGTACGGAAAAAATTAAAACTTTGGTTTTAAGTCATATTTAGCCACATGTGATATAATTGAACTTAAAATTTGTGTTCATATTATCAATCTACATAGTATTCTGAATGATGTAATATTTGTTTGTGTCTTTCTGTCACATATTTTAGAAAATAATGCACCCGGAAATAACTGATGCGAAAAATGGGCAAAACATCTATAATTTTGTCACTAGTTCCAACAGAAAATAACATAATACCAATTAAGTTGTAGGATCATTTATTGACACACAAATGTTTATTGACACATAAATCCCTTCTTACAGAGTACGCACATAGTTCTTGATCGTCGCCTCGTATCTTTTGTAGAGCACACAACACAGGCTCGCTCCTTCTTTCCCGATAGTATTTCTACACCATACACTGTAGGGGGTGCTGCATTTGCACTTGGTGTAGGGGGTGCTAAGTTTTGTATCTTGAACCACTCCTGGGACAACATGCAGATGATTTTGCTGTTGAATTTCAGATGTGTGAGTGGTTTCTCGGACGAAGATAGATTTTCTTTATAAAGAATGTAAGCATTCAGAAACATTCTGCCAGTTACGCTAAAAACCAGTTTCTTCCATAATTTCACAGTCTTCCTCTCATCCAGATAACAGTACGTCATCAAATCTGAGGAATAACTCACTCCCATGTATTTATTATATTGAAATATGACATCAGGTTTCTTCAAAGGTTGTCGTTTGTGAGTACTTTTCTCTGACACCGTTGCAGTAGAGGAGGAACTGATCAACAGAACTGGATTTTTCTGTGACTTCTTTTCCCTGAAGCCAAGAGAAGCACAAAGGCCTTTCCAAAGAATTTGACCTGCCCAATGTCAAATTTGGAAAAAGATTAGGTGGGAGAAATTTTCTGTTCCTCTATATTCTGCCAGTGAGGAAGGTTCCCATGGAATACAGTTTCTCCACTACTGGAATTGATATGAAAAAATTGTCACAGAAAATGTGGTACCCCTTGTTCATGTAATTTCCAAGAGCAAGTAATTTTGTAATAACTACATAGCGTAATCCGTGCTCTTTTTACCTCCATTCTGTCAGCTTCACTTCTTGCTCCACAGTACACATAGAATCCAAGGCAGTAGTTCACCACAGAATCACATGGCATCCAGAACTTTACACCCCATCTGTGGTGATATTTATTAGGGAGATACTGGTTGAGTTGAGAATGAGTTTTAGAGCTAACAAGACTTTTGTCAACACTCAGCCGTTGATGAGGCGTATAATGGTGACAAAGCACATTATTGGCAATGTTCAGCATAATATCAAACTTTGCAGTGGGGTCATACACTGGATGCCCAGGAGAATGCAATTTTGTATTTTCTGTCAAGCGGAAAATTTTTTAGGAGCAACTGAAATAAATTTTGTGAAAACATTCGGGAAAACCATGGGGTGCCATATTTTCGTCTGTGGACCAATAACTAAAAATTGTTGGTTTCTTTACGAGTCCCATATTTAGTATTACTGCCACAAAAGCCCTCATTTCTGGCAGTGAGGTAGGATACCACTTTCTCACATGAGAGTTCACTGATAAGTTTACATTTGCTTCGAGAAATTGCCGAGCATATCTGTTTGTTTCCGTTGCCATTATCGTAAACAGTTGCACTGTAAAAAACAAGTTGTTAAAATCAATTGTCATAGCATTTATTGGTACATTTTTGGGGACTGGTAATTCCGAAAACGTGAAGTGGTGAGGAGCAGGATTGTCCAACTCATCAGTTCCAATTTCAGCAAACGTGTCACTGGCTGCAGTCAATTCTTCAAAATCGTCTTTGTCGGTGTTTGGTGCAGATTCGGTTATTGATGACTCACATGATGAGATATCACCACTAGACCACTCATAGATCGATCCACTGTCCGAAAAACCTGCAAAATTGTTCTCACCTTCACTACTTTCCGCAGTATACACTGCACTTAAATGAGACTTCTTCCTTGGCGCCGCCGTAGTACCTTCGAAATAATCGAAAAACAACCTTGTGTTTGGAACTCGAAAATCGAAACGAAGTACTTGACGACTATCTTTTGACCTTGGTTTGTCTTCACGACATCGATATACCACGATATGTGCCATAGTTTGAAAGAAAAGTGCGCGAAAATGGATGTACGATTAGATCGTACGTGGCACTTTTCGCACGATCTGATTAGATCGTATTTGGCACTAAATGCTTAATAATTAATATCATCGTTGTGCGTTATTTTCATCGGAGTTGAGAGCTGCCACTGTTAAAAAATACATTTGCAGGAGTTGCACTATTCTTCAACATGATTGATGTAGATAAATTGTTTTCTTAATTTTGATTTTGAGGTATGTATACAGAGTGATCCAAAAATATATATATACTGTGTAAATGTCCAAAACTTTCAAATTAATTGATGGAAACTTCACATTTGTGGTAGTTCAATTAGTTTTTTTTTTTTTTTTTTTTTTTTTTTCTTCCTGGAATCGCCACTTGGTTGTTTTGTTTTGTTACCTGATAGTTGCTGCTCCCTGTGTGTGTGTGTGTGTGTCTGTGTGTGTGTGTGTGTGTGTGTGTGTGTTTTTCAAAATTATTGTTGGGGTTTTAAGGCTTTGTGGCATTTATTCAACTTACAATTAGAAATAATACACCAGAGCAAAGAGAAATAGACACTCTAATTCAGTCCACACATTCTTCACTCACTCTCTGTCATCCCGTACTCTTCCCTTTGCAAATACAGCTAGTATTTTCAAACATCTGATGGTGCCCTCTACAGATTTTATCATCACTTACAAGATTATAGTGGCACTTAACACAGCTCAAACGTTGCACTGTAATAACAGATTCAGTCCTTGCAAACTGTAAAACACAAAACTTTGTGTTCACTATTCTCCATCTTATCTACTAATGCTTTCTAATGGAAGACACAGGAAACAAGACATGCAGATAGGTATATGAACAAAACTGTTTGAGTTGCTCTTTCATTTTATGTATTATTTGTAATTGTAGGTTGAATGTAACAAATGTTACAAAGCCTAAAAACACGCATTGTTGAACAAATATGTGCATGAAGTTGACATATTATGTTCTCATATTGCTTACATCTTTTTGACGCAGAACATGTTATTGAATAAGATTGTAAAACATGTTCAGCAGACGTGTTTCCCTTCCTCCTAATCTTCTTTTGTCATCAATATGCGAAAAATAGAAGGGTGCTGGTTGTCACTCCGACATAAGTACTTCACACTCGGGCATTAAGACAGGTTCAGTGGGTCAGAGCAAGTGACATACAACTTGTGCATGCAAAAGTTTAAAAACTGTACGTTCAGAAGGTCATGACTGCTTACTAAAAGAATTATGGTCCAAATTTTCTCTCAGGATCAATTGCAGGGCTGATATATTGCTAGTGTGCCTTTTTCTCCCTAAAATATGAGGTCAAGTTGATGATGTTTCCTTTTGCATCATTTATCTCCAAAATCAGCAGCACAATGGAACAGAAAGATCTTAAATGCCATATTTACCAGAGAATAGGATGACACTGAATAGAAGACAACAGGATCCCTTCTTTTGTTCAAAGAGCCACCTTGAAAAATTTATTTTTAACGTATTCTGACTAATCAAAATTACAAACTTTTTTATTGGCGTAAAGTATCTGCCTAAATTCTAACTAATCAAAAGTACCGTTTTATTGACGTACAATATCTGTTTATAAAGTTAACATAATATTTATTCTAAATTTATGCCATTTACTGGGTGTCTGCATTTTGACAATACAAAGAGAAACAAAATACACAAAAAGAGAGAGCTTACATTATTTCGCAGACCATTTCCTTTTCTATCTCTTTTGATTAAGGATCCTGTTGTTACTGGTATCACCACCCTAATAGCACTGATGTGAAATTTATATATTTGGTTATCAGAAATATTTGACTTTTTCTTCCAAATATGTTGCAGTTTCCGCGGTTGTGGTTTTACGATGATACCTGAGAACACGGCCCCCCCCCCCCTCTCCCTCCCCCCCCCCTCTCCCTCCCCCCCCCCTCTCCCTCCCCCCCCCCCTCTCTCTCTCTCTCTCTCTCTCTCTCTCTCTCTCTCTCTCTCTCTCTCTCACTCACACACACACACACACACACACACACACACACACACACACACACGCGCACACCATCTCTGCCGAATATACATCGTACTTCACTTCTCTACTGATGAGAATGTAAAGACGTCAGCACATGATTTGTCAGTTGGCCAAACTTTACTATGTTTGCCAAACATTTGACTGTATACAGTGCTATTTGACATGTTTGCCAGCATGGACCATATTTGAAGTGTTTGCAAGAAACTCTGATGGAAAGTTTAATGTTGTTTGTGGCGATGTTTTGCTGCAGGTGTTTAGTGAAAAATAGTTGTATTACAATTTATCTCGCTGCATCATGACTTCCCACAACTGTGGAAACTTTGATCAAGGATAAAAATGAAATATCACTGGCAGTTACCAAAACAGTACCAATGTCACATCTTTCCAGCCAAATATTACAAAGGGAGAGGTTAAGAAGAAAATCAACATCCTGCACATTAAAGTATGATTGGAATGAAATTTAAAAAATCAAAATTCTCGAGTTCTTCCAGGGACAGTGGGTGCTTTTCTTCCCATGTTGTGGAGCAAGTAGGAAAGAGTAAAATTTTGCATACTTGTGTCTTCTTTTTCAGTGTGAAGGTGAAATAGCTCTAAACAAATTATTGAAAGCATCACAGTCCATCTGCAGAAAGTTGATGTAGTTATCAGACTCTGAGTGTAACATTTTTTAACAGGTTTTCGTGTGTATATTTCTCTCTAACTTCCTGGACCAGTATCTTGTTTACTACTACGTTAAACTCAGTGCCAGTGTCCGTGTTAGAAATGCCTTATCTACATTTGTAGCCATTCCAACTAGTGTCAAAATACAACATACACAAAAAGCATCTGCTTTGAATGTGAGGTTAAATTGACAAATGCCTAAGGCCCTGTTTGACAAATCTGAAGCTAGACAATGACAAATTTGACAGTTTGCTCTCGTACAGGGGACTTTACAATGTCTCTTGCTTCCAAATATATTGTCTGGTCACCACTCTCACATTGGCTGCGTAGAACCAGCAGCTGAAACCTCCCTTTTGTTCCTGTCATACATCTTGGTGAGTGTCAACAATATTGAAGCATGAAACACATAAGTACGCCCCTGACCCCTGTCTAGACATTTACAATCTCGTGCAAAAATGAATACTATTTTTGAGTTCTTGTCCAATTTTAAAGTAACTTCAATTCCAACTACAAATGGTTTCAGGCAAACTGCAGTTTAGCCAAAGTACACATATAGATTCCCATGGTTGGCAATGTGATGTAATTTGCTACCTGGTCACTAGTACTCTCCCTCCCCCACACTCATCTAGTTCTCAGACAAACTGGTAACACTGTTCCCCTCCAACCCTTCCATTGTGATGTGCTGAGCAGCTGTGAAATACAGACCGCAATGTCTTCTAGAGTGCAAGTTATATGTAACAACAGCAGTTAATACATAAATGAAATATCACAATCACGATTGAGTCCAGTTCTCGAACTTTCGTTGGCCTTTGATCTACTGACATCTGTTGGTACTTTATCCATGAACGGTCTTACCACTGAAGTAATAGATTTCATTTGTTAGGCATTTCATTCTTTGTTTCATATGAATGTTGCCATTATGTTCTAAAGTTGGCAACATTTCCAACTGGTGTTGAAATATATGAACATAGACTGAATTTCTAATTAATAACGCACTTAGTAGATCATTGCCCTCTCTCATAATCAAATAAAATGTTGATCTGGGCTGAGAATCAAGTAATGTATCCTGAATTAAAACATTTTCGCTTTTGAATGTTGTCTTTACGTAAAAAGAAGTGTCAATGTTTGTATGTGGTATCCATAGATATATAGAACCATTATTTCAAACGTGTTCAAATGTAACAGGAGTATGTTAGATGATAGAATTTAATTATGTTTCGTCCACTGTTTCACAAATTTGTCATACATTAAGCCAAACAATAGACTGTTGTTGCGACTAGTTCATAGTTTCTCACGTAGCCCTTGCAGAAGTGCTGCAAGAGTCAGATGTCACTTGATCGTTTGAGTAACATTGATGCTGTATCAAGTGCTTCAGTTTATCAGGAAATTTCAAGCCTATTTGAATGTCAGTATTGTTTTCCCAGCCCTGTCATTCCATGTTCATCAAAATAAATCTGCACATGACCCCAATAGCCAAAGCTTCATCTTTATGGGAAATAAAGTTGAGAGAAATAAGCTAAACATAAATCGATGGTAGGCAATGAAAACTTCGTAACTATGTCTGTGAAAACTCATAATGCTGCTAACCAGAAACTCTGTAATCAAAGAGAGATTTGAAAGCACATGTATTTCCCTAATCTGCCAATAACAAGACTTTACTACACAGTTACACATGTAGCTACTTTCTGTATCACCTTATTATTATTTTTTAAGAAACTGTTTTTCATTCACCTGCAAAATTTAACAAAATGAAGTTACAAAATTTTCATTGCCTGCCATCAATATTATTAAGTACTTCAAACAATGGAATATCCTGGATGGAATGTAACAATTAGGTACTTCTTTATTCATAATTTTACTAGCTCCATGAAAGTGGTTTGTCAGTAAACAACTAGTTTCTCAATAGGTACACTCAAACAGTTAATTTTGTTTTGTAAAATCAGGTGTTCTTAGGTGATTTGCTCATTACGTGGGCTGTAGAGAAATACCTTGGGGAAAATGAACATAATGTGAGAACAAAATACATTCAATCAGTTTGAAGATGGTTTTCTCTTTTGGCTCAGGTTTGTTGGTCTCGGAATAGTTTGCTTAAATTAACTTCGGGATGTATCTTTAAGCATGCTTAGTGGTAGGGGACTAGCCAGTTTTAGTTCTTTCTCTGGTGTAGGCTGTTCCAGTGTTGGCCCATGAGGCTATCCAGCCCTGCCCGCCCTTCATCACACTTGTGGGTAGACACAGGTATTGTAGGCTGGCTGCCACTTGGCCCTGTTGCTCATGTCTGTGTTGCTTGGCCACTCCTGTCCACGTACACTCGACCATCGGAGTACACTCGTGTATACTGCAGCCTGGCTGCAAGATCACCTGTTCGTCAGCAATTTGCCCATGTGCACTTGTGCTGGAACAGCCTGCTCTAGTGCCACATGCTTCAGGCATTGTGTGTTTTCTAGGCACAGTAAAAACCTTGTAAAGTGTGGCTGGCTGCATGCCAGCAATGTGTCAGTCACAAAGCTATTTTATTCGTGCTGTACACAGCTCTTTTCACGGAAATTACAGTCTAGAATTGCGCTTTCATGTTCCATTTCACCATGACGTTCTTTCGTTGCAGCATCAGGAAATAGAAAAAGTGGTTATTTTCTCTCTTGATGAGCACAATTTAAAATAAATCTTAACTGTCAAAATAATATAACTATTTTGAGTCTGACATTTACATAGCTGTACATATTCCTGTCTGGCACACAAGTGAATGCACAAAGCAGCAATCATTGACGTTGTTATGTGTTCCGTGCAGCAACATTGTTAGTGCTCACCATGATGTATGGTGGGATGGAAAGAGAGTGTGTCAGCTGATGGACCTACACAGCCAATGAGAGAGCAGGAGTCAGACAACTTGTTTTGAGGGAATATTGTCACATTCTAATGCCAATATATCACAACATTCGAAATGGTAACACAGTCAAAAGAAGCAGGCAAAGGTTCAGACAACCCTGGTTATTATTGTAATTTAAGTTGTGTTGGATCCCAACCCAATCACAACCTTATAATTCATGCAATATTTTGATGAGAGAAATATATGTGACAACACAGATCATTAAATTAATTTTTACGAGTAAAACTTTCACTTTGCAGTCTAACCTAAACCCTGGGCTAAGCTGCAGATCAGTGTGGAACCACAACAGGTTTCTTAGCTTTACATTTGTTGGCTTTGCCAACTTGCAACCAATCTGATTCCAAACTGACCACATCCCTCAACCTTGTAATTCGTGACATACTCCCAGTTAGTGGAGGAGGGAGGGGGTTAAATAATTGTCACAATAGCAGAAAGAATAGTTTCTATATAGCTGCTAGAAATTCATTGTCTCTTTTCTCACTTATCGTTGATTACATGATAGTATCACCCTGTTGGCTGTGTGGGACTGATGGATCACCAATCTATGAGCATTAGAGAAACACGACCATAACCACCACTGGTCCTGCTGTAGACTTTAGCTGCAGTCATTATGAACCTGAGTCAAAAGAACAGACTAGTTAGTAGTGTCACATGGAAATGCTTTCATTCAAATACTTTGCAGTAGTTATCCAATGTAGCATTATACGATTGAAGTAAATGCCTTTTTAGCCAGTAATGAGCTGTTGCCCTGGGCACATACACTTCCAACGAAATGTGTGGTGTACGAAATGTGTCACCATTTATATTATAGATAATTTATGAGTTGCACTTGATATCCTATTGAGCATCTCAAAAGCAGTTGAAATAGAACTTGGAGAAACGAATGAGTTAAGAAATTATGTGTAATTCTCGATACTGTTGCTAGGAGAGTAGTGTTCCCAGTATTTTATTGCTAACATCAGTGTTCATGTGAAAGAAGCTCAGAATCCAAATAGTGGACATACTGAGCGTGTGTTGAGTTAGAACAATTCTCTACAGAGTATTTTACAATTTAGTATATGATCCTTTGAGTTTGTCTTGACAGTAAAGTGTTTATAAAAAAAAAAAAAAAAAAAAAAAAAATGGTGACCTATTTTGTGAACCACCCTCTGTGTAGAGGGACAGTATTTACTTAACTGTGAGCATCTGCTGTTGGTAATTTCCTGTTCTCTCACTTGCTCACTTTGTCCTACTTTCAACTTAATTATGGTTTCATGTAGTGATTTCGCCATCATCCAATCTGAATCTTCACTCTGCTGTGGAGTATGCACTAATTTGACACTTGCTGCCAGATCAAAACAAAACCAGACTGGTACTCAAACCAGGGACATATGCCTTTGAAGAGCAAGTGCTCTACTGGCTGAGCTATCCAAGCATGACTCTCAATCCGTACCTACTGCTGTATTGCTAGTCCCACAAGGTATGCAAGAAAACTTCTGTCAAGTTTGGAAGTTAGGAGATGAGGTGTTGCTGGAATTCAAGCTGTGAGAGCAGATCATGAGTTGTGCTTAATAACTCAATCAGTAGTACATTTGTTAGTGAGAGGTAGAGATCCCAGGTTTGAGTCCTGGTGTGGCACACAATTTAGATCTGTCAGCAGGAACACATTCATTGTATTTGATAAATATAAATTTTGTTGGCTGCAACACTTACCTAACTACTACCAACTTTGACAAAACACAGTTACTACAGAGGCATCTCTCAAACTGCTGTTTTATGTTTTGTATGTGAAACTACTATATTGGTGAATATATATCTTCAGGACTTCAGGTTGTTCATTACACTTCCTGGAAGTAGACTTCATGGAAAATTTGATTGTTTTGTAAAGAATACATGATTTAAAACAGACAGTTAAAACTTAGCAAAATTTCCAACATACTTTTATTTTAAGTATTACTAAAATAACCGTAGATAGCAAGCTCTCTAATTACTCACTGTTCATCATCAGGGAGATAATAATATAGATTCGAAACATAGCGGTATGGAAAAACACAAATCATTTATGAGAAATTGTGTGTTAAATCAGTTTTGAGTTTACTGCTTATCATGTCAACATGGAGCAACTATTGCACTCCACAAGTCTATGAAGGGAGAATCTTTGCTTCATTTTCATTTTAAGTAATTATTTATTCCTATGAGGATCCAAATCATGTTTTAATCACTTTCAGCATCCAAGCATTTCAGAGAGACTATGAACCATTCCAAGCAAATTGGAACGCCACACTATTGACACAGTTATCTTGTTTTTACTTTTCAAATGAAGAGCACAAAAGGCACATGGTTTCTTTTCTTTTCTTAAAAAACAATTATTTCAAGAAGATGTAGTGTTGCTTTGTTCTTAGTTAGCTGGTGGCTGCTATTTTCTCCATAGAAGACATCTGTACTTACAGAACTAGTATGCTTCTCCATCATCATAAGCTATGACATCTTCATTGTTTTCAGTTTCCTTCTTCAAATAAGCGTCACGATCATTAAATATTTTGAAATTTTGAATTGTTGCTGTCACCCAAGTCTTCATCTGAGACATTCTTGAGAATTTTCTGAGGCACTCTTGTAAAAAGTGTTGCATGGGTCATTTCATGTCAGTTCAACCAGGGGCTCCAGCTCATAGTCTCAGATTTGACTGAAATTCAGTACACTAATTCTACCATGTGTGGAACACTTGTGTACAAAGTATTAGTTTCCCCTGCCAATTAGTTCCAGAATTATGACTTGTGAAAGAAGGTGGCGTGACCTGGAAATTGCAACCCACATCTGGCAATGTATCTTCAGACTCAATTTCAGGTCTTAATAACTTTGGAACTATTCCACACAGTCCGGTGAAATTTTTAGAACCCAGTAACGTCCATTTAGAGAATACACTCCATGAATCAAAACACCAACAACATATTTCTGAGGGAAAATAAAAAATTCCAAAATGTGATTAAAAAATGTAGTACGTTAAAAGGTACATATTGTAGGTGCCCTCTATACCAAATATAATTCACTCAAAAAGGGTATAATTTTTTTGTGGTACGCTTAATGTGGCCTAAACAGACACAGAACTCATCATGTCCATATCAGTCACAAAAACTGAGTTACATGCACATGAAAATACAAAAATTTGAATAGTTACCTGAAAAACATGGATTTTCGAAGTGTGGTAGCCCAAAAGGGACAAGTGATATCCAAGCCAAATTTCACACTCTGTATAAGTAGACCATAATGATATATATCTCAAAATTTCAGCATGTTATTGCAAGACATTTGTGTACTATGGAAGTTGACAGATGTATTTGGTGATGTGACCATTGTTCCACAACACAATTTTGTAAAAACATATCGTAAACTGTTCTGCCTCTTCTTATCCTCTCCCACAACTGTTTAATCACTAAGCAACAGCATATAGAGAGATTAACGCAACCTATCATTAATGTTTACTACACCTTAACTGCTAAAAACCAGTCGATTGTGCTTCGAACAGGAGTTCTCCCACACCTTAGCAACTGTACTCTGTACATTAAGTGGCAAATTGTACTGTCATCCTGACACTGTGGTAGGAACTGGAACTGTCATAAGAATATGTTCAAAAGGAATCAAACACCTGTCTGCCAAACGGGGCCAATGAAATGATCTTGCTGGTCCTGCTGGTGCCATGAAGTTCACAAATACATCACCTTCTGCTTCACAGTCCGCTGGAGAGAAGTGATGATAGCTCCTTGTGCCTGCAACAGTTTTAATGTGTTCTAGTCTGCTTTTTAGCAACTCTTCGACTGATTTCACCTCATCTTTCAAAACGTAGAATGATTGTATGCCAGAGATATTTTTCTGTACCCAGGTAAATAATTGAAGAGGTATTAGAATGTGAGCTTCTGTAGGGTGCTGCAGACTACCTCGTGATGCCATGCGCTTAACGGTAGCACCAATACCATCACATACAGTTTTACCGTGACTTGTTGCGAAAAAATTCCATTCTGTGTGAATCTGAAAATCATGGTAATGCATGCATAAATTTGAGATTTTTACAGTTTTTGTACTGACTAGCTGCCCCATCACTGAAGTATTTTGCAAAATCTATGTGAGGCAGCTTGTTTTTCACATATGCTGTGACAGTGCGAATGTGGGCATGAACTGCAATGGTATCATGAATTAAACAGTCACTAAAAACGCACAGGTTCATGACAGACACATCACCTGATTCACCTTTATAATAAATCACAAATGGCTGGAGAGTTGTTCGACTGTTGTCCCAATGATATCCTTGGATGGCATCTTGAACTATAAATGCATAATTTTCAGAAAAGGCTAGTATTACTATAATTTCATCTTGTTTCAAATTATCCTTACAAAACTGGAGATAAGCTGATTGTGCTGTTGCCGTGAAGCTGTGTGTGGTGAGTTTGTCCGTTTTTTGACAACACATTTCAGCAAAATCTTCCACTGTACTTTGCTTTGTTTCAAGACTTGTGTGATCCATGTGTGTCCATTGTTTATAAGAAACAAGTTCATCGACATCCATAAGGAGTTCACCATACAGTTTGTTATTCACGTGTTCTGCAAGATTTGCCTTACCAGGACACTTTTCACACCTGTGTATCATGCACTGGTAGGAACTGATGTCACACACTAGCAGCTTCATTGCACCTTTGTAATCCAGACCAGAATCCTTTATAGCAGCAAACATCAGCTTAGCATTTTGATGGGTCTCACATACACAAACATTAAACATTGTGTGTGCCTCTTGCACTTACAGGCACAACCCATTTTGGCCGAAGATTGAAAAAAGATGATAAACCTACTTTGGTATCGGGATACTTTTCCTTGAATTCTACACATAGTTCTGATATGTTGCATAGCAACAGTCTTTTTTGCATCTGTACACGTACATTTCCCATTTTCACCATTACATAGTCTTTTTTTCCAGGCATTATTCGGCTGTAGTCATTATTTTCATAAAACTCCGACACTAGCACCTTTATTTCTGAACTCAATTGCTTACACTGAGCCTGCTGAAGTTTTGGAAGCACTCCGTGGGTTGTTTTTATTTTCCTAGCTTGATTTACCATCCATGTAGAAACGTTGAATTCCTTTGCAGTGTAGTCAATAGACCAGCTGGAAGGTGCAAGGGTAAGATTATCTACTTTTTTCTGGCGTGTGGATATGGCACATTTTTCTTTCAAATCATGCACAATTTTGTCCAAATCAGAGCATTTCTGGCATGACTTCTGTTCCTATGGAGCAGATAGTTCTTGCTCTTCCACCATTAGTGTGTCAGCTATTTTGTGTTTTAATTCCATTTGAGCCTCTTGTAGTTTTCTTCTAGTATAGCTGGGCCTGTCTCTTTTTTCCCAACTTTGTGTGTCTTCGTGGGAGACAAACCAAGAGCAGTCACTGAAGTATTTAATTGCTCATCCACTGTGGTTGTAGGTGGCTGATACTCTTCATCACTGTCATGTAAACTATCAGAATATTCTTCATTTTTTAGCAGTGTAACGCACCTGGAACATAACTTTTGTCCTGGTTTCATGTTAAGTCTCATGCGCTGATTCACTTTCAATACTGATTTTATACCAATTTCTCTGAGGCTACACTTCACTGTCTTCTTATGAATCCGAAATGGATCAAAACAACTTCTTTGTAAGAAATAATACTTATCCAGAAACACTTTCATATGATAACAAACGCTAAAGTTTCCTGGAACTGTACTTCTTGTGCCCACAGGAAGTATCCTGGATCTCCATAGCAACAAATCTTGGTCCAATTCATCCAGATCATACAGTACAAAGCGATTGCCATATTTTGTTCCATAGGTTGTTTTATGACATTCAGATGCTTGTGCTCTACCAATACTGCAACCTGTTTGAACAAAAGCACCACTAGTACACTCTTCTGCCTCCATACCGACTTCCCACAACAGTATTGACCAGTATAAACTAGAATCTTAAAAACTTCAGTAACCTGTAATTGTTGCTTGTTTCCCTTGTTGTCCCTGCCTAACAGTGACTCATTCTGTCCCTGAAAACTACCATTGTTTAACTCTCTGTTGCCTAGTGGTTCCGAACAATTGCTGCAGCTTTATCTGAAACAAGCTGTCTGCATCATCACTATTACTTGCTAAATCGTGTTAAAAGAAACGTAACCAAATACATACCATATCTGAACACTTCTTAAATAAGGAGATAATTCAGAGGCTTCCTTTACCAGGATACAGGTTGGCTGGCAGCTTGTCGAGGAGCTCTTTGCGGTGTGGGGGAGTAGCCATGTATGTGAAAAACGGCATCCCATTTGAGTCAATTGATGTTTCAAAGTACTGCACTGAAAAGGTGTTTGAATGTTGTGCAGGTGTGGTTAAATTTAATGGAGCTAAACTTCTAACTGTTGTTATTTATAGATCTCCAGACTCAGATTTCACAACATTTTTGCTAAAGCTAGAGGAGGTTCTTGGTTCACTTTATAGGAAATACAAAAAGTTAGTTATATGTGGTGACTTCAGTATTAATTGTATAAGTGATTCTGCAAGGAAGAGGATGCTGGTAGACCTCTTTAATTCATATAATCTTATGCAAACCGTGTTCTTTCCAACGAGAGTGCAAGGGAACAGTAGAACAACCATAGACAACATTTTTGTTCATTCCTCATTACTAGAAGGGCATTCTGTTAGCAAAAAGGTGAATGGCCTTTCAGATCATGATGCACAAATTTTAACTTTAAAAGATTTTTGTGCTGCAACACGTGTTAAATATAGTCATCAGCTCTTCAGGAAAGCTGATCCAGTTGCTGTAGAGACCTTTGTAAACCTTATAAAGGAACAAGAGGGGCAAGATATTTATAGCGCTGATACAGTAGACGATAAATATAATGCTTTTCTCAAGACTTTTCTCGTGCTCTTTGAAAGTTGCTTTCCGTTAGAACGTTCAAAACAGGGTACTAGCACAAACAGGCAGCCTGGGTGGCTGACTAAAGGTATAAGAATATCTTGTAGAACAAAGTGGCAATTATATCAAAACATTAGAAACAGTCACAATCTAAATGCAGTAGTCCATTACAAACAGTATTGTAAGGTGCTTAAAAAAGTTATTAGGAAGGCAAAAAGTATGTGGTATGTAGATAGAATAGCTAAGTCTCAGGATAAAATTAAAACCATATGGTCAGTCGTAAAGGAAGTGGCTGGTCTGCAGAGACAGGTCGAGAATATAGAATCAGTGCGTAGTGGGGATGTCCGTGTTACTGATAAGTCGCATATATGTACAGTACTTAATAATCACTTTCTGAATATAGCAGGTGAACTAAATAGAAACCTAGTCCCAACAGGGAATCATATAGCGCTCTTAGAAAAAAGTGTTCCGAGACTGTTACCTGAAATGCTCCTCCATGATACTGACAAGAGGGAGATTGAGTTAATAATTAAATCACTAAAGACAAAGAACTCTCATGGATATGACGGGGTATCTAGCAGAATACTGAAGTATTGTTCTATGTATGTTAGCCCAGTTCTCAGCCATATCTGTAACTTTTTCCTTTAGGAGTGGTCGGTTTCCTGACCGATTAAAGTACTCGGTAGTGAAGCCACTTTATAAAAAGGGAGACATTGATAATGTTGACAATTTTAGACCTATTTCTATGCCATCGGTGTTTGCTAAAGTTATCGAGAAGGTTGTATATACAAGGTTACTGGAGCATTTAAATTCACATAATTTGCTGTCAAATGTTCAGTTTGGTTTTAGAAATGGTTTAACAACTGAAAATGCTATATTCTCTTTTCTCTGTGAGATTTTGGACGGATTAAATAAAAGGTTGCGAACACTAGGTGTTTTCTTTGATTTAACGAAGGCTTTTGACGGTGTTGACCACAAAATATTACTGCAGAAGTTGGACCATTACGGAGTAAGGGGAGTAGCTTACAATTGGTTCGCATCTTACTTTAAGAACAGAAAGCAGAGGGTAATTCTCCGCAATATTGAGAGTGGTAGTGATGTTCAGTCCCAATGGGGCACTGTTAATTGGGGCGTTCCCCAAGGGTTGGTGCTGGGGCCACTGCTGTTTCTTATTTGTATAAATGATATGCCTTCTAGTATTACAGGTGATTCAAAAATATTTCTGTTCGCTGATGACACCAGCTTGATAGTGAAGGATCTTGTGTGTAATATTGAAACAGTAACAAATAATGTAGTTCATGAAATAAGTTTGTGGCTTGTGGGAAATAATTTGATGCTAAATCACAGTAAGACAAAGTTTTTACAGTTTCTAACTCACAATTCAACAAGAACCGATATTTTGATCAGACAGAATAGGCATATTATAAGCGAGACGGAACAGTTCAAGTTCCTAGGCGTTCGGATAGATAGTAAGCTGTTGTGGAAAGTCCATGTCCAGGGTCTTGTTCAGAAGCTAAATGCTGCTTTATTTACCATTAGAACAGTATCTGAAATAAGTGACACTTCAACACGAAAAGTAGTCTACTTCGCATATTTTCATACGCTTATGTAGTATGGTATTATTTTTTGGGGTAATTCTTCTGATTCAAAAAGGGTATTTTTGGCTCAAAAACGGGCTGTTCGAGCTATATGTGGTGTAAGTTCAAGAACCTCTTGTCGACCCCTATTCAAAAATCTGGGAATTCTGACATTGCCCTCACAGTATATATTTTCTTTAATGTTGTTTGTTGTTCGCAATATTAGCCCATTCCCAAGAGTTAGCAGCTTTCACTCAGTTAATACTAGGCAGAAATCAAATCTGCATGTAGAATGCACTTCCTTGACTCTTGTGCAGAAAGGAGAGCAGTATTCTGCTGCATCCATTTTCAATAAGCTACCACAAGAACTCAAAAATCTTAGCAGTAGCCCAAACACTTTTAAGTCTAAACTGAAGAGTTTCCTCATGGCTCACTCCTATTCTGTCGAGGAGCTCCTGGAAGAGCTAAAAAATTAAGCAAATTCCAGTGTTACATTGTTGATTTTCTTCATTTAAACTTAAGACTTGTCACCTGAATATGTTTTTTTATATTTCATTTTATCTGTTTCTAATATCGTGTTATAATTTCATGTATTGACTCGTTCCATGACCATGGAGATTTCTCCTTAATTTGGTCCCATGGAACAATAAATAAATAAATAAATAAAAATAAAACCAAATACATCTCTGTCAACTTTTATTGTACACAAATGCCTTGCAATAACAAGTTGAAATTTTGCTACATATAATATTATGGTCTGCTTATGCAGTGTTTGAAATTTGGCTTGGATATCACTTGTCCCTTTTGTGCTACCACACTTTGAAAATCCATGTTTTTCAGGTAATTTTTCAAATTTTTGTATTTTCATGTGCATGTAACTCTGTTTGTGTGACTGATATGGGCATGATGAGTTCTGTGTGTGTTGAGTCCACATTAAACTTACCACAAAAAACGTATACCCTTTTTGAATGAATTATATTTGGCATAGAGGGCACTTACAATATGTACCATTTAACATATTACATTTTTAATCACATTTTGGAATTTTTTATTTTCCCTCAGAAATATGTTGTTGGTGTTTTGATTCGTAGAGTGTGTCCTCTAAGTGGATGTTACTGGGTTGTAAAAATAGTTCCAAAGTTATTAAGACCTAAAGTTGGGTCTGAAGATAGATTGCCAGATGCGGGTTGCAATTTCCGGGTCATGCCACCTTCTTTCACAAGTCATAATTCTGGAACTAACTGGCAGGGGAACTTAAAATTTTGTACATGAGTGTTCCACACTTGGTAGTATTGGTGTGCTAAATTTCAGCCAAATCTGAGATTATCAGCTGGAACATTTTCTCAAATTATTTGAATTGACATGGAATGACCCGCATAGGAGCTCCAGCTTCCCCGTTATGGAGAAACTGTAACTTTTTTTTTAAAAAAAAAAACTACTTATCAATATGTACATTTTGTGGCCACTGTACCAGATGGCACTTGTGATGAATTTGAGCTGGTATAGATCCTTTTGCACCCAAAAATCGAATTGCGCTTACACTTTGCAGATGGAGGGAGCAGTGTTTTTTTTGAAAACCCTGTTGCTTGCTGGCAACCTGAGTCAGTTAACTACTGAATCAAATCAATGATTCCTGTAACAACATTTACTTTTCTTACATGACTGACATTTTGCTCTTTGCTGATTTTTGGAAATGAATTATCAGAAATTTCGATCATATGTGTTGTTATGTAGAAACATTATTAACAATCCATCATTTCAAATTTTTGTGTTAAATGTGAGTGAATGCTCTATTTAATGTATTTATTGATGTATTTTAGGTACAAATGACCGTTGTGAACCACAACCTATTCCATCGCTCATGGTTGGTTATGACAAAGATTGGCTTTCGCTGTCACCTTATGCCATTCAGTACTGGGAGAAATTATTACTGGAACCATATTCATATGCTAGAGATATAGCATTTGTTGTTGTTGCACCAGACAATGACTTCGTCCTGCAGAAAGTACGAACATTCTTTAAGGAGCTCAGTGCAACTTATGAGGTAAACAGAATTTATTAAATTTCATATATTATGTCCATAGAAAGTTCAGGACAGAAACTATTAACAAAAATGAGGAAACTGCAGCTCTTTCATCATATATAGAAACATTAACAGCTCAGAAAATTGCAGTGATTGCACGCAGTCACTGTTATTTTTCTGCAAGTTTTGGGAAAGGTGGCTTATCGAACAATTTTTCAACTCCCCATTTGCTGTTACTTTGTTTTATTTTCCTGTACAGCAGTTTTTGAGTGTGGGTTATTGCTAATTGTCATTTAGTGTAGCTCAAATGCCTTACAACAGTCTGTCACTTACTGTTGATGCTTCTGAGACTGAAGGATTGGGGTGAAAAATGGGACTTCACTTTCCACCGAGAAAATATGTTATATTGAAATCATTTCGGTTGTATAAATGTTTAATTTACCCAAGGTACGCTATTGCAAAGGTGTAAAGTCTGAGACTGTTTGACATGCATCTTATGTTTCTATGACAAGCCTCATTTCTAGCACCTGTACTGCATCTGGTTAGTCATCTTTAATTATTAAACAGTGGCTCTTCAACATTCAATAGCTTCACTCACCCACCAACAGAATGACTGATAAATATTCAGCCAAAAGTATTAAAATCGTTAGAGAAGTGAATGAAACACCTTGTTGTTGATCATATTGTAGTAGATAAGAAGATTCTCCTGCATTATTAGTGTAAGCAGCTACTCTGCTTGATTAGTGGCCTATACAGTTCTTAAGGTATTTTCAAGGCATGTACAACAGCTTTTCGTTTACCAGCATTTGTTCCATTGTATATTAAATATATCCCATGCCGATTCAATGGCGTACACTGGTAGCTCCGAGCAAGGCCAGTTTTTTGTTTTCTGTGTTATTTTCGAAGAAAAACAATCCCATATACACATTTCAAGTTAAATTTTATTTATTTTCTTATGCGAAGTGATATGTGGCCCTTGTGGATCACAGACTGGTGAAATGTGATAGTGCACTGAATTCATCAGGTGCTCTTTGGACTGTCCAACAAAAGAACCTGCCCCGAAAGGTTTTTCAGTGCATGGAGGATACCATTGTCTCCTTCCAAAATGAGGGTAGAGAGGTATCACACTGCTGGTTGTTAGGACATGTCCATAATCCACACTAGATGAGATAGGAGGAGTGGCATTTAAAAAGGCTTTAAATGTGCCAACCCCTTATATTTAATCATGCTGCAATTGAAAGTATTCACAGGGAGGGAGGGGGGGGGGGGGGGGAGGGAAGAAGTTTGATGTGAAGGACAAGAAACTTTGACTGGTTAAATCAAACATTCAACTGAGTCATTGGGACAAAATGATAAATTCAAGAAGAGTGGTAATAATACTTTAAAGAATCAAACTCCCATGTATAAATGAACTTCAAACATCTGATTATTTTATGAAAGAGTTAATATGTTAAATATTTGACATTAATGTTAGTGAGAAAGAGGTGGTTTGAAATTATATGAAAGTTTGGTGGAAGCTGTTACGTGCTCTCATTCTCATGTATTGGATGGCTGTTGTCTGGATAATTTGCGTACCGTGTGTTGCACTGCTTCAAGACGTTCATTGTTCCTAACAATATTAATTATCTTACTATGATATGTCTTTAAATAAGATTATACGTCTTAATGAGTGTATTACGACTGCCTTTTAAATTTTTAAATTTGGTCAGTAATGATATGAAATACGGAAAATCTAATTTTTGTTGCTCCTGGAAGCCTGGGACCATATCATGCAACATGTTAGCTATTTGGTAATACAGGTATGTTACAGACCTATGATGTATTGTAATTTCACGCAGAAAAGAAGAGTTGTAGCACTTCTGTTAAATGGAATATGCAGGAAAATATCTCTCTCTCTCTCTCTCTCTCTCTCTCTCTCTCTCTCTCTCTCTCTGATATATTAGGGACAAATATTCTGGTACAGTGTTCACAACTATAAACATTAACAACTGATTAATATTATAAGGACTTTAATATCTTGTGATATATTAAAGGAATTTCCACTCTAAGTGGACAGATTAATTAAAATTGATTCTACATCACTACACATACAAACATGTTGCCCACAACAGCCAAATAATGTGCTCATTGCTGTGCTGAACCCTTCCTGCAGCCTCTCCATGATGTTACATCTGCTTATTACAGAGATTTTGTTCAGTACCCTACTTCAGTTTTAACAATGTCTGAACACACATTTAATTGCTTGTTAAATTTTGATAGGGGCTGGGATTCGTATTGTCATACTGTTCTCCAGATTTTAGGCATGTGTCAATGTTCTTTCAGGTATGCAGACTTGGTAGACACTGCCCTATTACAAAACACTGGAAGGATGGTATCCTCCGTGTTGGGAAGAATACAGCTCATACTATGAAGGAACCCGTTGACGAGTGGTTTTCTTTACTTGGTGATACTTCCACAACCAACATGCTCAAACTGTATGCTCAGGTAAGCATTTCATTTCTATGCTGTCATTGTTGCATTGTGTCATTTGGTAATTGTTCATAAAATCCAATAGACATATTATTTGCTTCATAAAGAAAACATCCATATACTGTTGCTTCTTTGCCTACTGTCTGTCCTTCATCCACCTCCTTTGCCATAATGCTGCCCCCTCCCCCTCCCCACCGCGCGCGCGTCTGTGCGTGTCTGTGGGTGTGCGTGCGTGCGTGTGTGTTTGTGTGTGTGTGTGTGTGTGTGTGTGTGTGTGTTCGTTCGTTCCTCCACACCACTCATCCTACACCTCTGTTGTACGTCATATTTTTTAACTTGCCACTTTAATTTTCCTGTCTCCATAACATTAACATAACATTTTCCTTTTCATTTCCTCGTCTTCATAAACATTTCCTTAAATCACTGTCATGTGCATGCTTACAGTCAGAAATTTTGCCAATGTTTTATGAAAATTCAGTAACCTGTTTCTGATTTTTGGCATCTTTGTACAGGTGTGCCGTCATCATTTAGTTAACCTTTTCACGCAAGTACCTCTTGATAAGACATTGCTGGATCCACCAGAAAACGCTCAGTTATCTCGCTCTTGTGTGGAGAGGCCTATGCCTTCCCCTATGCCGCCTCCATCAACTCCAGAGAACAATCAAGGGCAAATTCCAGATAAAGCTCCATCCACTCCAAAATCTGACCATGGTAAGAAATAAACAGCATACAGTTAGTTATTGTTTCACATTAATGCATTGTACTTAGCTGAATGATTCTAAATCCTTCCTGTTATTACTTTACAAAATGTAAACTTTGGTACTGGCTGTAGAGAGAACTTAGTTTGGCGACATCAAAGTACATCTGTGTTTTTACAGAGGTGACTCAGAAAAAAGCTTGCAAACTTACGTAGTGACATCAGCGCCATATGTTCCAGTCTGAAATTTATTTTATTCTTCAGTTTATTCCTCCTGTAAATTTAAAACACATACACCATTGGTCGATAAGGCATTAAAGCGTGCATGGATTTGTTGTGGCAACATTTGCATCCAACAATGACCATTAAAGCTATAACAAATTTATTTCATTCCATAAATTGCTGCAATCTCAAAGATTGATGTGTCCAGGGGTAATGAAACACCTCTAAATGTGGAAACAATGTGGCGTCACCGGATAACCATGACTTTTCTTTTTTGTGATTTCTTTTCCTTGTTCTTCTTTGAATTCCTTTATCCAACTGAACACAACTTTCCATGCAATGCAGTTCTAAACGTATAAGCGATGAATTTAACTGTGAACATCCACTGCTGATGTCCCTTGGCATACGAAAATCGTGCTGTTCTAGTCAGGTACACATGGCACACTTGCCATCTGGCTGCAGATTACTGTGTGTTAGCCACAATACTAATTATCAGCTACCTTCTACATGAAATGTGCTTCCATTTTCTAGATACGTTCTAGTGCATAATTTAAAATAATATGTGCTATTCCGGCTTGTGAGACTTATTTATTGACTCACTCTCGTATAAAGTGGTGTTCAGAAAGAGCAGTACAGAATTTGATTACAGGAAATGCCGCCATGAACATTTGTCAGGGCATCTTGCCATTACTTATACCAAAAGGAAAATTCACTGGAAAAAAAATATGGAGTATGGAATAGTAGACACAAATAAAAGTACAGGAAATCGTCCTAGCTTTAGGAACTGTTAGTTCATTCCTCAGGGAGAAAAGAGGGTATGTTCAGAAGGTTATAAAGGAGGGGCATGTCACTCAGACTACAGGATGAGAAGGATCCACATGTTGCATGAGTGAGAGGAAACCTCATCCTCACATCAGGTGGCATCCCTCTCACCCTGTGGTCTGTATGACCTGCCCAGCCTTAATTATATTCCCCAACCTATTGCCCTTTCTTCCGTGAAGAAAAAAAGTAACAGTTCCTGAACTAAAACAGTTTGTTATACTGTTAGCTGCTAACATTGTTAAGTTTCTTGATCGCCAGACAAAAGAAAGATAGACTACTTACCTAATACGCAACAGAATGTGCACCAAGAAGTGCGAATTATGTAGGCAAGGGTATTGCATTATGGTAAATACACTAATACAGACTATTTTTTTACACATATGTTAGTGGGTCAATGAATACTTGATTAAGAGAACACATATGTTACACTGGACAGTCAATGTGCCCAAGTACAATAGGACATCAGATGTTGTCAGTATATGTAAAAGATTTATCAGAAATGATCAGCAGCACTGTAAGATTGTTCACTGACAACACTGTTGTCTATAAGAAGGTACTGTCATTGTATGATTGTAAGGAAATGCTTACTTGATTTAGTGAAAGACAACTATCCTCAAATGTGGATAAATCGAGGATAATGCTTGTAACAGGGAGAGAACCTGGTTGTTTCGGATTACCAGATGAATGGTAAACATCATGAGCATGTCACGTTATGCACAAATTAAGAAGTGACGTGAATTGGAAAGATCTCATAAACCAGTGTTAGGTTAGGTGACTGAAGGACTCAAGTTCGTTAGAATGGATCAAGAAAAAAATGCAATGCATATGTAAAATAAAACGCATTCAAGATGCTACTGTAATCAGTCCTGGAATACTGTTCAGTGTTTGGAGTACTGATGACATATGCATGACAATAGACATAGAGTGAACCTGGAAACACTACTAAAACCAGAATGGCTTCTTGTAGTCCATACGTAAGTGCAGCAGAAATTCTTGGGAAACTTAAATGTGTATCCTTGATGGAAAGATAATATAATTTTCACAAAACTCTGTTGAGTGAGAGTTTTGAGAACCTGTCTTCCAGGAAGACTTGACCATTACGCTGCCACCACCATATATATCTCATGTGAGGGAAATGAGAATTAAGACAAGACAGAGTAGGGCGTTTGCAGTCAAATATTAACCATCATTTTTCCCTGGCTCAATATGCTAGTGGAATTGGACAGGAAATTGATAATTTTGGTAGAATATGCTCTCTGCCATGCACTGCAAGTGGCTTTCAGAGTATGTGTGTAGATGTAAATAAAACATGAGTATTTACTCTAGAGGAGATAAGGAAGTAGAAAAGAGCTTATTGATGATTTGCTTAACTGTCTTATGGGGTAATTGTTTATTTAATACTATGACCAGTGCCAGAAAATAGCAGTCCTTTGGAAATTAGAGAGATGACCTAGTTTTTGATGATAGTAAATTATAATTAGGAAATTCTTTGGTAAGTTCTTTTTTTAAGTACAGTAAAGGCAAAGTAGAAGCAGGACGTGGCTGGTAAAATTGTAATAATTGTAATTTTACAATCCTGACACAAGCATTGGAAAATGGGTAATGAAAGGGAGAGAGAGAAGCAAAATACAATATGGTGGGATGAAACCTTGAGAAATAGTATTACAGTGACAAAATAGGACTCAGGGCTTAGATGATACTAGATACGTCAGTTACGTAAAGGAGAAGAGATTACCCAGGAAGGTACACAAGATGAAAGGGCAGGGGAAAGAGGCTAAGAGACAGGTGGTTAAAAGGAGTGGAGGACAGCGTACAAAAGAAATTATAAGACTAAATCAGTATAGTGTGAAATTCAGTCCTTACATACTGAAAGTTATCTGAATTTATGAGCCAAGAAAACACACACTGCCATAATCCTATAATATGCAGATAAGCACCACGGCACCAGACTGCAGGTGCGTTACATTTTAAATGTTCATCTGCGTGGGCTGGCCACTAGAGAGGCCACGTCTGATGGACCTCATGGCTTGTTCACACAATGCAGCACCAGCCACACTGTCTACCGGAGCCCTCCATTTTGTAAGCCCTGTACTGCAGGCACTTGCCCTTATATTGTGGTCAGACCTACAGTCAGCAACTGCTTGTGTTCGTACCTGTTTTGTTTCCAAGTTTGTGCCTGTGCTCTGAACTGCTGTTCACTTGTATATGGATGAAGAATAAATTTTGGTTAATTATGACAATGCTTTTGTTTGTGTCCTACAGTACGATAAAATTGGAAACGATTGTGGTGTTCCGTCCGTCGGTTCATCTGTCCATGGAGGCAGTGTTTCAATCTCTCCTCAAGCAGCAGCACAGCAGCGGGCTTTTAGGGTTGCTATCAGGAACTTAAGTCAGCCACACTGACTAAGCAGACTTCCATGCCATCAGCATACCTGCCACCTTTTTCCCCTTACAATGATGCAGCCAAAGACTGGGAGGCTTACGAGAAGCGACTTTGGCAACACTTCCTCACTTTTGGTGTCACTAACACAAACATGTGTAAGGCATTGATCCTTTCTTGGATTTATATTCGGGTCTACCAGCTGTTGTACTAGTTACCACTGCTCCAAGAATGTGTGCCACTTCCATTCAACAAAATGTGTAAGCAGTTGTCCAATTATTATCATAAGCACACACATCATTGCAGTACATGTAGAGTTCTATCTTTGCCATAAATAGCTCCACCAGTCTACCAGACTTAGCCGCAATTCAGCTTGTCATTGATGCTCTACACGATTCTTGTGCTGATTCTATGGTCCGTGATGCCATCATTTGGTTGGCTCCTGAGTAGGTCATGCGTCAACAGGCACTGCATTTCGAGAATCTGTCTTTGGCTGTAGTGTGAAATATTGCTCAATCTTTTTAGTAATCTCATCTGCTGGTGATCAGAACGAGGCTTGATGTGACATACCCACAGTGGCTCCTGTTCCTGGTAGTCAGGTGTCGGTAAGTTCAAGCGGACAGCCATATACACATGATCTCTGTGCTGCACTGGACAGCTATGTGCTAAACAACCACCACAGCAACAGCAGTGCTTTGTGCTTCCATATTGCCCATAGTGTTTCATGCAAAATGACAGGGCAATGTGCCCTAAGTACTGGGTGACTTGCAACAACTGTAGGAAAAAAGACATACAGAATCTGTGTGTCGTTCCCAGCCCCTTCCTGCAGTCATGGGCATGGGTGTTAATTGTGTCTCTCCAGTGCTTACGAGTCACAACAAACTGTTTATCAAGCGTGAATGATGGACAGATTGCTCAGACTATAAACGGATCTGGGTGCAGCCATGACAGCTGGACTTGCAAACTTGTGTGGATTCAGGATGACTGGTGTTGTCTCTTGTTACTCAACGTATGGTAAATCACAACAAGCAGCTACTCCAATTTTGGGGCAATTTACAGCTCCCACTATGTATAAATCTGTGGTTTATTTCTTGACCTTTGTTGTTTTTGTAGTGATTGATGCTGGTACTAAAGATTTGTTCATCTGGGTTCTTCCATTTTTTTTGGGTTTTCCATTTCGAATACAATGCACATAGTTTCTGACCATGTTCCCTGCCAGCAGTTAGATTCTCTGTGTTCAGAGTTCTCATCTCTCTTATCAGATATGTTAGGATATGTCACCAATTTTGTGGATCACATTATCCTGAAACCTACGGCACAGCCACCCTTTTTCCATGCGTGCCCTATTCCAGACTCTTTGTGTTATCACGTGAAATAAAAAGTGGAAAGGCTGATTTCATTGTGTGTCGTACAGCCTATTGCATCATAGTGGTCTACCCCATTCATGATTGTTAAAAAACTGACTATACAGATGCACCCCTCCAACAATTTTAAAGTTTCAGTTAACACTCAATCTGTCTTTGACGCCTACGCTTTGACCCCCCCCCCCCCCCCCCCCCCCCCCCCCAAGACAAGTTGTTTGCTAAACTTGCTGGAGGCCGGCTTTTCTACAAAATTGGTTTGTCTTAAGCCTATTTATCAGTTTCATTAAATGTGGATTCTAAACAGCTCCTTGTGGTTAACATGCCGTATGGGTTACAGCAATATCAGCAACTCCAGTTTGGTGTGGCTAGCGTCCCACTGATCTTTCAGTATTTTTTACAATTGACAATGTCCAAGGGGGTGCATCTGTGGAAGAACGTTTACATTACCCACCTTGTTCATAGTCTTATGTACTGCAGGGTTGAAGCGTGACTTGGGCATGTTACACTTTTTTCAGCCATACCATGTGTATTTGGGGTTTGAGGTTTATCAGTATGGTGTTATGCCTTTACATTGTCATGTTGCTGCAGTTACAGTTCTGCATTACCCTACAAATGTCAAAGAACTGTAGCGATTTTTAATTAAAATCACTTACTAGCATAAATTTATTCTGTAACCTGGTTGTGCTACAGATGCCTCTCATTGTGGATTCAGTCTCATTCTCGCACATTGATATGAGGATGGTTCTTAAAGTCTGACAGATTAAGCATTAAAAATGCTCAACTTCATTCAGTAGTGCTACTCCAATTTGAAAATAAAGTGCTTGCTTTTGTCTATGTCCTCAAAAAGTTTAATGTGTTCTTGTATGGGTCCCAGTTCGACCTCATTACTAATCACAAGCCCTTGGTTTCTTCTTTAATCCTTCTGCTTTGTTGTCCGACAAAGCACCACATTGCCTCTGGGATTGGGCCTTGTTTCTGTCTTGCTACAACTGTAAAATACATTTTTGGCCTGCCACACAGTGCCGGTGCCGATGTGCTGCACCAGCTTCCGATGGGGCCGGATCATACTATTGATCGGGATGAACTCCTGTGCTTTCACTTAGGCGTTGAGGCACAATGTACAATGGAAGGGTTATGAGCTCCTGGATTGCAGCTGTTATTGCTGCAGATTAGATTTTGTGTCAAGTTGTTCTCCTCGTTCAAGCATCTTTGGCACAACTATTTTGCCCCCATTCACTGCTGGTTGCTATTTGATGATGTTATTCTCTTAGCTAAGGATGTGCTCACGCCTAGGGTTCTGATACTGGCCACCCTATGGCGATATGTGCTTCAGCTCCTACATCAGAGACATTGGGGGGGGGGGGGGGGGGGGGGGTGGGTATCGCGTACCAAGTTATTGGCGTGTCTCACTCATATTGGCTTGTCATTGATGGTGACTGTGTACATCTTGTTGCGGCCATCTCTCAATTTCGTACACAAAAGGAGGCACCACAGGCTCAGTCTCTCCATGGTCCACAATGCAGTGTCTGTGGAAACATATCAATGTTGATTTCTTGAGACCCTTCCTAAATTCTTCCTCGCCATTGGTTGTCGCTGCTTCACATGTTATCCGCTCTCCTTATGTCACAGCTATGATTCAGGCCTACTCCAAATTTTTTTCTATTGAAGGATTGCGTGATATATTTATGGCAGATAATGATCCACAATTTGTCTCTCAGGTTTTCTAGGATTTTTGCGCCCCTAAAGGAATTTGCTACAAGAGAGTCCATCTGAGATGCTCTGTGATCGCCAGCCACACTTTCTCCTGCATCTGCTTATGCAGATCCACCGCTGCAGCCTCCTTCCTCAGCACCTGCCGTGGCCTTGTAGGATGTCCCTTCTGCACGGACGGAACTACCCTCCTTGTTGATGTCGCCGCCTCCTGCCTCTCTTCTCTCCTCTGGGGTCCAGCTCCTCACACCCCGCCCCCTCCAGCACCTGTTGCCGGGCCTTCCCACAAAGCTTTACTGCCACCAGCAATTTCGCTGCCAGTGTGGCTGGTGCCTTCACCTTGGCACAGTTCCACCACTTGGAGGAGATGGATGTCGAGATGCTGCCATCATTGCCTGTGGCATCCACAACTGTTGCCAGGGATTTTTACACATTCACCCTGATGCTCCATCAGCATAACGCCTATTCTTTATAGTAATTTAATAAATATTTGGGGGGGGGGGGCTGGGAATAGGGGAGGGGAGAAGGACGTGCTATAAATCTGTGCGTAGAACTTGAATACAAGTCGTGGCACCAAGCAGCTGGTGTGCTACGCTTCGAATATTCAGCCAACAGCATCAACGTAGGCCGGCCATCAGAGACCACCCGCAGTGGGCCAGATGACTTTCGCACACAGGATATCATTCTCTGTGCTATCTACCAGAGCCCTCGTCTTTATAAGATCAGTGCAGCAGGCAATCTCCCTCTATTTTGTTGTTACTGATTCTCAGCAGCTGCATATTATCAGTGCCTGAATTGTTTCTGTGTTTGTGTATGTTTGCAGTTGTAGTTTGCTTGCATATGGAAGAAGAATAAACTTCAGTTCATTGTGGCCATTCTGTTGTTTGTGTTTTACAGTATGATAGAAGAATTTAAGGCAGTAACTAAATAAATAAATAATTTTATCCTTGCTGCTTGTATGTACAATTTGTTTATGACCCTGAGTAACTTACTTTGAATATTGCAAACAGTTAAATTTATGATCACTATCCATGTAACACATCCATTTCAGAGCTATGTAGCTTCCGGACTTAGTTCTTTGAAGGATGAAACTGAAATTAGGTACTGTTGGACTGCAAACATGTAAGATTTATCACTACCTGTGAATGAAAGAGAAAAATATGACTGCACATGATATGATATATAGATCATAAAAAGAAAATAGTGGTACAAATACTGCTTGCAAAACTTTCTATAAAGACAACTGCACGTGCTCATTTTGAATTTTTATAGTAAGTCGACAGGCATTCGAGGCAAATTTACTTGGTTAATGCGATATTGTTCCATATGTAGTGGCAAAAGATTCGCTGAATTTATTGTGTAATACATGGAATGCTATTTCACATAATATTTGTGTAGTAGTCTCCTGCATGTAATTTGATTTCTTGGATAATAATTGAATAACAGAATTTGATTATATAGCATACATTACAAACTGTACAGATCCAAAAATTCTAAATTTACCTCATGTTAGTACTTATTTGTCTTACTCTTTCAACATATTCTTAAAAGGCATGATTTTATATTTGCACTTGTTAGTATTAAATGGTCTTGTAATTATTTTTTATCTTCTGATTGCTTTGGCAGATAGTGACACAGGATCTGGTGCTCGTGATCCATTGTTATCTGGTGGTTCAGTGGGTGGTTCTGGTGATTGCAGTCATGATGATGATGATTCAGATCCCCCAGCAATAGTTGTGTACATTGTCGATCCTTTCACCATTGGAAGAGACAGTCCAGACCTTCAGCGCCTCTCCTGCCTGGGCTTATTAAGATGCTTCATTGCTGTGCAAAGCAATGTGCCAGAGAATATGCGCAATAATATAACTGTGCAGGTAAATTGTGTAAAAAGAAAACCTATTTTTATTCAATATGAGTAGAAAAATCTTACAAGGCTTATAGACACTTTCTGTGAGAGGGTACAACAATAAATGTTTTTTGGTAATGTGTAGATGCTTATTTCTGTTGTGTATTAGAGATCCTTTGTTCTTGAAGTATTATTTCCACAGTCAGTGTTCTCTTGGGTTGTAGATGTGACTTGTACTTCTATTTTGTGCCTTTTTGGCAGTTCTTAATAAAATTTCTGGGAAAATGGTTATTCGCTGTTAGCAGTTTCAACCATTAACCACTCGCTGCCATCTCCATATAAAAATATTGATGTGATGACACAATCAGCACCTAGCGTGTTGAGGTATACTCTTTGTTTATATCCATAGAAATTGTTTTAATCATTGAGAGGGGTGAAATTGCTTGTAGCTTCATAGTAAATGGTCTAGTTAGAGTTTTTACTTCCTGGATGAGTAAACAATAACTATTATTATTATTATTATTATTATTGTTACATGACCATCTTCCTGTGAAGATTGATCCTTGTATTGACCAGTATGGTTAATGTGGAACAGTGTGCATAGATGTATGCAATGTCAGAGGTGAGACAGTATATTTGGATCACTCCCCTCCATACAATTACATCAATACTATTCGCAAATGCCATGTATTGCTACTCATCATTTAGCATTGTGTTCATTTCTTCATTTATTGACCAATCCATGTGACAGACTATGATTATCAGTTGGCAGGCGATCACGTATTTCCTTACCAATTATCATCAGCTACCAAATAATGCTGCTAAAAAACAAATTTATCACATGCACTGGATCACATAATCATTAACTTCTGAGAATATAGTGTATAAAATGTATAAAACATTGCTGTTTGTTTCTAAGACCTGACAGTGGATATAGCTTTACTGTTCTGACATTTTTCATCTTTGACTGTGTAGATGGGCTTGGAGATGAGTTTCACTTATTTGAGATACCTGTAGCTAACTAAATTGTTCTCTTGCCTTACCAATGGACCTCAATCGACACATATCTCGAACACACAAATGGAATTTGTAGAGGAGAATGTGTTGTTCCCACGGATATTTCTCTCCTCCCTCAGTCCATCTTCTACCCTATACTCCCCTCCACCTCACCCCACCCCACCCCAATCCTCCCCTTACTCTGTATGTCTACATATGTATCTTTTCTGCCCTCTTCTCTTCCCCAACCCTCTCATGCGCACACAATTTTTCTCCTTTTAAGAAACCAATTTGCTTATCTTTAACTTACTGTATAATTTCATTGTTCTTTTGTGCAGTATTTTTATCCACAGAAATGTGGAACTCACATGTTATGACCACAGACTTAAATATCTTCCTCTAAAAATTATAGCACTTTCTTAAAAAATATTGTTGTTCAATGAAATCAGTATGGATGTAATACCTGTGAACTACTGAGTTCCATGAAATTTTATAACAGTGTGGCCAAAAATGCAAAATCCTTGCCGTTGGTGGGGAGGCTCGCGTGCCTCAGTGATACAAATGGCCGTACCGTAGGTGCAACCACAACGGAGGGGTATCTGGTTCCTGGAGAGGGGCAGCAGCCTTTTCAGTAGTTGCAGGGGCAACAGTGTGGATGATTGACTGATCTGGCCTTGTAACACTAACCAAAACATCCTTACTGTCCTGGTACTGCGAACGGCTGAAAGCAAGGGGAAACTACAGCTGTAATTTTTCCAAAGGGCATGCAGCTTTACTGTATGGTTAAATGATGATGACGTCCTCTTGGGTAAAATATTCCGGAAGTAAAATAGCTACTCAAGAGGACGTCATTATCAGGAGAAAGAAAACTGGTGTTCTACGGATCGGAGCATGGAATGTCAGATCCCTTAATCGGGCAGGTAGATTGGAAAATTTAAAAAGGGAAATGGATAGGTTAAAGGTAGATATAGTGGGAATTATTGAAGATCGGTGGCAGGAGGAACAAGACTTTTGGTCAGGTGAATACAGGGTTATAATTACAAAATCAAATATGGGTAATGCAGGAGTAGGTTTAATAATGAATAGGAAAATAGGAGTGCGTGTAAGCTACTACAAACAGCATAGTGAATGCATTATTGTGGCCAAGATAGACATGAAGCCCATGCCTACTACAGTAGTAAAAGTTTATATGCACTATAGCTCTGCAGATGATAAAGAAAGTGAAGAAATGTATGATGAGATAATAGAAATTATTCAGGTAGTGAAGGGAGACGAAAATGTAATAGTCATGGATGATTGGAATTCGAGAGTAGGAAAAGGGTGAGAAGGAAACATAGTAGGTGAAATGGTTTGGGGGTAAGAAATGAAAGAGGAAGCCGTCTGGTAGAATTTTGCACAGACCATAACTTAATCATAGCTAACACTTGGTTCAAGAATCATAAAAGAAGGTTGTATACATGGAAGAATCCTGGAGATGCTAGAAGGTATCAGGTAGATTATATAATGGTAAGACAGAGATTTAGGAACCAAGTTTTAAATTGTAAGACATTTCCAGGGGCAGATGTAGACTCTGACCACAATCTATTGGTTATGGACTGTAGATTAAAACTGAAGAAACTGCAAAAAGGTGGGAATTTAAGGAGATGGGAACTGGATGAACCGACTATCCAGAGGTTATACGGAGTTTCAGGGAGAGCATAAGGGAACAATTGACAGGAATGGGGGAAAGAAATACAGTAGAAGAAGAATGGGTAGCTCTGAGGGATGAAGTAGTGAAGGCAGCAGAGGTTCAAGTAGGTAAAAAGATGAGGGCTAATAGAAATCCTTGGGTAACAGAAGAAATATTGAATTTAATTGATGAAAGGAGAAAATAAAAAAATGCAGTAAATGAAGCAGGCAAAAAGGAATACAAACGTCTCAAAAATGAGATCGACAGGAAGTGCAAAATGGCTAAGCAGGGATGGCTAGAGGACAAATGTAAGGATGTAGAGGCTTATCTCACTAGCGGGGAGATAGATACTGCCTACAGGAAAATTAAAGAGACCTTTGGAGAAAGGAGAACCACTTGTATGAATATCAAGAGCTCAGATGGAAACCCACCAGTTCTAAGCAAAGAAGGGAAAGCAGAAAGGTGGAAGGAGTATATAGAGGATCTATACAAGGGCAATGTACTTGGGGACAATATTATAGAAATGGAAGAGGATGTAGATGAAAATGAAATGGGGGATATGATACTGCGTGAAGAGTTTGACAGAGCACTGAAAGACCTAAGTCGAAACAAGGACCCGGGAGTAGACAACATTCCATTAGAGCTATTGACGGCCTTGGGAGAGCCAGTCCTGACAAAACTCTACCATCTGGTGAGCAAGATGTATTAGACAGGCGAAATACCCTCAGACTCCAAGAAGAATGTAATAATTCCAATCCCAAAGAAAGCAGGTGTTGACGGATGTGAAAATTACCGAACTATCAGTTTAATAAGTCACAGCTGCAAAATACTAACACGAATTATTTACAGATGAGTGGAAAAACTGGTAGAAGCTGTCTTCGGGGAAGATCAGTTTGGATTCCGTAGAAATGTTGGAACACGTGAGGCAATACTGACCTTACGACTTATCTTAGAAGAAAGATTAAGGAAAGGCAAACCTATGTTTCTAGCATTTGTAGACTTAGAGAAAGCTTTTGACAATGTTGGCTGGAATACTCTCTTTCAAATTCTAAAGGTGGCAGGGGTAAAATACAGGGAGTGAAAGGCTATTTACAATTTGTATAGAAACCAGATGGCAGTTATAAGAATCGAGGGGCATGAAAGGGAAGCAGTGGTTGGGAAGGGAGTGAGACAGGGTTGTAGCCTCTCCCTGATGTTATTCAATCTGTATATTGAGCAAGCAGTAAAGGAAACAAAAGAAAAATTCGCAGTAGGTATTAAAATCCATGGAGAAGAAATAAGAACTTTGAGGTTCGCTGATGACATTGTAATTTTGTCAGAGACAGCAAAGGACTTGGAAGAGCAGTTGAATGGAATGGACAGTGTCTTGAAAGGAGAATATAAGATGAACATCAACAAAAGCAAAACAAGGATAATGGAATGTGGTCGAATTAAGTCGGGTGATGTTGAGGGTATTAGATTAGGAAATGAGACACTTAAAATAGTAAATGAGTTTTGCTATTTGGGTAGCAAAATAACTGATGATGGTCAAAGTAGAGAGGATATAAAATGTAGACTGGCAATGGCAAGGAAAGCATTTCTGAAGAAGAGAAATTTGTTAACATCGAGTTAGATTTAAGTGTCAAGAAGTCGTTTCTGAAAGTATTTGTATGGAGTGTAGCCATGTATGGAAGTGAAACGTGGCTGATAAATAGTTTAGACAAGAAGAGAATATAAGCTTTCGAAATGTGGTGCTACAGAAGAATGCTAAAGATTAGATGGGTAGATCACATAACTAATGAGGAGGTATCGAATAGAATTGGGGAGAAGAGGAGCTTGTGGCACAACTTGACTAGAAGAAGGGATCGGTTGGTAGGACATGTTCTGAGACATCGAGGGATCACCAATTTAGTATTGGTGGGCAGCGTGGAGGGTAAAAATCATAGAGGGAGACCAAGAGATGAATACACTAAGCAGATTCAGAAGGGTGTAGGCTGCAGTAGGTACTGGGAGATGAAGAACCTTACACAGGATAGAGTAGCATGGAGAGCTGCATCAAACCAGTCTCAGGACTGAAGACAACAACAACAACAACAACAACATTCATTTAATTGCATTCTGTTTTTTACAGTTGTTATTAGGCTGCGAGTAGTGCAAGAAGTGACTGATTCTGAATTTGTGTACCCGTACTATCACTTCATTGCTCAGTTGATGCCTAGAATCTTTAGCTGCTTTTTTAGGGTTATCAAGACAACATCACATATATTACTTGTTTTAACCGTGTACTTGTCATTGATTTTGTTACAGATAATATCTCTAGAAAGCATAGTGGAACTTGGGAAGATGGGTGATCACATCAAACACAATGATCAAATGAGAGCGCAGGCGTTCTCAGTATTTTCTCAATGCCGACGTCTGCTTACACATACATCAAATATAAAGTCATTAACTGGTTTTGGCACAGCAGCTATGGCTGATCTATTCTTGAAGAAAAAAGATGTGAGTTTCTGTTTTTATTTATTTTCATAGAACTTTGTGGTATACTTAGAAGCTGTAGTTGAATTTGAACAACTATTTAGTAAACAGTAACCGAAAGCATTTGTTTTGCAGGAAAAGAACAGAGCTCCCTATCGTCTCTACACACCACCCTATGTTCTTGCACCAGTTAAGGAGAAAGCAGAATCAAATGAATCATTTGGCCAGTCTAGTGGAGAACAGTGTTCCGTGTTGTATGTGAGTTATTGTCTGTCTGAAGACCAACGCTGGTTGCTTACTGCAGCCACAGATGAGCGTGGTGAAATTTATGAAACTTCAGTTATAAACATTGATATTCCAAATAGAAGTCGAAGAAGAAAGGCATCTGCAAGGCGTGTAGGGCTTCAGAAACTAATGGACTTCATTTTGAGTGTAATGTCACAAAGTGTACAGTCGTGGCGGTTAGTGGTGGGTCGCATTGGCCGAATAGGGCATGGAGAACTTAAAGGTAACATATTTTTAAGATTTATTTTTAATTCATAATAAATGGAAATACTGTAAGCAAAGAACAATGATTCAGTGTTACTAAAATTACTACTCTCATTGTTCTGTAGTTACATAAATCAGTGTCTCAAATTAACAATTGTTTCAAATTGTTAATGATTAGTCTGGCATCAAATACATGAGCTGTTCGCAATTCGTATTACATTTCTAGATGCTGTTGACAGGAATAGATATATAAACTTCTACACAAATACATGTCTAAAAATTGCTCATTTTATTTATTACAATTAGGACAAAACGTTTTTTAAAATTTAGACTAATGAGATAATTCTTAGATAGGTACATAGAAAGCTGCTCAATAAAATGACTACAGTATAGGTTGCACAAATTTCCCAGTATGTTCTGACCACTAAGTTAAAAATACCAGATGTGTAGTGAATCAATTCTAACATATCAATAACATGTACACCTCTGGCTATAGTGGCTTCATAAATTAAATGCATCACCCAGTAGTAGTCTGAAGGGGTTGCACCTTTGTCAAAGAAATTTGATGGTGTAATAGGGAACTTTGTCAAATCTCATCTGTTGTCAAACAAATTTGATCAAATCTAGGGCCTCGCTGTAGATTTGATCAAAGAAGTTGCTTGTGTCCTATTCACTGCAATGTGACATGTTACCACGTGAAGCGCTAGCATTGCTGCAGCGTTTTGTCTTTGTAGTGTTTTTATAAACATTGCCAGTAAATACAATTTGTGTGTACCGACAACTACAAATTTAATAGAGATGTATGAAGCTGATGAGGCACTTTACAGCGTGAGGCACCCTGAATACAAAAATAGATTAAGAAGATTGGAGACCTGACCTGACCTAACCTAACCTAACCTAACTCTCTCCTGTAGCAAGGAATCGGAGTGTTAGGTGAGCCTGTCTTTTGCAGATATAGCAGTTATTGAGTGAGTATTGTGCTTTGTGATATGAGGATACACTTCACTGAGCACATACTGAAATGTTTACTCATCCATTCTTAAGTAATTGATGTACGACTTGACGTCCTCCACTATAAGCTCACGTAACAAGTTTTGTTGAATGCTTTTATCGTGTCGTCAAACCCCACGGCTTCACCCAGGTACGTTTCCTTTTTCCCCCTTGCTTCTCTTCCACATGTGCACACAGTGCAATTGTGGTACATGCAACTGTTACAGTTAATAACAAGTTGTTGTTGTCAGCCATCTTGAACTTTGACAAAAAAATAGGACAACAGTGTAATACCCCTTTTTAGCGCCACATCAAAGATCTTTGTCAAAGAAATTTGATGAATATTTGATCAAATCTTTGACAAAGAAATTTGATAGTGTAATACCGGCCTTAGTTACGGCAGTCTGCTCCGCTGCAGTGGTGCCACTGATCGGTGCAGTGTGCTGCGAACTGTGAAAGTTGCACGTCAGTATGCTGATGTGCAGGTTACCTTATTTAAGCATCACATAACAATATATTCCAAGATTTTACAAGTATTATAAACAACAATGTAATTTGGGATCATTCAAGAGATTCTTAATATCATCATCATCATCATCATCATCAGTGTTCTGCCTAAAGGCAGGTTTTCACATGGTAGATCTCCAGGCTGTCCGGTCTTCTGCCTTCCTCTTCAGGTCTGCATAATTTCCTCTTCTCTTTATGTCGTCTATCACCTTGTATCTCCTTCTTCCTCTCAGTCTTCTTCCACAAACCAATCCTTCCAAAGCATCTACTTCTTAATGAATGTCCCAACCAGTTCTTTTTTCTTTCTCTTACAACCATCAGCAGAAATCTTCTCTCACCAACCCTCCAATACTCTTTCATTACTCACTCTTTCCATCCAGCTTATTCTCTCCATTCTCCTCCACATCCACATCTCAAATGCTTCTAACCTTTTTTCATCCTCTCATCTCAGTGTCCATGTTTCTGCCCTATATAGTGCCACACTCCATACAAAACATTTGCCAAGCCTTTTCCTTAGTCCTATATCTAATTTGCCACATAAGAGTCTCCTCTTCCTGTTGAGTGCCTCCTTCGCTATGGCAATTAGAGTTTTCACCTCCTGGTGACATCTCAAGTCTTCAGTTATTGTGCTTCCGAGATATTTAAATTCGCTTACTTGGCTAATGGTAGATTGTCCTATTTTAATATTGGACAGTCTGTGTCTTGTACTGATGACCATACTCTTTGTTTTTGCTGTGTTTATTTGCATCCCATATTCCACACAAGCTTCATTCAAATCTTTGAGGATGTTATTCACTGTCTGCTCACTTTCTGCCACTAATACCATGTCATCAGCAAATCTTATACGTTCTATTCTCTTTCCACCAATACATATTCCTCTTTTTCCCATCTAAACTTTTCGCAATAATCTCTTCAAGGTATACGTTAAACAACAGTGGGGAAAGGCAACAACCTCGCCTAACAACTCGTCCAATGCTGCTTCCTTCTGACATTTCATTTCCAATCCTTATCCTTACTTTCTGGTGTAAATATAGATTCTGTATCAGTCGTCTCTCTTTCCAATCTACTCCTTTCCTTTTCGAGATATCCATCAGCGTGTTCCACTGAACTCTGTCAAACGCTGAACTCTGTCAAACGCCTTTTCTAAATCTATAAAAACAGCAAAGATTTCTCTACTCTTTTCCATATATCTTTCCCCTATAGTTCTTAGCAGGCCAATAGCATCTCTTGTTCCTTTTCCTCTTCTAAATCTGAACTGCGCCTCTGCAATACCTCTATCCAGCTTGCCATATAACCTTCTATTCAACACTCTCAGCAAGACTTTAGCTGCATGAGAAATTACACTGATGGTCTGGTGGTCTTCTCATTTTTCAGTATTTCTCTTTTTCTCTATTGGTATCATAACTGTTGCAGCGAAGTCCTCAGGTCATTCCCCTTTGTCATATATCTTGTTACAGAGGTAGACTATTTCTTTTCTTACCTTGTTTCCCAGACTCTTCAACAGTTCTGCTGGCAATTCATCTATTCCACATGCCTTCCTGTTCTTCATCTCCTTCAGCACCTTTTCTACTTCTGCTTCCAAGATGGTAAATCCCTTTCCATCTTCCGGCACATATTGCTCCGCTTCAGCCTTGATTTTGCTTTGCATTTCATCCCCCTTATGCAGACATTCAATATATTCTTGCCATCTGTTCAAAACCTCCTGTGGTTCATCTGCTAGAGTACCATCCGCTCTTTCTATTTCAATGTTATTCCTCTTTCTTTTACTTTCAAAAACTATCTCACTAGCCAGTCTATACTTAATAATGTAATTCAGTATTATTTGAAAACAAGGGTCAACACACAAACCCACATTACAGTTTTTACACCTGTACTTAGATTCTTGTCTTCTGTCATTTGCACTGCAAACAACACACTTTCTATTTCTGTTTCTTCCTACCAATTTGTAAACCTAAGGAAAATGTCTTTCTGTTAATCTCAGTGGATGATTATTGCCTGTTGGATGTTGACATTTTATAATTCGATGATACTTTTCCAGTATTTCCGAAATTAACTGCAGTTGAAATTTTGCAATGGATACTGGTTCTTTCCTCTTGTGTTTATAAAGGCAAGAGGCACTCCACATACAAATGCCCAACATACGAAAGAAATATTTGCGATACCATTTCAAAGATTTTTCTGTTGATTTCACAGTGCTTATAACGATGTCAGATTTATTTACTGCACCTATTGAATAGGCATACAGGTTTTTGGACAACTACTTTCCCCCACTGTTGTTGATTATTGTATCAAAGTCACCCGAGTATATGGTAGAAAGCATATAGACTTATTTTTTATCCATCCACTTTGAGTAATAAATTTTGGCATGATTGAGACGTTGCCTGTCCTCTTTTTAATCGTTCATCAATGTTGGGCATTCCTTTCCTTCTCTTTCTTATGGTCCCGCATGCATTTGTGCAATTATTATGTAGCATTCTAAATAAAGCTGGACTAGTATACCAATTACCTACTTAAACGGTATGGCCCTAGGAAAACAGGGCTTTATAAGTGCTTCAACTATTGCTCCTGACTTTCCAATATCCATATTTTTGGTATCCACCAGGGTAGATGATACGGCATAAACTATTAAATCTTGTACAAATCCTGTATCTCAGTCACAAAGAACAAAAGGTTTTATTCCAAATCTGTTTCTTTTGGACGGGATGTATTGTTTTGAAAGACAGCTGCCCTTTATATAACAGTAAACTTCTGTCTGTCCACGGCTTTTATAATGATTGAAATGACGGTCTAAATTTTTTTCGTAATAAATCAATGACGTTCTGTATTTTGTACAAACGATCATTGGTAGAACCGACATCATGGTTGAAATGTAGCATTTGTAATAATTTGAAATAAGTCTACTCCAAAAATATTGCTACACAGAAGTTTGTCTTTACCGCAATACTCAACCAAAGAGTGTTTCGTGCTGTGCATCGTTAAAAATGATTCAGCAGAAAGACAGTATAGTTCGGCTACTTCAGTTCCTTCTGAATTGTTTATGTTACTATTATATTTCCAAAATCAATAGTGATTTGTTTCATTTACAATTAATTCTATGAGATCTTTAGATAAGAAAAGCTGAAACTGATCTAAGAGTTTTGCTGATCTAGTTATGTTTATTTTAATCCCTGAATTTTCTGACACAAAATTGTGTATTTTAGGCACGAATATTTCTGATGTCCTTAGTTCACCGTCACTGTTAATGAGTTAAATATTCTCTGCTTCTCATTCTGGAGTACTACATTCAGCTCTTCTCTTCTTAGTTTTTGTAGGTGATGTAACAATATGTTGATTTTTATTTTCTGAATCGGTGAGTCTGTTAGTGAATAGAGTTCTTTTTGAACTCGTCTGTAGAATTCTAAAAGGGAGGTAAAATATTTTATAAAACTAACTAAACTTAGTCACAAATACGATTTTCAAATTAATGTTATGAACCTCGAAAGAATTAATAACTGTTTTCCAGTGTCCTGTAACGCTTGAAGGAAGATTTATGTTGACGCCTTCTATATATGTTGCTCGTACTCGCACATCAGTGTGTAGATGCCGGCAAACTGCGGCGCTTGTAAACACAGCTCAGCGCGTGGATTTCGACTAAATACACCACTCATATATACAGAGCATCGCATGGATGCTGGCAAACTATGGCGCTCACACACAGAGCAACACATGGATGCCAGCTAAATACGGCGCTCGTAATGAAAGGGTCAAATGTTGGTGGGGAAGTCTCAAATGGAATTGACTAAATGGGTTGATCTGCCACTGTGCTGACATCACCTTTCTTCATGAATTTTCAGTGGCACAACTTCCAATAACTCCACCTATACAAGTTGCACAATGCTTCAGTGTGACTAAACTCATTATGTGGTATAGAAGTATTTACCATAGGAATGTGTGGCATGGGAGGTAACATCATCCACATGTGGCTGTTTTGAATGTTGAAAATAGTGTCCTGGGGAAATGTGCTTTATCAATACAAGTAATTAGACGGTAAAAATCAGGAATGTCACTGATTTAGGAACCAAGTACACATGCTGGCATATGGCTCAAAAACTGGTGGGCTCACATAATCTTTTGGTGGTGGTAAGATTGGTGTTGCTGTTTACGCAGAGCACACCAGCCAATATTGTGAATATACATTTCTCCTCTGGCAAAAATTGCACAAGAAAGCATCTTGTGATCTACATCTCTAAAATTTCTGAATGATTCACAATTAAGTGCCTGCCAGAAGAATCTCAATCACCTTCAAGCCACCTCTCCACCATTCTGACAACTCTAACACCTCTTGGGAAAAATAAACTCTTAAATATTTCTGTGCAAGCTCTGATTTCCCTTATTTTATTGATCATGTATCCATGTGTAGGTGGACATCAATAAAATATTTTTACACCCTGAGGGAAAGTTGGTGATAGAAATTTCTTGAAGGTTCAACCACAATGAGAAATGCCTTTGTTTTAATAATTGCCACAAGGATCCCATACCACACAGCAATACTCTAGCCGAGGACGCACAAGCATAGCATTGAGCAAGTAAAATGCATTCATTTGTTTGCCTTCCCCACAACATTATCTATGTGATTGTTCCAGCTGAAGATGTTCATAATTGTAATTCCAAGTCATTTAGTTAAACTGACAGACATTAGGTTTGTGTGGTTTATCATGTAACCAGAATGTAGTGGATTACTTTTAATAGACATGTCGAGGACTTACACTTTTCGTTATTTAAAATCATTTTGCAATTCATTTTGGTCATATGATGACTTTACAAGATGGTAAATGACAGCATCATCTGCATACAATTTCAGAGGGCTGCTCATAGTGTCCACTAAACCATTTGTGTACATTAGGGACAACAGATGGCCTATAGTACTTCCTTGGCAAATGCCAGATATGACTTCAATTTTTAGAACACAGTACATGTTCCAAAATCCTACTGCAAATCAACATTAGTGATAAGGGTCTGTAATTTCCTTTCTTTAGTACTGTTGTGATTTGTGCAACTTTCCACGCTCTGTGTATGGATCTGTATGTGAGCGAGTGGTTGTATATGCTTGCTAAGTATTGAGCTATTGTATCAGCATACTCTGAAAGTAATCTGATTGGTATACAATCTAGACCGGAGGTGTTGGCTTTATTGTTTTAAGCTCCTTCAATACGCCAAGAATCTTTACTTCTAAGTTACTCATATTGGTGTATGTTCTTGATTCTAATTATGGAATATTTACTTAGTTCTCTTTTGTGAAAGTATTTCAGAAAACTGTGTTTAGTAGCTGTGCTTTAATGACACTGTCTTCAGTATCACCACTATCATTACTGCACAGTAAAGGTATTGATTGCACCTTGCCACTGGTATACTTTACATACGAGAGCCTTTCTAGGTTTTCTGCCACATTTCATGAGTGTTTCATTGTGGAAAGTATTAATAGCATATCACATTGAAGTTTGTGCTAAATTTCAAGCTTCTATAAAACTACACAAATCTTAGGGATTTTGCATTCTTTTAAATTTGGTGTGCTTTTTTCATTGCTTCTGCAACAGTGACTTGTTCAGTACCGCGTCTTATTAATTTATTTGGTATATATTTCCAAATTGCCGTAGACACTAGTTCTTTCAATTTAAACCACATCTGATCTATACTTAATTATTCAAATTGGAAGGAATGGAGATTGTCTTTTAGGTAGAGTGCTTATTCATCTGCTTTTTAAAAAAAATGTAGTTTGTATTTATTTTTGGGTTTGGATATTGATATTCATTCAAGCTACCACATCCTTGTGGTCACTAATACAAATATCTGCCATTGATACTCCCTATTTGTTCAGGAGTATTTATTGTTAAGAGGTCATGTACGTTTTCACAACCATTAACACTTCGAGTGGGCTGCTGAATTAATTGTTCAAAATAATTTTCTGAGACAGTATTCAGTAAAACTTTATACACACCTTTTTGTCAACATGTTGAGGGTAGATTGAAGTCATTGCCTACAATAATTGTATGAGGGGGGGGGGGTACTTATTTGAAATGATACTAATGTTTCCTTTGAACTATTCAGCAACTGTTATCATCTGAGTTGGGTGATTGGCAAAAGGAACCGATTACTAATATATTCCAGTTATCGAGTATAGCTTCTACCCATACTCACAGGACCTATCTGCTTAAATTTCAGTACAAGGTAAACTACTTCTGACAGCAAGAAGCACTCCATCACCAACTTATTTAATCCACCCTTTGTGAACAGGGTTAAGTCCTGTGTAAAAATTTCGGCTGAACTTATTTCCAGATTTAGCCAGCTTTCTGTGCCTATAACAGTTTGAAATGCAGTGCCTTCTTTTAGTGCTTGGAGCTCTAGTTCTTTCCCAACACAGTTATGACGCTTTACAGCTACAATGTTGATTATTGCCATATCTACCCCCTTCCTGTGTTCATCCTGCATCCTTTGAAACTAAAGACTTTTCTGCACTTTCCTGGGATCCTCTAACCTAAAAAAGCCACCCAATCCCCTCCACACAGCCCCCACTACCTGTACAGTCACTTCCTGTGTGTTCGGGACCCCTGACCTGGAAAACTATCATCCTACGGCGCAAGTCAAGGAATTTGCAGCCTGTACAATTGCAGAACTGTCTGAGCCTTAGATTCAGAACCTCCCCTGGGCTCTGTACCAAAGGACCTCACTCTTTATCTGTCGATGATACTACAGACTGAGCTCTGCTATCATCTCACAAGCAAGACCAGCTGTCTTTATTACTTCAGCTAGCTGCCCAAACTCAGAGATAACAACTTCCGATCCAAAGTGACACGTATTGTTAGTATCGACATGGACTACCACACGCAGTTGGCTACACCAGGTGCCCTTCAAGGCATCTGGAATGACTTCTCCTAGTATGCACACAGAGCACACGCTGGATTCCTTCCCCTTCTTCATGGCCATATCCGTAATGGGGCCTCTCATTACATGCCTAACTTTGGAGCTCCCAACTGTCAACAATCTCACCCTCTTATAATACCCAGACCTTGCAGGCCGAGAGGTTCAAAACTGTCAATGTGGGTACTGTGTTTCTCTGCAGTTACATTATACTTGACTGTAAATTAACAGTATTTTGATATTGTATTTGGGCATACTAAATGTGATACTGAACAATCTCCGTCAGTAACTGAATGATAAGTGATGATAGAATAGGTGATGGAGCTTATAAGTAGAGAACAAGTAATAATACCCATTAAGCACTGAATATTGGTACCTAACCATACAGGAAAATTATGCAACAAATATTGGTATGCAAGTTTGTTTTCTCTTCTTTGTAACATGGAAAGTGTGTTCAGACATCTGTTACAATCCAAAACATTATCTACTATCTGAAATGGAAGCTTAGTTTCCACATAGCATGGGAAAGTGTGTGGGAAAACGATCAATTTTTTCACTTACTGCCACAGCAGGTCAGTGCGCTTAGAGCTGTTGTAGCAAAAAAGCCATATTGCTTCATGTTTGCCTACAGTAGCCATTCAGAATGAACATTGCAGTTAAAAATCTTACCGAATGTGAAATTCATTCTCTAATATGGATTTAGTGTCAGAAATCTCATTCATTGAAAAATCTGTTTTTACCCAGACCAGATATAATGTGCATCAGTGGTGTCATTTGTTTAAGAATGAAAGAAGTATGTTCATGACTGAAGTGCCTGCCTATCCTTCTGTAGTCAAACACTGGCATAGTAAATGACAAAAACTTTGTGATAAATAGGATTTCATGACTTGGCACAGTGATTTTTACCTCTTCAAACACGCAAAGACATGGCTTGGTTCCCAGCAGTCCTATAACAAACTTTCAAGATGCTGTCATGGGCCGGCTGAGATCTCAGATGGCAGAAATTTATGCAGAGGTTTTATAAATGTGTGATAAGAAATATGTTAAATGCTTAAATCTGAATAGCGGTTATACAGAGAAGGTGTAGTTTTTTATAATTTTGTAATAAATTTACTTTAATTACCTCTGTATGTTATTTATAGCTTACTGGAGATTACTGTTGGATAGCTTTCTTATCTTTAAATGTAATTTCAAAGATGTCATTGGCAAAGTGTGTATGGGTGTGATTATGAAATATTACACAACTACTTTTGTAGAATCCAGTAAATAATTGGTAAGGTAAAATCACAATAATGATACTTCATTCATTCTAGAAATTTGCCATAAATATCTTATGTACTTGTTCTAATGCTGAAAGAGGCACACAATTCTGTGACACCTTTGAAAATTTTCTTGTTAGTTTATTTCTATGTAAACTTTGCATCGTTAAGACTGTGAAAATTGCTGTCATTGTTCTATAATAAACTTTTCTCATTACAGGTTGGAGCTGGTTGCTTAGTCGGAAATCACTGCTGAAAGCATCGAAACATCTCAAAGAGATATGCAATCAGTGTAGTTTAATGTATCCAAACAATGTTCCTTGTGTGTTAAGTGCTTGTCTGGTCTCTTTAGAGCCTGACTCTGCTCTTAGGCTTATGCCAGATCAATTCACTCCTGATGAACGCTTCAGCCAAGCATCAGTCAATTGCCAGCTTTCTACTCCACAGGATGTTTCTTGCACTCATATTCTCGTTTTTCCCACATCAGCCACCACCCAGGTAATTGTTTCATTAAAAAAAAAATGGAAATTACGTCTGTAGATTTTTTTTTTTCTGCCTGTGTAGAAGAACAGTTATTCCTTTTTTAAATTGTGTCTCAAATTAAAACTGTGTGTCTAGTATTGGATCCATCCACATGTGCTCTCATTTTTGTTCATATGAAATTGCTGAAATACACTAGTAATTACAAAAAGTTAAACATTTTGACAAACATGTACACACATTAAAATTTTAAGGAAATATGTGTATATAGTTCAAACAGTGGAATAACAACAGTATTATGAAAAGCTTAGATTTCTACTCACCATATAGTGAAGATGTTTAGCCGTAGACAGGCGCGAAAGAAAGATCCTAAACAAATAAGCTTCTGATCTGGAAACCACCCCCCCCCCCCCCCCCCCCCACACACACACACACACACACACACACATATATTTGCATAAGCACAACTCACACGTGATCGCCATCTCTGGCTGTCGAGGCTGGCTAGAAACAATGGTGTGACCAAGTGAGACACAGAATTTGCTCTGCTTATATTGTTGTAATGATATTTAAAATCTAATCAGTTAATAGATGTCTTTTAAGTTTGTGAAGTGTACACAGTACGGTTCTGAAATTTAGAGCCATTTGCACTAGTTTTCATTTTTCTATTTCAGGCAGTTACACAACTAGAGAAAAATGGTGTGTGTGGGGGGGGGGGGGGGGGGGGGAGGAGGAGGAGGAGGAGGAGGAGGAGGAATGGGAAAACCATCTTCATCCTTCCAAGCTGTATGTTCCCACATGAAAAAATGAGAGGAACAAGTAGTATACAGAATCCCAAAGAGAGTAGTTAATTACATGCTGCACTTAGCAAAAATCACTGAAGTGTGGTGTGCAGTTATTCTAAAGCCAGCAAAGTTTGCAATTTACCAGGACTAGCACTCTTATTGGGTACTGTTCAATATGTTTGATTCCTTCATCAGTGTTATATATGCTGTTTCAGGAAGGGATTGTAAATTTACAGCATTCAGAATTCATAAAACAAATTTTTTGTGATATTAGTTCCAATGATGGAACATTGTATGTAATACTTATTTGCTGAACAATTTCTGTGTGATGTTGCTACTATTTGTGTTGTAAGTCGTAGGCCGTGGCACAAGGTGTAATTTTGTGCATTTTATAATTTCTATAAAATATGCATCCAGTGATGTTCATTGCCATTCCAGTAGTCAAGCTCATTAGTGTGTTTCCATAATATCAAGATATTTTGTAATTTCCTTACAGTCATCGCAGACAGCATTCCAAGAGCAGCACATCAATGGTCCCGATCTAGGAGACGATGAGCTCTTCTCTGCCCTCAATGATGACATGCCAGAGGGTATAGAGGAAATGCAAGATTTTAACGACATATTCACATGGCCAGAGACAGGTCCTGGTGGTGTTCAGTCTCCCACAGGTAGCCCCCACAGAGATTCTCCATCACAGCCTGGCAGCCCATCCTGTGGTATGGGAGGAACATCAGACCAGCACAGTCCTTTCCCGTGCAATGCATCATCAAGGGTGAGCATATCAGTTATTCCAGAAGAATAATGTTTATAAAAGTTTCTTATGGATGTTTATTGAAAGACTGAAGTTACTTTTTCTGTGTTTGTTACAGTAAAACCCCTTTTTAATTAATGTCTGGTAACCCAAATATTTTTTTCCTGTAATAGGGGTTTTCCTTAAAAGGGGGTTTTGCCAGAGTACATGGAAGAAGTGACCTAGTTGTTTAGGTTTATAAGTGCTATTTCATTACTAAATCAACAATATTCTTTGCTACAAATTTAAACACAGTAAATATATAATTATTACACTTATCATAAAACACGTCCTTTTTTACAAATGCAGAAGTCTTGTTTGTTTTGTCCTTCCAGCTTATTTTAGTGAAAGAAGTTGTCGTTTCAACTCGTTGATGTAAGTTAGATTTGATTCATCTACATTAAAAGAGAAAAAGAAAATCTGGACAGTGTCAATTCTTTGCAGAGCAGCAGCAAAACTACTACTACTACTTATTATTATTATTATTATTATTATTATTATTATTATTAATGACTGTCGGCTACCCTGGTTATGAGCCCATCTAATGGTGGTGATGTAATATTCTTTATTCTTCCAGTGGTTTACACTTTCTATGATCAGACCCTCACTTCCTCCACTTATGCCTTAAGAGCGGGCTTTTTCTTAATGTGGGGAGAAATGAGATTGTTCTTATAGGATTTTCACGTGACCAACAGAGATTTCACTTAAAAGCAGGTTCATTAATTAGGGGTTATACTGCATTTATTTAAATATTAAACTAGTTTAAATTCATAAGGCAAGTTAATAAAACTCAGTTCCCAATAAAAAAAAGTTCATGACCTAACTTGAGAATAACAAATGCTAAACTGAAAACTTAAGCTTTATAAAGGGGGGGTCAAAAAGTATCTAGCCTAACAAATAAAGAATGACAGAAATTCCATAATACCAATTTATTTTTCAATATAATACCCGTGTACACTAATACACTTATGGGAATGCTCTTATAACTTCTGCAGACCATTAAAATAAAAGGTTTTCAATTTTGAGTCCAACCAAGTGTTCACAGCATCAATCACTGCATCATCATTATCAAATCGTCATCCTTTGAGGTCTTTTTTTAGGCTTGGGAAAAGAAAAAAGTCTGATGGAGCCAAATATGGAGGATATGATGGATGATATAACAATTCGAATCCGCAGTCACACACAGTTTCCAGTGTTGAGGGCTTTGTGTGCTGGTGCATTGTCATGATGCTAAAGAACTCCATGTACCAATTTTCTGTGCCTTTTTCCCTTTATCTCTACTTTTAAACAGCGCAGGAGGGTGCAATAGTATGTTGTATTGATATTTATGCCCTTTTGCAAGTAATCCACCATAATTACCCCTTTCTGCATCCCAGAAGACCGATGCCATCACCTTACTGGATGATTTTTGCGCACGGAAATTTTTTGGGGTAGGGGATGAAGGATGTCTCCATTGTTGTGACTGTTGTTTTGTCTCAGGATCAAAGTGGGGAACCCACATTTCATCCTTTGTCACATACCTTGCAAGAAATCTGTCTTCATCCACTTCAAATTGGCGGACCATTTCTTCACAACAGTGCACACGCTCCCATCTCTGATCTGCAATTAAGTCTTTTGCGACCCACCGAGACGAAACTTTCTGCATTCCCAAAATATCCACAACAATGTCATGAGCTCAGCCATGGGGGAGTCCAAATGTGGTTTCAGTGTTCTGCGATGTTGTTAGACTATTCTGCAAAATCATATTCTGAATTGCAGTCAGTTTTGTTAGTGGCCATGGAGACAGGCCTTCCACTCCTTGGTGCATTTTCCCCACTTTAAAGTTTTCCACATTTAAAGTTGGACACCCAGTTTTTCACTGTTGCATGAGATGGAGCACTATCCTTGAGTGAATTCTGCATGTTGTGTGCAATTTCCTTAGGTATCATTCCCATCAAACGTAGATATTCAATTACAACATGGCTCTTGATTCTCACAGTATTAGCCATTTTGCTCACACCACGGTGTACAACTTATCCTAGTGGCAAAACTAATGAAGCTTGGGCCGCGAAATTAGATTTGCATACAGACAAAGGGTCACCGTGAAAGTTGGTGGTGGTGTTTGTGCGAGACATTATGGTAACTATCTCGGGCTTGAAACTTTTTGACCGCCCCTCGTATAAAGTGAAATGGTTGAAATAACAAATAAAACTTTCAAAATTGGATTTAAAACTTAGTTTCAAGGAAAAGTATTTCAGTTTGACTTTTTTTATCATGTTGGATTCCTAATAGTCCTAATATTTTTAGAAATGACATATCTCATTTGTTATTGTTGTTTACGTTACTGTTGCTGCTACAGTTACTGGATCCAAGATCTCTTCATTGCTTGTTGGACAAAAAAACACAAAACATTTAATAATAAATTATTCTAATAATTTTCACATAGAGAGAGAACAATTCATTCCTAAAATTGCTTAGTATGACACACAGGCAAAAACATTTATGATGTTGCTGCCTCAACCCTCACCTCCCAAAACACACACTCTCACTCTCTCTCACTCTCTCTCTCTCTCTCTCTCTCTCTCTCTCTCTCTCTCTCTCTCTCTCTTTCTCTCTTTGTCTCTCTGTGTGTGTGTGTTGTGTTTGTGTGTGTGTGTGTGTGTGTGTGTGTGTGTGTGTGTGTCAACACTCCAGTGGACAGCTGTCACGACAGCATTCTCATTAGTGTAGCTGGTATTGTCAACAAACGTACTTCAAGTGGACTCAGAATTGATAGGGTTATAGGTGGCATTGAAGAAATTGTAAATTAGAAAGTGTTTTTCTGCAATTAGAGAAGGAATTAAGAAAAGTAAAGCCTGTTGCTTTTAAATGCTTTTACAAGCATAGAAGAATGAGAAAATGTGCTTTGGTTGTAGTACCAATTCTACAAGTTATTAAAACTTGATAATTTGGTTAATAGGAATAAGAGTATGAGATAACGATATTTTAATTTGAATAGGTCCTGTGTAGCAGGATTAAATGTGCATAATTAATTTTACATACATAATGATTACCTCTAATATAAATTAAACTAATTGTATATATCATTATTGCTTGCTCTCGTGCCTCCTTACTCAATCCTCTGTCCAACACTATTTTGGTTAAAATAAAATATCTCCAACTTCTGCTTTCTATATAACAGAAATAATCCATTTTTACATTAATGTATTGTGTTCCAGGGTGGAGCGAATATGGGAATAGATACTCAAGAAGAAGTGGGTACATTACACCAACAGCCTCTCGCATTGGGATACTTTGTATCAACAGCTCCAACTGGTAGGATGCCTCGGTGGTTTTGGGCATCTTGTCCCCATTTAGAAAATGTTTGTCCTGCATTCCTAAAGAATGCTCTTCATTTGCACAGTCCTGCCATTCAACAGAATTCTGATGATATCTTGCAGCAGCAATCAGCTGTAACAGTGCATCCACTGGATTCCCAATATACAACAGATGTCCTTAGGTATTTTAAATATTTCTGTTTTGCATGCACTCTTGTTTGTGTAGTGTTCAAGTATATCATCTAATTTGGAGTGTACAGTAATGAACAACCCCCCCCCCCCTCTCTCTCTCTCTCTCTCTCTCTCTCTCTCTCTCTCTCTCTCTGTGTGTGTGTGTGTGTGTGTGTGTGTGTGTGTGTGTGTGTGTGTGTAAGAAAATATACCACATTGTAAGCAGTGTCTGTAATTGTTAAATAAGTGCATCAGTTCCTGAGCTGAATGTGGTGTTGCATACTATCCTTACTGTTTTCACTTTAAGCTGTGTAGTAAAATATGAATCAGTGATTTCCAAAGTTCTTCTTCCAACTATATTTAATATATATCTTCCTGGTTTTCCTTTCAGGTACGTCTTGGAAGGATACAATGCTCTCTCCTGGCTTGCCTTGGATTCAAATACACGTGACCGTCTTTCCTGTTTACCCGTGCATATTCAAGCTTTGATGCAACTGTATCACACGACATCGGCCCTTGTCTGACCTACGTGGCGGCAATGATAATTTTAGGCAATATTAATTTAGTATCGACTCTGAGAAAAAGTTCTACAGATCAAGAATTTAATGCAATAGTGTTGTATAGTGTGTTCGTAAATCAGTGGGCTCTAGAGTCCTTACTATGTTGCCACAGCGACAATTGTGGTTCCGATGGTAAGGGGTTGCACCTTATTAGCATTTTGTTATTTGTTGGCAACAGTGGTTCATGTGGTTGTGTTTTATTACTTAACGAGATTATGTAGGTAACAGAATGTTGGATTTGAATAGTGTATCAGCAATAACCTACTTCACTACAGTGATCAGAAGTTTTAGGTTCATGCTTTAAAGACTTGCGTTTTTGTCATGTAACATACATGCTGCTTGTGGAAAAATGACAATCAGTTAAGCATGTGTACCCGAGTGAAAAGTTTATTGTTACCGCAAGAATGATATCGGTGAAGTAGCCAAAGATTCAGCTATAGCTTTCTATGCCACTTTTATAATTTGTAATGAAAAAATTGAAAAACAAGAGGATGATTAAAACAATCCACATGCTGTGAAAGCTACCAAAGTCATGTTATACATACGTCAAGATTCATTTTTTATATATTTACAAAGTGATAATTATTGTGTACTATATAAATATTGTTCGGAAAATTAACCACAGCATAAAATAGTTTCTTTGCTCATTTTTATTATTTATTCATAAAAGTACATATGTGCAGTTAATAGGATTAATAACTCTTGATATCTGAAGCAGGGGGCCAAGTCAATTTTCTGTGGACTTAACAATTCTACTCCAAAGTGCTACCAGGCTGCCAATTTTAAGATGCGTTGTAAGATTATTTTAAAACATTTTCATTGACTGTTGTGATTTATAAAGAAGTATATTGTGATGAAACTTGAAGATAAATGAAACGACATTTATTTGTAGACTATTTATGTGGAATCAAATGTGTGAAGAAATCGGAAAACAGATGATGATTCGTGATCCTTGTGTTCTTTCTGGCTCCAACATCAACTAGACTCATCAGTGATACTCATTAGCATTTGTAGCTGTTATCAAAAAATTGTGTTAAAAAAGAAAAAATAAGCCTACTGATAGTAGGACCATAATAAACAGGGAGAGCAGGCTTAAGTTTTTTATAATTTAAGGTAAAGGGACATGTATCATAAATGCTATATAAATATATCTATATCTTTATATAAATATAAATTGATTATATATATATATATATACTTATATATATATATGAAAATTGAAATAGTACAAACTATTGCTCTAGAAAGGGCATCACGTAGTTGACCTCTCGGGGTGTGCCTGTGTACAAAGGACAGTGTAATTGTGTGAATATATATACATATATATTTGTTTTGATTTGAAAGAGTGTACATTTTGTACAGGTAATGTCTTCTAGTTCTGAAACCGTGTAATATTGTTAATATCATATGAGGTTGGCTGTAGAACAATTAAATTTTTAAGTCATCGGGCATTTTTTAAGTCACATTTGTGTATTTTAACGTTTTTAAAGAAAAAGACTGTAATTGAGCACAGGCTAAGTTTACTTGTGCTGCTGTTGACACTGTCATGTTATCTGTCTCTTTCTGTTATTTTCTCCCCCCCCCCCCCCTCCCGCTCTCTCTCTCTCTCTCTCTCTCTCTCTCTCTCTCTCTCTCTCTCTCTGTCTTTTTCTTCTTCCCAAGTACAACTACAGGTTTATTGCACTATTTCATCATAAATTTCAGATGAATTGTAATAAGTTTTGTGAAAAGGCCAGCTATTGTGATTTGCAGTAAATTATTTATTTTGTATATAGGCATACAAATGCAAGATCAAATAGTTGGTCTCTTCATTCCCGTTTAGTGTAACTTTGAGGTAACAGTGACCAGGAATCATTGTATCATTATAATACAAAAACGGGAATAATTGGATTTGTTATGTATACATTTTATGAGGAGCATATGTCACCTAAGGTGATAATACTCCTTTTGTTATAAATGAATATATATGGATTCTTTTACAGTTGACCCTTTGTGGTGAAAAATGTATATAGTCTTTTTTTTTTTTTTTTTTTTTACCAACTGGCATGTTTTAAAAGTGAACAGCCGTCTCAACTGTATTTGTCATGTCTTTTGTGTAAAGAAGTCATTGCAGGGATGTAACAGGTATTAGGAACTTTTGTGTAGCCCTGAATTTCAGTCTTGTTGAATATTTTCTGAAGTCTCATGCAAATGTGTACCATGCAGAAACTGTTACAAAATTGCTGTAAAGGCTTAAGGTTCTTGTTGAGTTTTTCATATTGAATTGATACATGCCTAAAACATTCTAAAATATTTCAGAATCCAAAACATCAAAATTTTATACATGTTATTGAAAGAAAAAAAAACTGAGATTCAGTTCATACTAAAGACAGATTTTGGTACAAGCATCATTAGTCTTTGGAAGCACAGATATATGTACCCTGGACCAACTCTGAAGTCGCATTTATTTACTTGTGTGATCTGGAAGCAGTTTTTATGAATATTTGAATATTTTTGTTACACTAGTGTGACAGTTAAAAAATATTGATAGCTGTTAAACATTTTCAATAATATTTCTCTACCAAAGTTAAATGGATTTTATGCTCAGATCACATAGTAAATAATTGAAGCTTCAATTCCCCTGTTATGTCTTTATTTTTTTCAACAGGAATACAGATACTACTTTGATACCAAAGTCTTCCTTTGTTCTGCATCTGCATTTCATCATATGAATTTCTAAAAATGCTGTTGTGATATTTATTACCTGGGTAGCAAAATGTGGGAATGCTATATTAGTAACGTTATTGACAGTGGAAAAATCCAGGATGGAATGTAACAACATTATGAGCACATATACACAGAAGACTTTCATGCATAGGAAATGTACCACATGATTTCAGTCTCTTCTTTCCCATTATTCATAAAGTTGACGACTAAAATCTGTCGAGTCTTGTGAATCCAAATATATTCCTTTTTAGGTGTTAATCAGCGGTCCTAATTGTCAACAACAATCCAAAATTAGGCAAAACAGTTATTGTGTTTAGAATAAATGCATCTCATAGTACTGGATGAGATGTTCATTGTTTGTGGCTTTCTTGATAAGCTGCAGCTGCGTTTATAAACGTTTACATATTTAACATTATATATGATACTGTACACTCTCAGTGAAAGGGAAAGTATACATTGTTGATGGAAAAGGCGGGTACTGGAAAGGTGATCTACAGATCTCTGCTTTAAAATGTTCCAGGCTGTGCTTGAATTGAAAATTATTATCTCATCCCATGCACACTTAAATGTTGCAAATAGAATTACTTTTATTTGCTTGATGTTAGAAATGTTATTGATACACACTTCATGTGTGGTAATGTGGTTGGAATAAAACTAAAGTGTTGTTCAAGTAACTAATTTTAGTATCCAACCACTTATTTTAAGGAGCTTCATTCTCATGCTGTTGGACAGCAGTCTAAAAACAATGTCAACAGAGATATACATTGTAGGTATGCTGTATGGCACATGTGTTAATTGATATACTAATAATGGAAGAAATAAAGGTAATGACTCACCATATGGTTGAGAGTTTGAGGGGTAACTTGAAAGCTTTGCTTAGCGCAGTGTGTGTATTTTCCATGTTAGTTAGCGCTGAAAGGGAGGGCGTTGTTCAAAAGCTTAAGAAAGTTTTCACCCTCTTGTATGTGCCTGTCAACCACAAAATCCCTCAACTATATGGTGAGTGGTCACCTGTGGTTCTCTTTACTCCTTCCATTATTTTATTCCACTCAGGACTTTAACTATACATTGGAATTATTACCAACAATTTTTTTTGTGGGGTGTTGAGGGTGTATACGCCACAGGAAATCCAGGAAAAATGTGAGAATTTTTTCATCCAGGAGAAATCGGAAAAACCTGGGGAATTTTTCGTCATTTTAGTTTTGAGATAAAAATTTGTAATTTTAACTGATAAGAACTGATGTACGAACAAAGAATTATACTTTAGCGTAGCACTGCAGCAATAAAACATAAATGAGAAAAAAAACACCAAATGAAATGTAAGTTGCAAAGAAAATGCACCATTTACAACAAAAAAACATGGTGCACACGCAAATGTTGGACGATGACAAAATGTGTCAGTCTTTAGGATGAAGACTATACAGTACTTAATAAAATCATACTGCTTTCAATTAGTGTGGCATCATGAGTGTTTAAAACTAGGTTTGTCTGAACAGTTGCCAGTGGGCTCATGCACATGTGCAGAGCTGATGTCGCAAATGAGCAGTGCTTTCTCCCGCTTCTCGATGCTTGGAAGCGTGGCTATTAGATGTATAGCTGCAAGCAGCGAGTTGCTCTCTGGAAAAAATTTTCTGATTTGTTCAAGCTTCCAGATTCACTCGTGTGCAGAGTTGTAGTGGGGAGTAGTCTCCACATCGCCTGTGTTTACATTTTGTGATTATGGTGTCCTCTCTCTGTTTTCAGCTCTCGCACCAAATGAAAACAAAAGGGACTATTTGGCTGGGATTTATCAACTACATTAAAATACATTTACATAATTATAGAAGACACAAATTTGTTATTAATTTCAGTTTCCTGATTTTATTTTATTTCCACTTTATTGGCAATCAAACATTAATCGCACTGCGGGACCAATGAAGTTATTTTGGTCATTTTGCTTAAGAAATTTGTTTTTTATATGTCTTTTCTCCAGAGGCAGTCAATTTATTTGAAATGAAAAGTGTTTCATGCCACATTATTATCCAGTTTCAACTGGTCACTGAATTTCAAGTGCACATTTTCATCTTCTGGCACTTATAGCTCTATACCATAATATAGTAAACAGGAGATAATACGGTAATGGTGCTCCAAGAAATGTAGCTTCCTGAAAACCTCACTGAAAAGCTTTAGCAGAATTTTACATACCTGCCTTCTGTGAAACGCATTGTTCTTCGGTCACAAGTTCCTTCTAGGCTTGATGTTATTTCTTAATTTGTTTTGTTTACGTCAGAAGTTTACAGAACTTGTTCTTCAATAGGATATAGACTGGCAGCATAGGGTGTTTTATCATTGTAACCGGCCACAAGACTTTATATTTACTCCTGGAATAGAATGTAAACTGCCAGTTACACAGTTTCTTGGCTTCATAAGTAACCTTGTTAATTTTTACACAGTTTGAAAAAATCATGAAAAGCTCATTATTCTCAGTTACGGTGTAGACAAACAACTTTTTTCCCCAAGAAATTTGTATTCTTTCTTCCTAGCCTTTTGCAGTGGCGTCTGAATGTAAACATAATTGGAAATGCTACGTAACAGTATGGCAGAGTATGTTAAAAAAAGAAAATATGTGTCAAAGTTAGAATATGGCAAAATATTATTGTATTTTGAGTTGCATTGTATAGTTTCGAAATGAAAGTTGTGCCAAGGACTTCTTTCTAATTTTGGTTTCCCTATCTGTATAGGGTATGATAAAACGTTTTCCCTTAATACAATAACTCTGTATGTCTCTCATGAACAACATGTCGCACTTATGCACATGCTCACTTGATGCCTCACTACACATGAAATTCCAAACAGAAATGCCGCAAGAGGTATATCGTCAGGCACAGGCTTCCTAAGTTCCTATACATATCCTCAATCTTTCCTCTCCCACATCCACACCGGCTGTTCAGAGCATCCTCCTACAGGCCAACCGCAAATTAGAACAGCATGCCACCCTCCACCTCAAAAAACTATCCAATCTCCTAGTTTCCCACCTCCGGAAAGGCAACTCACTTACCTTTCACAACCTTTCCAGCAAATCTCAACCTCCTCTCATTGCACACAAACCCACTCTCTCCCATCTACTCAATCTCCCACTTCCAGCTCCACTCCCTCCAAAACCTCAAAATTCCAATCAACACAATCTGGAACCACAACACCCTAATTCAGTAGTTAACCTTTCCTCCAAACCTCTCTCCCAATCCGAAACCTCTGTCCTATCCAAAGGCCTCACCTTCAGCCCCACTCCCAGATTCAGCCAAACAGCTCTCGTCAAGGATTTACTGTCCTACACTCGTACTCTCTGCTGGAAATATCACTTTGCCACGAAGAGAAATGATCCTAATCCTACTCCTAATGATCCAACTCCCCAAGACACTATCCAAATTGAACCCTGCCTGGAACAGTTCCGTCCTCCGTCACAGCGGGACCCACCTCCTCTTCCTCAAAATCACCCTCTCCAAACCTTCCAGGAATTTCTGACTTCCAGCCTTGCCTCTCAATCCTTCTTAAAAAACCATAATCCTACTCCCAACATCACCACTGCTGAAGCCCAAGCTATCCGTGATCTGAAGGCTGACCGATCTATCGTCATTCTTCCGGCGGACAAGGGTTCCACGACCGTGGTACTTGATCGTCGGGAGTATGTGGCTGAGGGACTGCGTCAGCTTTCAGACAACACCACATACAAAGTTTGCCAAGGTAATCCCATTCCTGATGTCCAGGCGGAGCTTCAAGGAATCCTCAGAACCTTAGGACCCCTACAAAACCTTTCACCTGACTCCATCAACCTCCTGACCCCACCGACACCCCGCACCCCTACCTTCTACCTTCTTCCTAAAATTCACAAACCCAATCATCCCGGCCGCCCCATTGTAGCTGGTTACCAAGCCCCCACAGAACGTATCTCTGCCTACGTAGATCAACACCTTCAACCCATTACATGCAGTCTCCCATCCTTCATCAAAGACACCAACCACTTTCTCGAACGCCTGGAATCCTTACCCAATCTGTTGCCCCCGGAAACCATCCTTGTTACCATTGATGCCACTTCCTTATACACAAATATTCCGCACGTCCAGGGCTTCGCTGCGATGGAGCACTTCCTTTCGCGCCGATCACCTGCCACCCTACCAAAAACCTCTTTCCTCATTACCTTAGCCAGCTTCATCCTGACCCACAACTTCTTCACTTTTGAAGACCAGACATACCAACAATTAAAGGGAACAGCCATGGGTACCAGGATGGCCCCCTCGTACGCCAACCTATTCATGGGTCGCTTAGAGGAAGCCTTCTTGGTTACCCAGGCCCGCCAACCCAAAGTTTGGTACAGATTTATTGATGACATCTTCATGATCTGGACTCACAGTGAAGAACTCCAGAATTTCCTCTCCAACCTCAACTCCTTTGGTTCCATCAGATTCACCTGGTCCTACTCCAAAACCCATGCCACTTTCCTTGACGTTGACCTCCATCTGTCCAAAGGCCAGCTTCACACGTCCGTCCACATCAAACCCACCAACAAGCAACAGTACCTCCATTATGACAGCTGCCACCCATTCCACATCAAACGGTCCCTTCCCTACAGCCTAGGTCTTCGTGGCAAATGAATCTGCTCCGCAACTACCCTCCCAACCTGGTACAGAAGCAAATAACCAGAGCCACTTCCTCATCCTCTCAAACCCAGAACCTCCCATAGAAGAACCACAAAAGTGCCCCACTTGTGACAGGATACTTCCCAGGACTGGATAAGACTCTGAATGTGGCTGTCCAGCAGGGGTACGACTTCCTCAAATCCTGCCCTGAAATGAGATCCATCCTTCATGAAATCCTCCCCACTCCACCAAGAGTGTCTTTCCGCCGTCCACCTAACCTTCGTAACCCCTTAGTTCATCTCTATGAAATCCCCAAACCACCTTCCCTACCCTCTGGCTCCTACCCTTGTAATTGCCCCCGGTGTAAAACCTGTCCCATGCACCCTCCCACCACCACCGACTCCAGTCCTGTAACCCAGAAGGTGTACACCATCAAAGGCAGAGCCACGTGTGAAAGCACCCACGTGATTTACCAACTGACCTGCCTACACTGTGAAGCTTTCTATGTGGGAATGACCAGCAACGAACTGTCCATTCGCATGAATGGACACAGGCAGACAGTCTTTGTTGGTAATGAGGATCTCCCTGTGGCTAAACATGCCTTGGTGCACGGCCAGCACATCTTGGCACAGTGCTACACCGTCAGAGTTATCTGGATACTTCCCACTAACACCAACCTGTCAGAACTCCGGAGATGGGAACTTGGCCTTCAGTATATCCTCTCTTCTCGTTACCCGCCAGGCCTCAACCTCCGCTAATTTCAAGTTGCCGCCGCTCATACCTCACCTGTCATTCAACAACTTCTTTGCCTCTGTACTTGCGCCTCGACTGACATCTCTGCCCAAACTCTTTGCCTTTACAAATGTCTGCTTGTGTCTGTGTATGTGCGGATGGATATGAGTGTGTGTGCGAGTGTATACCTGTCCTTTTTTCCCCCTAAGGTAAGTCTTTCCGCTCCCGGGATTGGAATGACTCCTTACCCTCTCCCTTAAAATCCACATCCTTTCGTCTTTCCCTCTCCTTCCCTCTTTCCTGATGAGGCAACAGTTTGTTGCGAAAGCTTGAATTTTGTGTGTATGTTTGTGTGTCTATCGACGTGCCAGCGCTTTCGTTTGGTAAGTCACATCATCTTTGTTTTTAGGTATATTTTTCCCATGTGGAATGTTTCCCCTCTATATATATATATATATATATATATATATATATATATAAAACAAAGATGATGTGACTTACCATACGAAAGTGCTGGCAGGTCGATAGACACACAAACATAACACAAAAGTCAAGCTTTCGCAACAAACGGTTGCTTCATCAGGAAAGAGGGAAGGAGAGGGAAAGACGAAAGGATGTGGGTTTTAAGGGAGAGGGTAAGGAGTCATTCCAATCCCGGGAGCGGAAAGACTTACCTTAGGGGGAAAAAAGGACAGGTATACATTCATGCGCTCGCATGCACGCACACACACACACACACACACACACACACACACACACACACACACACACACATATCCATCCGCACATACACAGACACAAGCAGACGTTTATTTATTTAAGCCATGATTGTTTCCTATTTGTGTTTGTGCTAGTTAACAGTGATGTTGCTGTTGGCTGACTACATCACTCTGAATATCAGCTGTCATTTGCTAGCGAGATAGCATAACCAGTGCTGTGACTGACTGACAAAAGCACATTGCAATCTCAGTTTCAGTGCTTTGGAAACTAACGTGCTGAGTGTAGTGGAATTCATATTACCCAGCAATAAAACAACCTCCCTTTTTTATGAGGTCCCTTGAGAAATTTTTATTTGATACTGTTTTACTGATGTAAATTATCACTAGGTCCCCTATAAGAAAGTTAGCACTGTCCATTGTAAACAATCTTGCTGTTTTCTTAGATTATGTGATTCTGATACTCAAATAGTTTTTCATCAAAAGCCATGGGAAGTCACTTAATGTTCTGCTTTAAATATAAGCCTCATCCTCTTCATTGTCTTGTAGTTGCTTTAGATTCTGTGACCAGTGTAGTGTAAAGTTTCTCTTTTCCTAGCAGCTTTATTAGGATAATTTCTTGAGCAATCAGATAGCTTTAAATGCATTTTCTCACACCTCTCTTGATTGGTGCCCGAAAGTATGACATGTAGAGCTAAGTCATTTTTAATTTATTCTTCATCTTATACCACTGATGAAGATTCCCTTCTGTGACATCAAATTTTGTTCTTGCGACACAGTTGTTTGTGGCCTGTGCATTATAAAATAATGACTTCCAGTTAGTTTCATATTATCTGTATGAACCAATTGTGAACTGCAAACTCGTAGATACGCATTTATCAACAGAATCAGGCTGTGGTTTGCATCGATTACACTGATCAACAAAATTAGAGTTTCTTAATGTTAAAAGAAGTATAATGGGTGATTCTTATTACATTCTGCTGCTAATTTCAAATCTCTTAACAGAACTTTTCCATCACCCAGAGTTAATGAGTCATCACATTAACAATATTTCTGGTAATTATACTTTTGAGTAAATTTGGCTAGAATACTTTTTACTTACCTAAAATGCATGTGAAGTAGATTTCCACCTATACTTTGCTTGAGGAACATCTCTCTTGAGTGTCCAACGGTAGTCTGCCAAAATATTTGGAGTCAGTTGTCCCTGGTAGGATTTTTCCCCATTTCAGTGATGCCCTCGTGGAAATGCTCTGCATGTTCATCCCTGACTGTGCTGAGGTTGTCATGGACGAATCAAGGTGACATTCAGTGATATATTGTACCCAGTGATCTTTAAGTTTTCAATCAGCTCATTGACTAGTTCTTTGTAATTATGAGATCTGCAATTTATTAGAAAGTTTATGACAATATTTTTGAAAGAGTCATGCAGCAGATTCTTACAAGGGGAGGCCAAGAAGTTTGTGGGTCACAGATGTACTTAAAACTTTGTACACCTTTAGTAGGCCACTAAAACAATATAATAAGGTGCACTGTTCTGGCAGTTCTGAGAAAATCACAAGAGAAGTTGTATTTGTAAATAATAGATTTCCGCTATCAGCCCTCCTTTGGAATTTTTATTGGCAGATCTAGATTTCAGCTAGAAACTAGCCATTCTCAATGCAGTATCATTTTTGGTCAATGCATGTAATGCCTGTTGGTCGGGCTTTGTCCACAGTTCATTAAATACTGAGTATTCAATGAACTGTGGACAAAGCCCAGCCAACAGGCATTACACAAATTGACCAAAAATGATAGTGCAATTGAGAATGGCTAGTTTCTAGCTGAAATCTAGATCTGTCAATAAAAATTCCAAAGGACGACTGATAGCTGAAATCTATTATTTATAAATCAAAATAACAGTTGCTCCACGCAACATCCTCTGAATGGAGGGTAACCTGAAGAGAAGTTTTATACGTGTATTATGTGGCTTTGTGTGTCAGTGCGTAGGTGCCGTACGTTAGAGTTTACAGTGGCCAGGTGATTAGTGTTCGAGCTTCGTAAGACGAATATGTACAAGGCAACGGTTTGACTCGCTCCTCAGACTTAATTATTAGTCTATTTTTCCATATTATTTAATTTATGTGACATTTGAGAGATAATATAACAGAAAAAAGAGTGTAGTTGCATGAAGTTTCAGTTTATGTTTTCCATGTCTGTATAACAAATACCATCCTGCAAAATGTGATGTCAAGAGCACAACCGATGAGTAATTGTACATTACTCTTATGGTCTGGCACATTGTGACTTACTGTTTTATTGACTTTGAATAACGTCATTCACATCCTTATTTTTCCAAGCCTGTCCCGTGCCCTTGAAAATTTAATTACATATAATAAATAGCCACATAACATGAAATTCGTTACAGCTTCATGAAAAAGCACATTTTTTTAAAATATTACCTCTCAAATGTCATATAAATTAATGACTAGTCATGAAAAAAATATAGATTAAAAAGTAAGTGGTGGTGGGATTCAGACCGTCACCTCATCCACGACACGCTTGCTTAGCACGAATGCTAACTGCTTGGCCACAATGAATTCTTGCCTGCAGCATCTTCGCACAGATACATCACTTACATAACAGACGTGTAAAATGTCTCTTGTGATTTTCTCGGAATTGCCAGTGTAGTGCACCTTACTATGACAGGGCATCAAATATAAATGGGATTTTGGTTCCTGAACATCAACGGTTGGTAGGACTGGCCCTGCACTTCTGCTATGCTTAGGCGGGAACATTAGAAGTGAGGAGAGCGTGCTGTTAGATATTTCCTGCCGTTTCATCAATAACGCTGATGATGTCTGAGCAACAGGTGCACCCCTCCATTGCACAACACATAAGTATCAAATTTCTTGTTCGTTAAGGAGTTACAGCAGGGGAAATTTGCCAAAGCTTAACTGCAGTTTGGTGATAAAACATTAACAAGGATGTGTGTGTTTGCCTGGCACAAAAAGTTCAAGGAGGGACAAGAACATGTGGAAAATCTGCAACACGATCGCCGTCCTCAGACGAGCATTACAGACAAAAACATTTGTGCGATTAAAGACTTTATTGAGACTATCGATGGGCTAGAGTATCAGAAATTTCGAAAAAGTCGGACTCAGTTATGGGAGCTGTCAAGCAATCATCACAAACGACCTACAGTTCCATAAAGTGTGTTCCAGATAAGTCCCTAAACTTTTGACCAAAAATCTGAAGTTGAGACATTTGGAGGTCTTGTCAGAGGGTTATAGCAAGGTCTGCGGAAGAAGGCGAAGCAGTTTTGAATCGGATCGTCACCTGCAATGAAACATGGGTTCACCACTACACTCCAGAATCAAAACATGCCAGTAAGGAGTGGCGGAGGAAAGGGCAGGTAGCACCAGTGAAAGCCAAGACTCGACTATCAGTTGGCAAGGTTGTTTCAACTCTTCCCCCCCCTCGCCCATATCTATCAGTGAGGCATTTTGCTGATGGTTTTTTTTGCATGATTGACACACAATCAATGCTGCTTACTACTGCGAACTGTTGAACAAGGTGAGAGTTGCATATCACCACAAAAGATGAGACCAATCGATTTGACAGGTCATCGTCCTCCACAACAATGCGCGACCCCATACTGCAGCTCTAACTGTCTCCAAGCTACAGGAAATGTACTGAACTACATTTGATCATCATCCTTGCAGCCTGGACGTGTGCAACTGGCTGGTGACACGACCCAGTTCTTTTTGTGATGAGGGCATCAAAAACCTGCCCATACACTGGGAAAAATGCTTTTCCAAAGCAGAAGACTATGTGAAAAAATAAATTATAATTGCCTTGAGTTTTTCAATAAATGAATTTAAATAAAATATCAAATTCAATTTATATTTGATCCACCCTGATACTTGTGCATTATATTGTTTTAATGTCTCACCAAAAGTGTACAAAGTTTGAAGTAAATCCTTGTGACCCCAATGTTGTGGCCTCCCCTCGTTAAATATTTAACCGGTTTTCAAACTATGTATTTTTTGTAAGCTCCATTATTTGACGGCCAACAAATATTCCCTCCTTTAGTTTAGTTTCACTGTTCATGAGTGGTTAATTAACATCATTTGCCTATCCTGGATTAAATGACTCTTAGGCCATCTTTTCTTAATATAATGCTTGCTTCCATCTCTGTTACTGCACATGCACAAGAAGTAGCAAAATTTAGTATAGTCAGTTTGTAATCCAAGTACAATATCTATCACTTCAAAATCTGCCATAAACAATCATCATATCAGGTACCGGATGGCAAGAAATGTATGTTCATGCAACTTTCTTTCAGACCAACTATGTGAGCTGCAAGAATGATTGGAAACTTATTTCCATAATGTAACAACACCCTTTCTAAGCTGATATCCGAGGAGTTTGTGAACAAATGCCAATCTTCAGGTTTACGTTCATCACCCACTCAGCATTATTACAGAAAACTAAGTCCTTCTGTTTAGAAAATAAGTGCTCAAATTCTTATTGGTATTGACAGAAAGAACTGATGTTGGACCCAATCTTTCAATCTTGAAGAAAGTTACTGTGCTTTACTTTTATGTAACCTGAGATCATGAACCAAGTAATTAGATTCTCTGTTAGAAACAAGTTAATTTGACATAACTGCTTTCACAAAATCTGGGTCACTCTGTTATTCCAATTCACTAATGTCATCAACACTTTCAAACTCTTCAGTCACATTTGTTTTCTGCTGGAGTTGTTATGGGAAGGCCTGGTACATGCGGCTCAGGTGGAATTGCTGAGCAGAGAGAAAGGTATTTAGCAGTGTATATGGACTCTTAAACTGCTTCCAAGTCTGTTACATGCAAAAGACTGTTAGGTTTCCACCATATCATGGGAATTGCAAAAGGCATAAAAGGACCCTTGTAACCAGCCAGTTAATGATCTTACACTTCGGAACTAGTTTCTGGAGCCCAAAACTTATTCTGACTATTTGATTGTCGAAATAACACTGATAAACTCTCTTAATTCGAAGAGTCAGTTTGCTGTAGACATAAAACAAAAATTGTTTTTATCGTTTACATGTCTGCGAGATGTTCCTCTGTAACAGACATTCTTCTGTGAGTGTTGTTGGAGCAAACCTGAGCCTGGACAGGAAAACCATAATTGAGAGGGAAAGTTCATTGTTGTCATTCCTGAATTCATAGAAAAACAATCACGTTAAACAAATATGTCAATTGTTGACCCAATTAAATAAAACTGTATTGTATTAATCACTGCCTTTGGCACCCTACGCTAATAAAACACGAAAAGTTTTTTTATGTTGCAAAAGATTAGTGGGTCATGGAACATTTCTGACTTCATTTTTGAATTTGGCCGATGAAAATACTTCGTAATAGACATTTTATGTCATAACTAATGTTATTAGTTTGTACAATGTGCTGTTCTTTTTTTTTTTGTACAGCATTAAGCAAGCTGAATACCAATAATCAGTACTGTGTCATCTTTGCTTATTAGTGCTGAATCAGCTGAAATCCTCTTCAGACTAACATCACTGTCGAGCAGTAGTTGCTTTAGTGCCATTGTTGAACCTATTGTTTGATTATGTTAGAATTTCTTCATTTGTAAAGTCAGTTTGGTTCTCACTACATTTACCAGGTGTACCACTTTGCCTTCGCCATTTTTCCCCATCATTTGAGTCTTTAATGAAACACATTGGTTTCACATGTATCTTTCAAAGTATTTTCCATCGCTGGCCACTACTTTCTCCCATCTTTCGGGCAGTGCACGAATCCTACATCGAAAAAATTATTCGTCTTTCGAAGCGATCCACGAATCAAGTCAATTTGTGACTTCTTCATGAGATCGGAAGTGTTGCTCAGCCAGGCAATGCATCATTGATCTAAACAGGTGATAGTCAGAGCGAGCAATGCCTGGAGAATACCGCAGGTTGGGTAGGACTTCCCATTTTAACGTTCCCAAGTATTTATTGACTTCTTTTTGCAACGTGGGATCGAGCGTTGTCATGCTGCAAAATCATTTTATCGTGCCTCTCGCTGTCTTTTAATGCTCTCCTCAAACGCATTAATTATGTTTGATAACGAGCACCCGTGATTGTTTCACTTGGTTTTAACACCTCATAGTACATGGCGCCAAGCTTGTCCCACCAAATGCAGAGCATGATCTGGGAGCGGTGAATATTTGGTTTGGCCGTTGATGTGGAAGCATGGCCGGGATATCCCCGTGATTGTGTGTGTTTAGGGCTATTGTAATGAACCCATTTTTTGTCCCTGGCCACAGTGCGATGCAGAAATCCCTTCCGATTTTGCCTCTGAAGCAACTGTTCACAAACGCCGATCAACGTCTCTTGGTTTCAACTCACAGGGGACCCAAGTTCCTTCTTTCTGAATCATGCCCATAGCCTTCAGACGTTTTGAAATGGCTTACTGTGTCACTCCCACTAATCATGCCAATTTTTCTTGAGTTAGACGCGAGTCTCCACTCAGAAGTGTCTCCAATTCTGCATCTTCGAAAACATTCTCTCTTCCACCACTGTGCTGGTCTACAACGTTAAAATCATCGTTCCTGAAGTGTTGAAACCACTTATGACATGTTCTTCCACTAACAGCGTTCTTTCCATACCTACTTGAGAGCATTCGATGAGACTTAGCCGCTGTTCTCTTCATATTGAAACAAAACAGTAACACCTCCCGCAAATGACGAGAATTAGCCTCGTAAACTGACATTTTCAATTAAGAACAATTTTATGATGAGGACCCAAATTGACTAATGTTTGAATGAGGTTATGTTGACCGAGGTCCAAGCTAATTGCCTGACGTCTGCGACCTGTTTCTTTCGACCGCTAAATACCATTGTCGCCACCTATTGGCAAATGGTGGAAGAAAAGTTGTACACCTTGTAGATACAGGTGAATTGCAGTTTAAACATAGTAAATGTTTATAGAAAGCAAGGTATGTGGGATGCAGTGGCAGTATTATGAAATTTGCAGCCTGCTTGCCGTTACCTTCCCCACATTTGTCAATGCTGGCGCCACTGCACACCATCCCCCCTCTCTATCATCATGTTGAATCTGCATATGACCTCGGGTAGCAAACCTTCATCTAGGAATGAAAGGTAACCCCCCCCCCCCATCCAGCCCCCCGCCTCCCCCCCCCCCCCCCCCAATTAAGAGCTATTGCACAATGTAAAAACATTGACCTCAGCCACCTAAGCTTTATCTGTGAGTATAAGATGACCCTTCATTTTTTCCAATTGACAAATTTGGAGGGGAAAAAGCCTCGTCTTTTGGTGAGCTACATATGATCGCTTCAGTATAAGAAATTTATGTGAAATTAGTATTAACAGTTCCTCACTTTCATGGTAACAGGAAGGTAGATATTACATATGACAGTTGTTTGGTAGATTCACCCCAGGTCAGTTGAGTGAAAGCTTGACCTTAGGGGAGGAAATAAGTGGCGGCTAAAAAAAAAACTGAGTGAATGTTCAACTCAAGTTCCCCTTGGTTTAGCCATGAGTATGGCTAAATATGTGCAACAGCATCAATCTTGAAACATTGCACTCACTCCAATTGAAATCTAGTGAGTTAGGAGGGGACTCAATATAAGGGAAAGCCCATGCACTGACCTTCAAACTATTGCTGCATAATTTGCTAGTCAAAGACGTACCTTGATTGTTAATATTGTAATTTGTGAAAAATGAAAACGTTACGAGATTTGCAATGCCTGTTCTTGCAATTTAAACTTGATCTACACCATGGAACAGGCTACACTGTGAGCATCAGTGTGCAATGTATCTATAGTCTCATATAAATGACAATTAGCACAAGCATACATCTAGCCTTGAAATTAATGTTATAACTAGTGAAATCAACAGACCTGTTCCCAGCAGTCTTCGCTATTTGTGTTGATAATGCCAAAGGACATTAAGTAGCCACCTGCCATGACTTCCTGCCATCCTTCTATAACGTTCTGAAATGATTATCATAATAAACTACCTGGCTGTACAGTCTGAATAATATAACCCCAACACCTATCTAATGTGATGACATCACCATGGCAAGGATGTAATTTTTCTAAGCATCAAAATATCACTAATTTTTAAGTATAGAGCAGTTGAAAATCATTTAGTGTCCACTAATCTTAAGGAACAAGAGCTTGCAATAAACAGAAGTTGTGCCATTTCAAAAAAGTGAGAGACATGAAGTCAAAACCCAAAAGTTAATTCTTTGCAAATGATGGTAATTGAAAGATGTGGGGAGTTTTGTTTGTTCTGGGATGAAGAATTATTATTACTACTTAGTTACATGTGTAAATGTTGTTGAAAAACTTGGGGTGTATTTGGTTGACTCTCCCTCCCTCTCTCCATCCCTCTCTCTCCCCCTCTTCCCTCCCTCACCCCTCCCCCTCCACACACACACACACACACACACACATTACCCATTATAGCACAAAAAACAACTCTGAAACAGTGTAGAATTGTTAGCTGACTAGTTAATTGTAGATGTATAATTCCAAGAAACAAGTTTCTGTAGTATTTACTACAGGAAATAAAAAAAAGATTAGATGTACAAACTGTTCAGGCTAAGTATGCAAGACCTCAACATTTCTTTTGAGACATTTGTAATATGGAGTGGTAATAATAGTAATGATAATAATAATAATTGAATTTTCTCTGCCCAATGATTTTGCATACAGCCAAAGTGCCTCATCCACGTGTTTGTTGTCAAGCATCATCCCGTGCCCTGAAAACAGTCATTTAATAACTATACAAAGTTGTAAAAGAGGGAAAGTGACTCACTGCTCTAATGGCTGTGTGATTTGCTGAAATGTGCAATCTTACACTATGTGACCACATTGGCCCAAACACTCTGCATTCATTTCAAAGAGGCCAACCATATAACTACACTCATGGAAAGTGTTTCATTCTAACCTTGTACATTAATGGCTGAATTTCTGCCCCTCCCTCCCTCCCCGATCCTACTTTAAGGTTTAAGGTTTGTAAATATGTGGCCAGGTTTGCTACAGGTTCTCCAGGTTGGGTAAAGGTGTCTTGATACTTTTAAGTACTTTAAAGAGGCTAGGTCAACAGATGCACTTATTCTGTGACTGTGATTTCATAGTTCTTACTTTGAATATATTATTATTGTATTGATACAGTAACCTTTTTCTACTTTTGTTGCAATACAGCACTGACAAAAATATGTTTGTATCAATTTTGCTACAGCCAAAAATGTTCAGTTGAATCCAAACTAGTAGAAACAACTCCATTTCTTTCTAGATATTGTCTTGGGGACAGTAATTTAAGACTTTTCATCTATGTTACATCTGTCAGGCTTCTTTCCCTATGGGAGTTGCTGCCATATGTCCTCATTTTTTATTTTGTCTTTAAAAAAGGAGAAAGAAGAACTAGATCATTCTTTGTGAATAAACTGCTAGCTAGCTAGTGCAGTCACTATCATGATCACTGTCAGTGTTACTGTTACCAAACCACATATCTGAAATAGAACCAGGTGTATTTTTGTAAAGTGTGATCTGGAGGCAATGGAAAATTTCTGTTGTACAGTAGCTAAGGAACACAGTGGTGGAATTTGGAAACTGGTTGCTTTCTGTTGCAGTTTCCCAATGTATTGTATTACCTGAAGAAACAAAGCTGCCTAAATATGAGGTGGTTGACTATTATGATTTATTTAATTACCAGTGTCAGATGAACTGTTTTAGGGTTTCTAGTCACTGTAAAGCAAATGTTGTCAATATGATTCAACAATTCTAATGATAAATGGTGACAGGCAATTTTCGTCCTGGACTCAACATCAAATATTAGTTATCTGCAGGTTCCAGGGACCATAACTGCAATCTCTCAATGTGGTGTGGAACCTTCAAGTTTACAGTTACAATACACTTTCTAAGTGAAAAATATGGCAACATAATGATCATTTACCACTATTGTCTTTTACATTCATCTTAAGCTCTCTGGTCCAATCACGCACACATACAGTAGTATTATATATTCAAAACTTTGCTTATATGTTAGGAAGAATTGCGAAGCAGATATGATTTTAGTCTGTGTTTCAAGTTCATTTCACTATCTATAAAGATTCTTGACATAATTGGGTAAGTAGTCAGAGTTTCGTGGCTATCTCTCCTTTCTGTGACTTTGTAGCTTTAGCCAAGTGATGTAGATATTAGTGAATGAAAACATGAAAGGTAAGTAAACTTTCATATCTTTGATACCCAAGGGCTGCCAAGTTGCAGTGCTTAGACATTTAAATTTTTCTGTACAGTGACTTCCAGTTAAGGTTCATATCAGTATAAGCTTTTTGCTCTGTGATCTATACTTCCACTGGTTCCCAGACAATGGGGCCATACGGTTAGAGGTGCCACGTCACTGATTGCATGGCCCCCTCCCCACCCGGAAGTTCAAATCCTCCTTCGTGTGTGTGTGTGTGTGTGTGTGTGTGTGTGTGTGTGTGTTTTGTTCCCAGTGTAAGTTAGTTTAAGTAATGTGTAAGTCTAGGGACTAATGACATCAGCAGTTTGATCCCTAAGAAATTCACACACATTGGAACTTCAGACAACGGGAATGATGATAATGCAATTCACCTATGCAGCCGGCATTTCTGTGTGCAATCATTGGCTTCTAAATAGCAGAAAGATTGAAAATTGAGTTCTGTTGTTTATTGATACATTGTCTTTACACCTGTACGTGAGCTCAAGGGAACTCACTTTCACCAGCAGATAAGGGATAGCTCCAAAATAGTATTTCAGTATGCTTCTGACCTCAGTGGCCCTTTTCATTTAATTTAGTATGTCTACCAGAGTCATGACCAAGTTTATTGCTCCTGTGGCTTCAATTCCCAATAACATTTCTGAAAGTGAAGAAACATTCAGAACTTGCTCCCTTCAACAATGGAATGTTTGAAGTTAAAGAGTTTCTTCCATTTGTAGCCATGCAGGCCTCTATATTGACTCATTCTGGGAGAAAACGTACTCGTTTTGATGTACTTCTACCCTCTTAGCTGCTACATCTACCTATATAATCTGTAAACCATTGTACAATGCATGCCCAATATTACTAATTTTCCTTTTATTCCATTTATGTATTGAGCAAGGGAAAAGTTACTGTACATGTGTAGCTTTATATTACACAGAGCATGTTCATGAACATATTTGGCTTTAAAATTTTGGTATATGAGTAAGGTTCTGCAAATGGGACTCTCTCTAGACTGTAGGTCAGCTGCAAATGAAGTGGAGTTCAGCAGTATATTGAGCATTGCTTAATAATAAATGAAGTAAAATTTAATAATAAAGTGCTGATTTTCCTCTTAATTACTTCAAATAACTAGACAAAACATATTTTCATAGAAGGATATTAAATGGTCACTTATCATAAAATGCAAAGTTCAAAATCTTAAGATTTATGAAACTATAGATAATACATTTTTATTTCACAAGGTTTCTCTTGCCTGTTTTCATTTGGATAATTTCTATAGCTTTGATTTTGAATTGACTTTTCACACTTTGTGTGTGTGTGTGTGTGTGTGTGTGTGTGTGTGTGTGTAGCTCCTGAATCAGAATATACCATATTGAATAAGTAAATAGTCTCTGGTGCAGGCATGGTGAAATATCCATTCATGGTTCTCTGATTCACGAGTTTTGTCCAATAATGGCTATGTTGTTGTCTTTCGCTTACTTGTCTTTGATCATGGATGTAATAATATAGTTGTTGAGTATTTGGGATTCATCATGTTCCCTAGCTCCCATCAAGAACTACTTTCAGAGACATAGAACAAGTCAAGGTATGCGTTGATGAAAGAAAATGCAAGCAGAAACTTAACTTTATACTGCATTAACAATACATTTTCACTAAACTGCTTGGTGCTGTTCAGACTTAGGCCATCTAAATTTAATCAAATGAATTATTAAGGAAGCTCCTACATTGAAATATGCTGCAGGTGCCTCAGTTTTATTGTAACTGTTGTTCATATGCTGTCAGTAGCTTCATAAAGACGCACATACACTCTGATTTGTACATTCGGAATCTAGATATACAAATAATTTGTAGAAAAAGTTGCTGATGAAGTATGTTTTTAATTTCCTTTTGAGTTGCTTAGGGATTCTCAGTTTTTGCTTTGTGTTAGATGGGAGCCTGAATATTTTCGCACCAGAATAAATAACTTCATTCTGAATCTGAACAATGAAAATTGTTTTTGTCTTGATTTTGACTGTGTAAATCACATTTCACCTTAAAATGATTTTTGTTATTGCAACAAAAACTCTTAAGGGAAAATGTATTGGAAAGTGAGTGTAAAAATTCTGAGATCTTTAAAAAGGCCTCTGCAAGGTGTACAATTTTCCATTATACACAATATTCCCACTGCTTGATTCTGCTGAATAAAAAATTTATTTACTTTAGGTACATTAATGTAAAGGCTCTGGGACTTTACTGAGCATTGCCATTACATCATTTAAATGTGGCCTTTAATAATAAAGCATGTCAAAAATGAATTAAAATATTGATATGGGTGTAGCTGGTCCAACCCACAATGAATTGGTACTGTGATAGATCGGATATTGTAATATGCCCATATCAGAAAAAGAAATTGCTGTCTTATAGAATAGTGTGATTAAGGAATTTTATATAACAATATTATGAGAAGGAATGTTGCTGCTCATCATATAGTGGAGATGCTGAGTCGCAGATAGGCACAACAATTTCCTGAGACTGCAGTCGCGTGTGTGTCGCGCTTGTGTGTGTGTGTGTGTGTGTGTGTGTGTGTTTATTGTTGAAGAAGGCGTTAATGGCCGAAAGCTGTTATTATGAGTTTTTTTGTTGTGTGTGTCTGCAACTCAGCATCTCCGCCCTATGGTGAGTAGCAACTTTCTTTCTGATAATGTTGTTATATTCCATCCTGGATTTTCCATTGTTAAAAATTTATATAGCAATATTATTTTATGATGTGAACTTAATTTATATGTAATTTATTTTCAGTTAAAAATGTGATATTCATATGGAAATATGGGTTTGGTACAGGTGGGTTGCAGTCAGTCTTATTTAGTGGATTACTTTTTTATTGGGAACTCGTTTTGTTCACTAGCTGACAGCACAGATCTATGAGCACTGTCCACATTCATGGGAAACTGCATCCGTCTTGGTGCTGCTGTTTACTGTCTTCTAGATGTCATGGGCAAATAGATTGAGCTGAGTTTCATAAGATTGCAGTTTGTGGAATCTGTGTTGACTGCTATGGAGGAAATTTTTGGTTACTTGGCATTAAATCCTGAGCTTTCTGGCGCCATGGCCCCTTAAGTCATGACACGAAATATTTAGGGCTGCCACTAGATGTCACACTCAACAAGTTGTTCTTTTGCAGAGGTGAAAATGACTGGAGTGTATTGGGTAACACATCAAAAATATATTTATTTACAGGTTGCATGACCAAAAACACTTGTCTTACACTATTGCACAGACAGAAATGCAAAGCACTTTTGGCTGACATTTTGTTTCACTTTTGGTCCTTATTGTTGTCAGTGACATCCATATATGTAATTTAGAGTAATTTTGTGTTGGTGATGCAATGGTACATGAAAGCTAGAGATGATTAATAAGACTGTCCTAACAATTTTCAACATATTTCAGCTCAGTCCACCAAATTAAAATTCAACCACTCTTTTGTACTATCGGAATTGGATATTCAACTTAATGTTTGCTCACGTTTGAAATTGAGGTGTGTGTTTCTTTGCTGCAATTTATTTCCATCTGAAAAGTAAGTTTGGGCTCTTTGTATGTCAGAAGTGATTCATCAGGTTAATCAATTCTAATAAGTGATGTGGCTGAAACAAACGTGTACTTAATAACTTACTCTTTTTGCACCACGTAGGTGACACTGACAGTGTACTGAATTTAGACAATACTGATTCAAAACTAACTCTGATTGGCTCTTGCTGTCATTGCTTGTATATGTTTTAACAATCGAAATTTGAAATCATACATTGTTTCAAACAGTAATTTTGAAGTTTACAGTAAGTATTGATTGGCTTTCTAAACCAAGATACAGAATTTAGATTTGCAATTTGTTACAATATTTCCAGAATAATTAACAAGCCAAACTATTACAGGGATCATCACTAAATTACATGAAATACCTTCCCACTGTAATATTTCATTTAGAAATAATAACTTTTTAAACAGAGGTATGATTTTGATATGAACACGAATCCTGCATCTTTAAACTTAGCTGAACAATAATTACAATTGTTTCTGTGTACAAATTTTATATGTAGAAGTTTTAACATTTTCCGCACATATTTTCGGATTCTAGATATATTTCATCCCATTTTATTATATTTCATTGTAATTACATTCCAGGTATTCTAATCACACCAACATATTAAATTTCTAGTACTAAAATGCATGCTCATTTGTATATACTACTTCGAATAAACATCGCAAGATAGTATCAGGTATTTCTGTATAGTCAGAATCATCGGTTTTGCTAATAGTCATTCATTCTCCTATTTTACAAAAGGTTGGAAAGAATAGAAATTCCTGATGAGCCACATCAAACCGGGAGGGGGGGGGGGGGGGGGGGAGAGAACCATCAAATATGACCAAAATTTATCTGTCAGTAATAATTTGCTATGGTAGTCATAGAAGGCTTCATTCATTGCCCTCTTGGCAAACAAAAGTATTTCATTCAGTGTCTCTCTTCTATATTCCTGTACTTTGTTTTACTCCTACTGTGCAGCAATCTCTTTAGTAGTTTCTTTATAGTGGCTGTATGCCATGGAGGGTCTTTCATATCATAAATTGTTTTACTCTTTGTGCTTCTTGTAATTGCCCTTTGTACTTTGGTAGTCATTGTTGCTACAAGTGCCTCATGGTCGCTTATACCAGATTCATTGTGAACGTATGTTGGGTCTGTTTGTTGCCATTAGATCCAATATATTTTCATCATGAATGGATTTTGAACTATATGTTCTAGGAAGTTTTCAGTGAAGGCATTTAGTAATGTTTCATAGGATGTATCTACCAATTACTGCAATTATTCAGATTGATTACTGGATGATTAAAGTTTCATCAATAATGACAATATTGATTGGAGAACTTATGTACTAGCAAACTGGGGTTTTCTCTAATATTTTTGGTTACATCAGGAAATGAGTCTGGCAGTTGATAGAAAGATCCAACAATAGGTTATTCGTGTCCTTGATACTGAGCCTTGTCCAAACAGCACAATACACAATGCCTCTCTTCTTGTGACCACAATTCGAATCAAGTGAACATCTCGGTGACCCTTTCACACTTACTAAATAAACCTATGATGAAATGCATTACTCACAGTTGGACCTTCTTTATTTCATGTATCAATCCTGTTCGATAAAGGTCCCAAACAGACAGACAATACCGAAATGTTGGTTCAACAAGGGTTATATAAGCTAACTCTTTTGTGTATAGGTGACACTTCATGAGGATTCTTCCATTGAATGTGTCTGGTACCTGCCTTTACTACAGTTAGTTTTTTGTGGTAATTCTACTTTAAATCATAGAATATGTATACTCTCAGATATTTGGAGACGAGGCTGCTTTTGGAGACTGTTCAGCAATTGTGTGGTCATACAGTAATGGCTCTTTTTGTCTGTTTATGAGTAATGTGATACATTTGTTAATGTTGAGAGTCAATTGCTAATTTCTGCGCCAAGCACTGATCCTCTGCAGGTCTTTCTACATTTCACTAAAATTTTATAGCATTGCAACTTCCATACAACAGAATCACTGTTGAACAGCCTCAGAGAGCATCCAACATTATCCCCTATGTCATTTATATACACTGAGGCGACAAAAGTCATGGGGTACCTCCTAATGTTGTGTCGGATCTCCTTTTGCCTGGCATAGTGCAGCAACTCGATGTAGCATGGAGTCAACAAGTCACTGGAAGTCCCCAGCATGTTGAGCCATGCTGTCTCTGTAGCCATCCATAATTGTGGAAGTGTTGCTGGTGCAGGATTTTGTGCACAAACTGATGTCTCGATTATGTCCCACATACGTTTGATGGGATTCATATTGGGCACTGTGGATGACCAAATCGTTATTTCGAATTGCCCAGAATGTTCGTCAAACCAGTCACGAAAAACTGTATACCAGTGACATGATGCATTGTCATCCATAAATATGAAGTCTATGAATGGTTGCAAATGGTCTCTATGTAGCCAGACATAAACATTTCCAATCAATGATCATTTCAGTTGAAAAAGAGGACCCAGTCCATTCCATGTAAACACAGCCCCCACCATTATGGAGTCACCACCAGCTCGCACAGTGCCATGTTGACAATTGTTTTCCATGGCTTCATGGAGACCATGCCACACTCAAACCCTACTTTCAGCTTTCACTAACTGAAATTGGAACTCATCTGACCAGGCCTTAGTCCTCCAGTCATTTAGTATCCAACCCAAATGGTCACAAGCCCAGGATATGTGTTGTAGGTGATGTGCTCTCAGCGAAGGACTCACATCGGTCATCTGGTGCCATAGCCCATTAACACCAAATTTTGATGCACTCTTGTAACGGATATGTTTGTTGTACCTCCAAATTGATTTCTGCAAGTATTCACACAGTGTTGCTTGCCTGTTAGCAGTGACAGCTGTATGCAGATGCCGCTGCTCATGGTCGTTAATTGAAGGCCGTAAGCTATTGCATTGTCCAAGGTGAGAGTGAGAGGTAATGCCTGAAATTTGGTATTCTCAGCACACTCTTCACTTTGTGGATCTTGGAGTACTGAACTCCTAACTATTTCTGAAATGGAATGCTCCATCCGTCTAGCTGCAACTACAATTCCGCGTTCAAAATCTGTTAATTCTAGTCATGTGGCCGTAATCACATTGGAAACTTTTCACATGAATCACCTGAGTGCAAATGACAGCCCTGCTTATGCATTGTCCTTTTATACCTTGTGTATGAAATATTATTGCCATCTGTATATGTGCATTATCTCATGACTTTTATCACATCAGTGTATTTTCCACACCTGTCTGTGTCACATGAACTTGTGAATCTCAACCTAACCAATCTCTTTTTTACCATATTTTTGTACATTTCTTACTCGTGTGTGTGTGTGTGTGTGTGTGTGTGTGGAGAGAGAGAGAGAGAGAGAGAGAGAATTTTGTCATTTCAGATGAAGGCCTTGTTGACCGAAAGCTCACTTTCTAACAGTCTTTCTGTTGTGCCTATCTGTGACTTAGCATCTTACATATCTGTGCATGTTTTTATGCATTTTCATGTACACTCCTGGAAATGGAAAAAAGAACACATTGACACCGGTGTGTCAGACCCACCATACTTGCTCCGGACACTGCGAGAAGGCTGTACAAGCAATGATCACACGCACGGCACAGCGGACACACCAGGAACCGCGGTGTTGGCCGTCGAATGGCGCTAGCTGCACAGCATTTGTGCACTGCCGCCGTCAGTGTCAGCCAGTTTGCCGTGGCATACGGAGCTCCATCGCAGTCTTTAACACTGGTAGCATGCCGCAACAGCGTGGACGTGAACCATATGTGCAGTTGACGGACTTGGAGCGAGGGCGTATAGTGGGCATGCAGGAGGCCGGGTGGACGTACCGCCGAATTGCTCAACACGTGGGGCGTGAGGTCTCCACAGTACATCGATGTTGTCGCCAGTGGTCAGCGGAAGGTGCACGTGCCCGTCGACCTGGGACCGGACCGCAGCGACGCACGGATGCACGCCAAGACCTTAGGATCCTACGCAGTGCCGTAGGGGACCACACCACCACTTCCCAGCAAATTAGGGACACTGTTGCTCCTGGGGTATCGGCGAGGACCATTCGCAACCGTCTCCATGAAGCTGGGCTACGGTCCCGCACACCGTTAGGCCGTCTGCCGCTCACGCCCCAACATCGTGCAGCCCGCCTTCAGTGGTGTCGCGACAGGCATGAATGGAGGGACGAATGGAGACGTGTCGTCTTCAGCGATGAGAGTCGCTTCTGCCTTGGTGCCAATGATGGTCGTATGCGTGTTTGGCGCCGTGCAGGTGAGCGCCACAATCAGGACTGCATACGACCGAGGCACACAGGGCCAACACCCGGCATCATGGTGTGGGGAGCGATCTCCTACACTGGCCGTACACAACTGGTGATCGTCGAGGGGACACTGAATAGTGCACGGTACATCCAAACCGTCATTGAACCCATCGTTCTACCATTCCTAGACCGGCGAGGGAACTTGCTGTTCCAACAGGACAATGCACGTCCGCATGTATCCCGTGCCACCCAACGTGCTCTAGAAGGTGTAAGTCAACTACCCTGGCCAGCAAGATCTCCGGATCTGTCCCCCATTGAGCATGTTTGGGACTGGATGAAGCATCGTCTCAAGCGGTCTGCACGTCCAGCACGAACGCTGGTCCAACTGAGGCGCCAGGTGGAAATGGCATGGCAAGCCGTTCCACAGGACTACATCCAGCATCTCTACGATCGTCTCCATGGGAGAATAGCAGCCTGCATTGCTGCGAAAGGTGGATATACACTGTACTAGTGCCGACATTGTGCATGCTCTGTTGCCTGTGTCTATGTGCCTGTGGTTCTGTCAGTGTGATCATGTGATGTATCTGACTCCAGGAATGTGTCAATAAAGTTTCCCCTTCCTGGGACAATGAATTCACGGTGTTCTTATTTCAATTTCCAGGTGTGTATTTTGCATGTTTTCAAGTGTTTTTCCCATATTTTCATAGTTCTACATATTTGTCCGTGTTTTCTGTGTCTGTACATATTTTTAAGTGTCTTATTCTGTTATGCAGCTCTCTTCACAACCATGTAATGCTTTCATTTGTCCATTTCCAACCTCCTTTACCATTTCCCCAATGCCATCTCTGTCACAATGGACCACTGCTCCAGGTCTCTGCACCATTTCAGGGAAGTATCTCTTTCCATGCCTAAGACATAGTCCCACATATGTTCCTTAAAAGCTGACTAAGCCTTGGAGTGACATCCCCCGTGACCCACCCCCCACCTCCAACGGTTTAACCATAAAAATTTCTTTCTCTGGACTCCACCCCTCCTTTCACAATGGCCTTCATCTTTTCAGATTCCGCGAGTCCCTGTTCCTCACAAACCTGGTACTGCAAAAACACATCACCATGGCACAGGCATCCCAGAACCTCTGCTCCCTTCACATGATTCTGCTACTGTGCAATCCCTACTACATACATCACATCTCTGAAGCTGGATTTCCAATGTCTGAACATGCCACATTTTCTTATTTATCTTGATAACATGCAGACAGAGAGGTATTACTTCAAAAATTACAGGAAACTGAGCATGTCAGTATTTCAGATCTATGTCAGTATTTCAGGTCTATTCCAAGAAGGCAAAAAATCTTTTCTGCAAACAGAGTATGTCGATATTATCTGTAGATGTAATGAACATGGTTTTTTTTTAGGCTAGGCAGTAGTGCGAGGTGTCCTGTGAACACTCACCAGTCGACATGCAGGCAGGGAAATCAGGACATGCTCAGTGTAAGGACACTTCAGCTATCAAGACATTAGCTGTAAATTTTCAGATTGTTCGGAATGAAGTTCCTGAATTTAGTGCCCTCCAGGAAGCGTGTGGCTCACAAATTGTTCTCGGGACTGAGACCTGGCTGAACCCTGAGGTAGGAAGTTCTGAAATATTTAGTGAGGGTTGTAACGTGTTTCAGAAAGACAGTTTAGACACCGAAGGAAGTGGTGTCTTCATTGTAGTTGACAAAAATATAGTGTCTACTGAGGTCGAAGTAGAGTGTGATTGTGAAGTTATCTGGACATGTTTAACAGGGCTAGGAGAAATAAAGTTAATTGTTGGGTGTTATTACCGGCCACCAGGTTCCACTGTAACAATTCTAGAATCATTCAAAGGAAGTCTACACTCTGTATCGCAGAAGTACCTGGAGCATGCTGTATTAGTCAGAGGCGACTTCAACCTACCTAATATAGACTGGGATGTCTAGGGATCCATTACAGGTGGTGCAGACAAGCCGTCGTGTGAATTACATTATCAGAAAACTGTCTTGAGCAGCTAAATCGACAGCCAATGCGTAATGGAAATATTTTAGATCTGGTAGCCACGAACAGACCAGACCTCATTGACGGTGTCAGTGTTGAGACAGGGATTAGTGATCATGATGATGTCATTACGACTATGTATACGAAAGTTAAAAAGTCGGTCAAGAAGCCTAGGAGAGTATTCTTACTAGAAAGAGCAGATAAGCAGTTGTTAGCATCCCACTTAGTAAATGAATCGACTTCATTTACTTCCGGTATGATGGACATGGAAGAATTGTGGGCAAATTTTAAACACATTGTAAATCACGCATTGGAGAAGTATGTGCCGAAAAAGTGGGTTACAGATGGAAAAGACCCACCGTGGTTTAACAGCGCAATTCGGAGAATGCTCAGGAAGCAAAGACAGTTGCACTTGCGATACAAGGAAGATTGGGAGAATGAGGACAGGTAAAAGTTAGTAGAGATTCGTGCTGCTGTAAAAAGAGTGATGCACGAAGCATACAACCACTACCACCGTCATACCTTAGCAAAAGATCTTGCTGAAAACCCAAGGAAATTCTGGTCTTACGTAAAATCGGTAACTGGGTCGAAGTCCATCCAGTCACTCACTGATCAGTCTAGCCTGGCAATGGAAGACAGCAAAACGAAAGCTGAAATTTTAAATTTAGCATTTGAGAAATCTTTCAAGCAGTAGGATCATACAAACATACCGCCGTTTGAGTCTCGTACAGATTCCCGTATGGAGGACATAGTGGTAGACATCCCTGGGGTTGTGAAGCAGCTGAATGGGTTGAAAATAAATAAATCGCCAGGTCCTAATGGGATTCCAATTCGATTTTACAGACAGTACTCTACTGCATTGGTTCCTTACTTAGCATGCATTTATCGTGAATCTCTTGCCCAATGTAAAGCCCTGAGTGACTGGAAAAAAGCGCAGGTGACACCTGTATATAAGAAGGGTGGAAGGACAGATCCTCAAAATTACAGACTAATATCCTTAACATCAGTTTGTTGCAGAATTCTCGAACATATTCTCAGTTTGAATATAATGAATTTCCTTGAGACAGAGAAGTTACTGTCCATGCGTCAGCACGGCTTCAGAAAGCATCGCTCCTGCAAAACGCAACTCATCCTTTTTTCACATGATATCTTGAATCATGGATGAAGGGTATCAGACGGATGCCATATTCCTTGACTTCCGGAAAGCATTTGACTCGGTGCCCCACTGCAGACTTGTAACTAAGGTACGAGCATATGGGATTGGCTCCCAAATATGTGAGTGGCCCGAAGACTTCTTAAGTAATAGAACCCAGTACGTTGTCCTCAATGGTGAGTGTTCATCGGAGGTGAGGGTATCATCTGGAGTGCCCCAGGGAAGTGTGGTAGGTCCGCTGTTGTTTTCTATCTACATGAATGATCTTTTGGATAGGGTGGATAGCAATGTGCGGCTATTTGCTGATGTTGCTGTGGTGTACGAGAAGGTGACATCGTTGAGTGACTGTAGGAGGATACAAGATGACTTGGACAGGATTTGTGGTTGGTGTAAAGAATGGCAGCTAACTCTAAATAGAGATAAATGTAAATTAATGCAGATGAATAGGAAAAAGAATCCCGTAATGTTTGAATACTCCATTAGTAGTGTAGCGCTTGACACAGTCACGTCGATTAAATATTTGGGCGTAACATTGCAGAGCGATATGAAGTGGGACAAGCATGTAATGGCAGTTGTGGGGAAGGGGGATAGTCATCTTCGGTTCATTGGTAGAATTTTGGGAAGATGTGGTTCATCTGTAAAGGAGACTGCTTATAAAACACTAATACGACCTATTCTTGAGTACTGCTTGAGCTTTTGGGATCCCTATCAGGTCGGATTGAGGGAGGACATAGGAGCAATTCAGAGGCGGGCTGCTAGATTTGTTACTGGTAGGTTTTATCATCACGCGAGTGTTACGGAAATGCTTCAGGAACTCGGGTGGGAGTCTCTGGAGGAAAGGAGGTGTTCTTTTCGTGAATCGCTACTGAGGAAATTTAGAGAACCAGCATTTGAGGCTAACTGCAGTACAATTTTACTGCCGCCAACTTATATTTTGCAAAATGACCACAAGGATAAGATAAGAGAGATTAGGGCTCGTACAGAGACATATAGGCAGTCATTTTTCCCTTGATCTGTTTGGGAGTGGAACAGGAAGAGAAGATGCTAGTTGTGGTACGAGGTACCCTCCGCCACGCACCGTGTGGTGGATTGCAGAGTATGTATGTATGTAGATGTAGATGTAGATGTAGTCCATGTTAACAGTTTTTGAATGGTCCCTGTAGCCGAATTAACAACTTGCACACTTTATATGTAAAGTGTCTTATATTCAGTCCATGTGTTTTTTCCACTATAGGTAGTATTTTGGTTCAAAAATTTGTCTATATTATATAAAACACATTATGGTTATGTGGTTAATTTCTCACACAAGACATGACAGAATTTTGGGCATAAATCAGTGAGAGTTACTTAGTGAAGTATGATCTCCCTGGTGATGGAAAATTAAATTAACTACTTCTGTTTGACATAATATATGAGAATTAGCCACACAGTGTCACTGATATTACATAGTAGTCAACTGACAGACCATCGTCATGAGTTAGGTCTACAAGTGCACCAGTCATTGCATAAAAGCTAATGACAGTACATGAGTAAGATCAAAACCTACACTGCATCACTTTCAGTTGAGTCATATTATTCATAAACCATTCCTCATCATCCACATCAATTGCTCTTGTGGAGGAAGGGAATTTGAGGTTATCAGGGACTAGGACACGGTATGGCAGTGCTGAGTCCACTGCTCAGTGATGGATAAAGTGTTATCGAGATCTGGAGAATCTACTAGGTATGTGGGAACTGGACTGTGGCATGTAACAACACCTGTCCAAGATAGTGAATGTAACAACACATCATGGCAAAATCCTTTTCTGGATGAGTTGTATTTAGCCAATGTGTGGCCATCAAGAAGCTACATGATGGCATTAAATCCACTGATTAGCATTTTCAGAGGGTAAAGCCAATTTTGACTGGCGGGACATGATATTTTCAGACAGATCAGTATTGTCTCCAGCGAATGATAGCCCAGTGTGAGTGCATATGGTGCAAGGTGCCCATTTCAACCCAAAGTATGTCCATGAGTCATCTTGTAGTGGCTGTGGCAGTTTGTGACTAGATGTGTTATCATGGGCTTGGAATGCTTCACACCATCTTGATGCTGTCCAGTATACCCATATTATATCAGTGTCCTATATGCATATCACTGATAGCGCATGAGCAGTTGAAGAATAAAGTGAGATTTCGCTTCCCAGTTGGCCTCATCCCGCACCAAACTTAAACACAATTAAAAACTTATAAGCAAAGACGAAATAGACCACACAAGAAAACTGACCTAGCCCAGCACCAGGAACCTGTCATGACCTTCAGAACATCGCCTAGCAACCTGGGAGTAGTTGGCAGAAAATGAGAAGGTTATAACCCACCTAATAGACACTCTTCCTCACTGATAGCAGCTAGTCTTTGAATCTGCTGGCCACTGGACAGGATATTAAGTGGTAAAGAAGCCACATGCTCTTCCCTTTTGAGGGTTAAAAATATTTTTATAAGAACGATGAACAGTTTGTTCTATTAATTTCAAAATGTATACTGATTACACAAATTAATGGAGTAACGCAAAGAAAACAACTACCACACCAAGTCAGATACAAACCAGACCTTGCCACCAGGCAGTTGGTTACTAGACCACTGACCATACCACTGTGTTACGAATACATCATACACTACAGCTGCTGAGATTTAGATACTTCCTACCACTCCTGAGTCTCCATCCAAAATGGAGTGTTTTTACTAGGTCTCCAGTTTAACAAATTGGGGGGAGGGGGGCAGTTTTAATGCATGTTTTTGGAGGGTGCATCCTTATGTTAACTGTCAAAAAGATGTTAATCCTGTGTTTTGATGGTTAGTTTGGATTGTATTGTTAGTTGAAAAGGCACATCAGTCAATTTAAGCCTAAAAATGTTTGGTAATCATCATTTGACGGTACTATAAACATTGTGCAACTTTTTACTTCACAGAAGCGGTATGTTACATCTCGTATCCCTGTCGTTAGATGAATGATGATGCCCTAAATATGTAACATCCATAATTGAATTTAAAAAAATTACTGTTTACCAGCAAACACTTGGTATAATTATACTTTAAACATTAATCTCTGATTTTTATCAGATATTTATTTCTTTCAACTTCAAATAAATAACTTTGAATCATTAGCATAATGCTTAAACTTAGTGTTCATTCAGGTAAGTTCATTCTGATTCTTTTCCTTATATTTCCGACTACGAATGCCAACACTCCATGTTAGCTGACTTATTATGTAGCTTATATACCATATTCATTCAGGCATGAAATATGATCACCATCATCGAATACTTTGGTTACAATCAGTAGCCATACCTTTGTCAAATGTTTAAATTTGTGGCATTGCCCCAGTTTCATATTTAAATTATAATTGTAGCAAGATTTCACCTTGCATCTACTGTATACCATTCCTCTGTTTTGAGATGTGTTGTAACTAACTATACAGAAAATATGCAAACCATTTGCTTTTCTAGCTTCATAAATCCATCATGAACTTTCATGTTAAGTCACTCTCCTCTGGTAATTAGGGCAATTGTGCTACGCTATGGTCAGTAAACTAAACCAACTGCACAGATTCAATTAACCAACCATCCACTAAAATACTTATAAACCTAACCATGCAGTTTTGTATATAAACTTTCCGAGTACCAAATAATTAACAAATGCATCGAAAGCATGCAAAATACTCCAAAATTGCAAAGGAACCTTCCAGCTATGCTCAGAGACCTGGTTACTCTTTCATTGTAGAACCCAAAATTTTCAGGTAATTTCCAGGATACATGACAATGCATAAACCATTGCTGTATCCTTTATATAGTATGGTTCAGCCATTAATTAGAGGAGTCACATGCTCAGAACTTGCAAGCCTTTTGCCGCTGTGAGACTACCATTATTTACTTCGTATATCTTGCACCATGATTTACTTAAAACTCTCGGACATTTGTCCTTATTATTCAATCATCAAAATTACATACAATTTGAACCATAAACTCAAGTAAGTTTATCTGCCTTACAACTTTGAAGTAATCCTCAAAATTCAATAGTGGCCTTCCGCTGTAGGATATCAAAAGGAGACGGTTTCGACCAATAAAACGTATTGTAAAGGTTCAGCCAATACATCTTGGGCAATGCCTTATGCTTAACCAAAAGCTAAGTGAGCACAGGGAAAGGAGAGAGTGACAAGTAGGTAAACACCGTGGAGGACAAAAGTACTGGATCTCCCAGACCTCAGAGAGTGAGTAGGAATATTCCAATCCGGATATCTTTAGCACAGGAGGAAACCAATGTAGTCCATAGTAGTGGAATAATCTGGAAGATGGAAAAATAACCTATGGGAAGCAGATACAAGGTGCTGTGTCCGAGCTGGGAAGGCCTTAAAAATAGAGTATACAAGAGCATCCACGAACAGCGAAAGGCAAAGTCGGTGCAAAAGTTGAAGAGTGCGCAAGTAAGCACAGCACCCAGCAACATTGAGAGGCTAGTAGCTGCTAGTAATGGGATAATAAAGACGTCCATTATGGGAGGACAGTGGTACTCTGATGGAAACAGCTGCAACTGTCGATTGAGTGGAAACTGCACCTCCTCATTGGAATAGCATTGAACAGAGACAGCCTGTCCTTTTCTCAAACAAGTATTGTGTGAAATTTCAGTTGGCAATAGAAACAAGTTACAGTCTGGTGCTTGTCTCCTGGAAGATGGTCAAGGGTCCATTGATTAAATTGTGAGTTAAGCCAATGTACACACATCAAAAAAAGTTTTGCATCAGTTCGGTTCCAAGAGCTCTGGAACCTGTACAGAAAATTGGAATAGAGATCAACATAAACATCATTTCCGCCCTTTTTATTGCTCATGAAAACCACACATTGCATGTTGTACCACCATACAGTGAGACCTTCAGAAGTGGTGATCCAGACCGCTACCTCTATTACCTAGTAGCACATCCTCTTGCATTGATGCATGCCTGTATTCATCGTGGCATACTATCTACAAGTTCATCAAGGCACTTTTGGTCCAGATTGTCCCACTCCTCAACAGTGATTTGGCGCAGATCCCTCAGAGTGGTTAGTGGGTCACGTAGTCCATAAACAGCCCTTTTCAATCTATCCTAGGCATGTTCGATAGGGTTCATGTCTGGAGAACCTGCTGGCCACTCTAGTTGAGCAATATTGTTATCCTGAAGGAAGTAATTCACAAAATGTGCATGATGGGGACACGAATTGTTATCCATGAAGATGAATGCCTTGCCAATATGCTGCCGATATGGTTGCACTATCGGTCGGAGGATGGGATTCACATATTGTACAGCCGTTACAGTACTTTCTGTGACCACCAGCGGCGTACATTGGCCCCACATAATGCCACCCCAAAACAGCAGGGAACGTCCACCTTGCTGCACTCGCTGGACAGTGTGTCTAAGGAGTTCAGCCTGACCAGGTTTTCTCCAAACATGTCTCCGACGATCGTCTGGTTGAAGGCATAAGTGACACTCACAGGTGAAGAGACCATGATGCCAATCCTGAGCGGTCCATTCGACATGTTGTTGGGCTCATCTGTACCATGTTGCATGATGTGGTTGCAAAGCTCGACCTCGCCATGGACGTTGGGAGTGAAGTTGTGCATCATGCAACCTATTGCGCACAGTTTGAGTCATAACACGACGTGCTGTGGCTGCATGAAAAGCATTATTCAACATGGTGGCATTGCTGTCAGGGTTCCTCCGAGCCATAATCCATAAGTAGTGGTAATCCACTGCAGTAGTAGACCTTGGGCGGCCTAAGTGAGGTATGTCATCGACAGTTCCTGTCTCTCTGTATCTCCTTCATGTCCGAACAAGAACAATATTGCTCTGGTTCACTCCGAGATGCCTGGACACTTCCCTTGTTGAGAACCCTTTCTGGCACAAAGTAACAATGCGGGTGTGATCGAACCGCGGTATTGACTGTCTAGGCATGGTTGAACTACAGACAACACGAGTCATGTACCTCCTTCATGGTGGAATGGCTGGAACTGATCAGCTGCCGGACCCCCTCCATCTAATAGGTGTGGCTCATGCATAGTTGTTTATATCTTGGGGGGGGGGGGGGGGGGGGAGGGGGTTAGTGACATCTCTGAACAGTCAAAGGGACTGTCAACTCTTATCTTCAGGAGTTCTGGGAACTGGGTGAAGCAAAACTTTTTTTGATGTGTGCATTAGCGAGTCTGAAGTGAACAGAACAAGTGGTAGAAATTCACTTGTCTCCAACAGAGAGGATTGGAGTTGCAAAATCAGATGCCGGCTGAATTGTAGGCAATCATGTGAAACAGTAGGCATAGTAAGGGGCAGAGGGTCGAACACCTCCCTCGTCTTTTGTATTAATAGATAAATAAACTAGTTTAAAGGAAGAATCTG